>NC_138151.1:23991524-24314024 GCF_964199315.1 Orbicella franksi
AAAGAGAGGGCAACATCTGTTAATCCATGTGAACAGTCACTTTGCCACACCTACAGTGTATCCCATTGAGAGTAGTAACTGTTAATACTGCATCAACATTAATGCACCAATTGAGGCTCCTTTGAATGGAAAAGCAAGGAAAACAAGTGTATTTGTTATTGTTGCAAACAAGTGCATTACTTAACTTTCCCTGGTAGCATTAGGTACAGGGTATTTAATGTATCTCACGTTTCTGTCACTGTTTTGTTTTGCAAGTAGATCTTTGACTTCCTCAGCCAAAATAGGATCCATAAAGTTTGAGAGCAAACAGCTGACTGTCCAAAGTTGATTTATGGTTCCCAGTGAGCTGATTGGGAGTCTACTGTTGAAAGTAAGAAAACGCCTGACCTTCCCAATGGTTGTTTCAACATGAATCCTGTGTTTAGCTATTGTTTGTGTTCTTATGACTTCATTTTCATTAAATTGAGGTTTTTCTTTTAAAAATGGAGGAATGTTAAGTTGAAGTCCGATTTTCTGTAAGTCTCCTCCCATGTCAAACCCCTTGTCAGCCATTATGCTGTCACCTTCCAAGATTTCTGATACTTCCTTTTTTCTTGACAGTAAATCGAGAAATCCGCTCCTAAAAACTATCTGTTTGTCGGACATGGACCCTGTATATAGCTGTGAGACAAACATAAAGCCTCCCATGGAATCGACTCCTACCAGGGATTTCAATGTATTTGTAGATTTATAGTTTGAATAACTCTGGGACTGAATAACAAGGGAGGATGGACACTGAATTTTTAATTCAGTGCAGTCAGTTATAATAATGTTATTGGGATAATCTTCCTTGAACTTTTTGGGCATGTTTTCTAGGATGACGTTCCTGTGAGGCCAGATCTTCAGGGTGCCAAGTTGTATAAACAACAGATTTAACCATGTAATAAATGTATTTGATATTGTTGCTTTTGCGACATTAAATCTCATTGCTAAGTCAAGATTGGGTAGGCCTAAACGAAGCTTCATCATAACTAGTAAAAACTCGTCTTCCACAGATAGAACATGATCTCTTGAAGAACCAGGATCAGCTTCTGGTTCCGAGCTCCCATCATCATCACTTTTTGATATTTGATCAGAGTCGAATAACAACGACGTATCAATTTTGCGCTCTTTGCTCGCCTTCGTGTTCCAGTATGTGATGTGCTTTCGATGACCACCAGGGAGAACAAACTCAAGTACCCTTCGAAACTTTTCATAACTGGAAAACCCAGTTAAATGGCTAAAATATTTCTTTTCATTACCTCTTCTGTGCACTAGATCTCTCAAAACACTCACCGAGAACCTATGCTCGCAAGGTATCTCAATGTTTGATTGAATGGAACGCGAGACAAAGTTCTCCCTACCAGTTTCGTCGTATTCTCCTTCACCCTCGGATGCCGTTTCCGTTAATTCCGATTCTACGAAAAGATTCACCTCCTCGATCTTTCTTCGTTTTTCTGGTAATGATCGCTCAGGTGTTTGTTTAGTCCAGCTAAAAATTGATGGACAAGCGCCGGCTCTCAGATACCTTTTATTAGCGTGAGGGTTTACGAAATCTTCCTCTCGGAAGTGAACTGAACAAAGTTTTGAATATTTCGTGACTGCAAAATCTTTCTTCGTGTCCCTTTTTATCCTAGAGATCCAAACCTACAAGGTAAACAGATTAAATTACAGGTCCACATATAACACAAATTTACGCGATCGAGCGATCAGGTTACATGTGTTCACCTTGAGGATTTTCTTGTCTTCTAGGAATCCATGCCAAGATAGCTCTTCCATAGTTGAGTTGTTGTAGCAATCATAAGCACAACAGTAGTGCACCATTCTGAACAAAAACAAGCGAAATTACGTCGAAAGAAGAGAACGTATTCTAACTCCGCGGTCTCTCGCTGCAATTCCTTTGCAAACACGAATGTTTGTTTACCCAATGTAAGTCACGTGTTCACCCTATGACGTAACAGTCTAAAGAGGTCTATTGCAAAGAAATGCAAGCCAAGTCGTGTTTTGATGATTGAGTGGTGATATTCATAACATCGTAGTTAGCAACAAAATTTAGCCAAAAGTATATAAAAAAAGCAAGTTGTAAGCCACTAAAATCGTAAGATCGCTTTAATAAAAACATCGGTATCCACGTACGCCAATTCCCTATCCACCCATCCCACCATCCATGCCATTCATTATTTTTTAGTCGGGATCAATTGCGGTCAGTATCGGGGATCATTTCCGATCCGGGATCATTTGCGGTCCAATATGGGGATCATTTGCGGTCCTGGGATCATTTGCGGACCCGTACATTACAGTTAAAGAAACCTGGGTGAGGAAATTTCAGCTAAATACATTAAATTGCTTCTAAGGCTGGCTACTTCAAATGTTTGATATTTCATTCCGCTAATTCTCCATTTCCAAAGCATTACCATATTTACTGAAAAGCAGCAAGCTCAGTTTAAACGGCGTTTAAATTCTCGCTCTGATATATACTATCAATTGTGTTTCCGAACAATAAGACTTCGGTTTGCTTTTAAATACGAAAGTGAATTATTCCTAGAGGGCAGTTTCACGGTTTGAAGTATCTATTTAATCAACAGGATGGACAACTCACCTAGCAGGGGTGGGAACATATTCCTGATATCCGATAATTTATTTACAAACTGGATAGTCAGTTTCGATCAGTTGTTATAACAATAAAACAGAGAATTATGGGTAAATGAATCATGGCGGAAGTTACTGCAGATAATATCTGGTTCCTAACAGTTGCTCTTACTTTTCTTCCTCTCACAGGTAAGAACGGTGTTTCTTCTTCTGTTGAGTTTGGATTGTAATCTTAAGACTCGACCAGTCCATAGATTTCCTTGAGACAGATTACTTTAAGGTTTAAACTTAAGGAATAGAATAGTAAATATGCTGGCGGCAGTTGAAATGTAACCTGTCTTAGTTAACTCGCAATCAAGTACATATTGCCAGATTATGTTTTCGCAGCTCCGGCATAGCATTCAACAATCTTAGACTGTTAAATTAAGATGAAGACGGCCATAATTTTATCGTTAAAGCTGCTACTACTGTTATTTTAAAATTCATCATCAAGGCATCAGCGCAGAAGCGTGTCTTGCAGTATTGTGCATATATTACTTTTATCGATGTTTTCCGATTTCGGTTGGTAGATCAATTCAAGTAGCACCACAGGATGTTGACCAGAGAGACCCTGTGTTAATTTGTTTCTTGTTTGACTGTAGATGTATTTTCGTTTCTGCTCTAACAAGGCGTTCGTGCTGAAGCGTTACGCATGAACAGTTGGCTATTATAGTTTGGGTTCTTCGGGAATGTAAACATTTCTTGTCACGATACATGTATTATATGTCACGCTGTGCTTAATAAAGAAAATAATATTGTCCTTCTGTTTCTCTGAACATCCTGTTTCGGAAATTTGTTCTTTCAGTTGTTCTTACAGCACTTAAAACCCTTTCCAGGAGTAGCGAGTAAATTAAAGTAATAAGTCTGATGGAGAGCATGGCAAATATTCTACGAAGTTCTCAGAACACAAAATATTGCTGTTGGTTTTGCTAACTTGTTTGAAATTATTCGTGCGTTCTCATTTTCGTTTGCTCGTTGATTTAATGTTTTTGTTCATTAATTCATCCCTAAGCCTTATTATACTTTGATTAATTGTACTCACAAGTACTGCATTGTTCAGTATGGATTTCTGTATATTAGCAACTCTCTTATAGTGTCCAAATTAAAGTTCATTGTTTAAGATAACATTTTCAAAAACAAAAACAAAAAATGAAAACAAAATATTAAAACGAGCGCGGGCTATTGGGAAAAACAGATTTTTATAAACCGTCAAAGAGTCACTGATACCCTAAAGGCATGGACTCCTCAGCGACCTTTCACGGCAAGCGGCTTAATTCAGACATGCTGTATCAAATACTTTAAATTTTAGATTTCATGTCAGTCAAGAGTGCCTCCTTGTAATTACGCTTCGGCAATTGCTCCTCAGTTTCTTTTTTGTTTTGTTGCACATCGCTTTCCTTCTGTTTTGCCTTAGCCTGCAGAACAGACGTAATTTTTTTTGCGTATTTTAGGCGTACAGAGGCGAGCGCGAAGCGCAAATCGCGCAGGGAAGAAGAGGGGAAGAACTCGAGAGGGGAAGAACTCGAAAAAAATAACGCGTTATTTTTTTTCGCGCTCTTCCCCTCTCCCGCGACTCTCGCTTCGCGCTTGCCTCGCTTTCGCCTCTGTTCGCCAAAAGTACGCAAAAACATTACGCCTGTTCAGCAGGCTACTTTTGCCCATACTTTGAAGAAAGTAAAGTCGTGAAAGGTTATGTCAAGGCTCCATATTGCAAATCGTATAGACGACTCTAACCATTCGGAGGACTCGCGTCTCGAAATCAAGTAGAATAGAGTGCTATAATCACGATTACGGGTTAATTCAAGTTTTTCACGGGTCACACAAAACCTTCAGGTCACGGATCACGAAGAATAATTTCCTAAATTCAAGTTTCACGGAAAATAAAATCAGCTATATAATCACTCATCACGAGAATACCGCTGAAAAAGCGTGACCATAGGCGACCCAGACGTTGACAGTACCATTAATACGTGACATTACTCTGTTGGCGATTGCGTTACAATTTTAGCCGTTTATAAGACAATGCATGAGAATGCATTGAAAATTGCTCTAATGCTACGAGTAGAAAATAGTTTAAATGAACGTGAGTTACCTCAAGTTTGTATTGCGTTTTTTGATGTCTTTGTGTTCCCGGAGGCGGTTTAGAGCCATTCAGATATGATAGGTCAAATCACTGTCACGTGAAATGGTCTCTTGCCCTAAATAAAATGTCACGTTGTTGGCTTTTGAAAATTATTCTATTGTTTAGAAAACTAAGCGCAGAAAAATTGGCCGCAGAGTTTGTAAAGGATGCTCATACTAATTAATTTTCTGACGGTTTTCCGGAGAATAATCGAGTGTGTCATTTGTGAGCCTAGCTTTTAAAATGTAGTTTAGAAAATCGAAGAGACAAAATACATTTCTGAGTAATATTTAACTTTTTTAGCGACTTCAGTAACGTGGACAGCACCTCCTCCTCAGTGGACTCAGACGGATCCAACTGACATTAGAACAGTTGATTTGCAGGTGTTAAATGGAAGTACTCAGGGGCCTCTGAGGTGGAGTTACACTCTGTCATCTGGTTCACTGTTATCTACTACATTTTCTATAAGATTGAATGATGGCAGCTTCGATGATATTGGAACGATATCTGGCGGTAGTCCTTTTGTATTTAACAAAAATGATTACCGAACACGTTTTGATATCAGTGGAAGTGAACTGGCCACCTTGATAATAAACAAAGTCACTGAAAGAGAAGAAGGGGATTACCAATGCAAGCTTACAACGGATTCAAGCGCATGGAGTTACAGAATACGAGTCATTGTAATAGGTGAGCATTTTAAGAGTGAATGCCTATAAAAATGGACCTAAATCGCCTATCAATGGCACAAGTCGAAAAATTGATTTCGCTTGTATTTTGTCCATAGATAGGTCCTAGTAAGAATAGAAACGGACCATAGTTAGTTTCTGCTAATACAGCTTTCTTTGCTAGAAATATGCCAAAAACGATTTCGACCCGATTGGGCTCAAAATCTACTTCCGGTTTTGCTGAATTTTCCGAATATTTGATTGCTTCGCGCTCCGCAGAACAGCTACTTGAGAATCTTTCAATGGATTTTATATTCAGTTCAGGTCTTCGTGGTATGACTGAGCGAAAAATAAAATAAATCAAAGTTAGTTTTGAGCCCGAAAAGAGATCAAACTGACACGCAAAATTTTACAATGTTTCGCAAGAGAATTATTGCATAAAAACATCGCCATATTTTTCTATGGGCTATAACTTTAAATTCCATAAAAACACTTTCTATGGGTTAAATATACACCCACCTGTTATGATATCAAAAAATATCTCTGGGCAAATGGTTTCAAGTCGCCCGCCTTGGCCTGTGTTTCTCATACATTTTCCCCAAAATCCGCCGTTGGAATGTAAACAATTGCGTGACGCGGATAGCCACTCTCGAGTAACTATTCGTTTCCAGCAATCCGATGAAAGCAATTTTAGAAACATTGTGTGGATAAAATAATGGAAAATGTTTTTTTTTTTAAGTTAGTATAAATATATATATTTTTTCATTTGCATTTTAACACCCACGCCTCCCCGATAGAGAACGTTACTACAGCCGTGAGTACTCCGGGAAACGATTTTAACACTTGTTTATTTTATTGATTTCACTGATAACTTACAATACAGTGGCAGTTTTAGAGATACACTTTACCAATCCTCTATGGGTTATGGCAATTGAATCATTGACTGACAAATAAAGTCAAGTAGAAATACCATAAACTCTATAAACTACTAACTACGTGACGGCATCTCTGCTCTTCTAGCTGTGTAGGAAATTTGTACCTACACAATATGCTCAAACTCAGCTAGAAAACCCGGAATTTCTTCAATCGAATTAGCCGAGGAAGAAATTGCGTTTAAGTTTCAATCACACTGGGAAAAAAATCCATCTTTTCTACTTTGGTTGTTCGATCAATTAAGACGTGAATATCTATCTTGTCGTCTCTTTAGTTCGAGAATACTGTAGTTCTAGGAGGCGAGCAATTCTTGAAACGTGGCTATTCTGAAGCTATTGTCAAGAATTTTTTTTCTTCAAGATTTTTATCAACATTGACAGGGGGGAGGGGGGTAGGCGGGCTTGCGCGGCTTTGGTCTTAAGAGAGGCTGCCTGTGAAGTCATCTGCCGTAACTGTCCCAACACTTTTGACCAGGATTGTAGTCTTAAATGAAGAGCTAACATCCATCTTGTTTTGTTCGCGGAAGTCGGTCACGGAAAAGCGAATTTCAATGAAATATATATATATAATTTGATTAAGCAATTAGCCAAAAATAGGTTGGCCGCCAAAACAGCTTAGGGTTTAGCCTAACTCTAAACTTAAGTTTTAAGACTGAAGGAAAAAAGAAAAAAAGCATTGAGCATTTCAGTTGTTTCAAACAGGAACATTTGCGCACAATGAACTATACGTATAGCACGTGCGTAACCTGGAAAGCAATCCGTCCAGCACAGTAATTGTTCAAATTAACAGCTTACCGAGACACTTGCACTGTTGATGCCTCTTATTTACAATTTAAACTTTTAGGATTTGTTTAATTTACTTTTTCCGACTTTTTAGCAGGAGAAAAGGCACTAAATGTGCTGGTACAAATAAAAAGGTTTAACCGAAAATCGATCCGTCGAAATCAACAAATACAAATTTAATCACTGTAGCGTTCCTTCAGATCACGTAAGGCTACAAACCAACAATATCAACTTGTCATTACGCTTAACAAATGAACTTAGAACGACTTTCTTTCTAGAACTCGTTCTTGTAATTAAAATGATCAAAGAAAGAACGACAGCTTAAAACGACATAGCAGTAACACCCGAACTCCAAGTAAATTGCTTTTAATTGGCGTTTTTAATTAACGAAATTTCCAAAGCGATGACTTTCAAAATATTAAAGTTAAAAGTGGTCCATTATGTTTTTCTTTTTTCACCCAAATGTTCTAAGATAGCCATCTGCGGTTTGTTGGAAACGAATTATGTATTCAGGGTGACCGCCCGCGTCACGCAATTGTTTACATTCTCACGGCGGTTCAGGGAACAATTTATGAGAAGCAGAGGCCAAGGCGGGCGACTTAAAACCATTTGCCCAGAGATGTTTTTTGATTTTCAAACAGGTGGGTGTACAGTTAACCCTTAGAAAGTGTTTTTATGGTATTTAAAGTTATAGCCCATAGAAAAATATGGCGATATTTTAGTGCTATAATTCGTTTGCGAAACATTGTAAAATTTTGCGTGTCAGTTTGATCTCTTTTCGGGCTCAAAACTAACTTTGATTTATTTTATTTTTCGCTCAGTCATACCACGAAGACCTGAACTGAATATAAAATCCATTGAAAGATTCCCAAGTAGCTGTTCTGCGGAGCGCGAAGCAATCAAATATTCGGAAAATTCAGCAAAACCGGAAGTAGATTTTGAGCCCAATCGGGTCGAAATCGTTTTTCGCAAATTTCTCCCCAAAAAAGCTACATTAGCAGAAACTAACTATGGTTCGTTTGTTTACTAGCTAGGGCCAATCTATGGGCAAAAAATGAGCAAAATCGATTTTTCGACTTGTGTCGTTGTCTGGTCCATAGTTATGGGCACTGGCTCTTAATGTTTATTTTACTAATCTATAAAGAAGAATCTACTTTTCAGTGCAATCTTCAAACAGTTTTTAAACAATGTCATGTGAATTTATGAGTCAGCTAAGAATAGACCTCGTTCGGTATATCAATATTCTAACATGACTCCGTGGCTTTTGGGTCAAAATTCGATTTTTTTAAAGTTTCTTTTGTCTCTCAATTCCCAAAATAGACTTGGATACAAAGAAAACAATACCAAATATAGGAGTTTGTTTTGAAAGCCTCGGAGCCATGTTAGAATATTGATATATCGAATGTGGCCCATTCTACATATAGCAATATTTGGAAATGAGTATAAGAAATGTTACGAACATTTCAACTTCAGGTGAAAGATAGAATACATAAAGGACTATCGCCTCTGCGATATACAGGCAAAGTGCTCGGTACCAACTCAGCTATAAAGCAAACTAGTGGCTGAGTCCTAGTAGCCCAAAACTAAAGGGGTCTAATTTGTTAGTTCGGCATGCATACTGCAAGTATTGGTAGTGGACTGATATGAAAAGGATAAAATGCAGTAAATGCCCTACTGTCCCTTGCTTTGGCCTGTGGTTCACCTCATATGAGAGCCGTCTCTTCCAGCTCCTTAGTGTAGTTACATGCTCTCCCACCCTCCCCCATCCCCCCCCCTCCAAATTACCCTTTTATTTCGGCAAATCACCATTCCCTAGATTAAGATATGACCTTTGATGAGTTACAAATGCATTGCATTTTGAAGAATTTTTAGTAACAATCACTATAGCATCTATTAGTATATAGCAAACCAGTGGATAGCGCTTTTCACACAGTCTGATTGGTTACTCAAACTCGGAAGAGTGTTTGCTATTCCGAGCTGGCGCGGCGAAGGTCGTTGTGCTACCGTGACAGAGCAAATTTTAGCAGTAAACGAGGCAGCTGTCCTTGAGAACACCAAGAAGACTACAAAATTCGGCTTATCGGTTTTTGCAGGTACGGTTTTGTTATTTTTTGCCGTAAAGTTATCGCCTAAACCGACACAAGACTATTTGTTTATAATTGCTAAGTTACGTAAAAGTTTTAAAAATGGTCCTGTAACCAGGTGGTTGATTCATGATTGAAAAACGTTACTCTGGTTTAAAAAATGTGAAAATGTTAGTAAAAATTTTTTTTGTAAAAGTCCCAACGTTTCGGCTAAAACTTCAGCCTTCATCAGGGGAACGTGACAAGGAATTTGTTAGAAAGGCACATTCTTATACTATGCAAATCGGCAAATCGGAGCTGATTATGTTCTGTCCCTCAGGGCTAAATTTAAAAATTCGTGCAGCAAATGCATGCCATCATCACGGTTCAGCGGATTCCTACAAGTGTTAATTTCCCATGCTTCTAAAATACGTCTGATGCGCCAATTTGTGCTTGTAGGTAAAATCTTTGAAGATTCCCAGGAGATGATGTGGCCAGAGTGTAAACAATGTTCCGCTAAAGCTGACTTGTACGACTGTTTGTTTACAACCGCTTTTTGATGTTCTTTGAGCCGGGTGGAAAATTTTCGTTTCGTTTCCCCGATGTAGCTTTTGTCACAACCTTGACAGGGAATTGAATAAATTGCGCCACGAGTCTGATCTTTCAGGACTGGGTCTTTTGGTTTGGGAAATAAATTGAAACATGTGATCGCGGCACTCAGGTCAAATGGCTACCCGAAACGTTTTGTTATTCATGCAAGTAAACCGAAACGGCCTGCTCGACAAACGCCTGCAACTGTACCGGATGACAAAAAAGGTTTCTGCATTTCACCGTATGTCAAGGGCACTACGGAACCGATTAAGCGAATCCTAAGCAATTACAATATCAAAGTTGCTTTAAAACCACACCATACCATCGGCAATTTATTTCCCAAACCAAAAGACCCAGTCCTGAAAGATCAGACTCGTGGCGCAATTTATTCAATTCCCTGTCAAGGTTGTGACAAAAGCTACATCGGGGAAACGAAACGAAAATTTTCCACCCGGCTCAAAGAACATCAAAAAGCGGTTGTAAACAAACAGTCGTACAAGTCAGCTTTAGCGGAACATTGTTTACACTCTGGCCACATCATCTCCTGGGAATCTTCAAAGATTTTACCTACAAGCACAAATTGGCGCATCAGACGTATTTTAGAAGCATGGGAAATTAACACTTGTAGGAATCCGCTGAACCGTGATGATGGCATGCATTTGCTGCACGAATTTTTAAATTTAGCCCTGAGGGACAGAACATAATCAGCTCCGATTTGCCGATTTGCATAGTATAAGAATGTGCCTTTCTAACAAATTCCTTGTCACGTTCCCCTGATGAAGGCTGAAGTTTTAGCCGAAACGTTGGGACTTTTACAAAAAAAATTTTTACTAACATTTTCACATTTTTAAACCAGAGTAACGTTTTTCAATTACGCAAAAGTTACTGTTTCGAGGTAACGAAATTAGAACAATGTCAACAATAAACTTGTATAAAATATCTTACAGAGTGGTTTCAAATGCGGGAAGATTCACAACTCCTTTTGGAGAAATGTCGTCTGACCAACTCACCAAGTGCCTTTACAAGTTTTACCTTTTCACAAGAAAACGAGACGGCAGTTCATTTGTAACAAGAAGTCCCTTAGCGCAATTCGGACGCTTTTGACAGCAACTTGAGAAGTCCTCCGTTGTGAAAACTATTTACTATTGTTTGAGGTAGCCAGTTTAACGAGTCCAATAAGTCCCTCAGCAATTTTTCGCTGTGTTTACTGTGCTGTCGTTTCACTAAACATACGAGACACGTTATGATTTCTCTTGTCGATCACCTGTCGGTTACCCGATCATCAAGTCATGTGAAAGGATGAAAACATTGTTTCACTTACATCTTAAGTATCTTTCTGTAGCGTGTTTTGTTTGGCCGCTCAAAACTGGCGACTAAGGATTTATTAGCTTTCTTGGTTAACAAGAGGCTCAAGTTTGAACTTGAGAAAGTGACGCGAGTCATATACTCGACTGACTCGTGTGACTACTATTTCAACGTTATCAATCAAGAAAGGAATTAAAAATGTAACTTAACACCTTAACAGCAGAAGTGGTGAAGAAAATAGTCTGCGTTTGCTAATGATCGAACCCGTCATGTGGGAACAGCGTTATTGTTTGCCGTTGGAACAGACAGTTTTGATTAGCTGCAAATTACGGGCAAATATCGATGATTTCAATAGCACGACAATCGAGCAAAAAGAAAGAAATGAACCTAGGTACTAGCCAATCAAAATCGTTTGTTGTAATTACAGGCATTCGTACTGCTCCAGTAGGACTGGTCAGGTCACGAACAAACTGAAATTATTTAATTCGTGCGGTGATTATATTATTATTCTCTGGTTGCCACTGTTTCTCGTTTATTGTACTGTAAGCTATTTTTACAGTTACGCTTTTCCCCGCGAGTAAATTTCACTTATAAGGTAGCAGTGCTCACCACAACTAAATGACTGCTCGAAAGCCAAATTCCCTGGCAGGAACCTGTTTTGATTTACCTACTCGTTTTAAGAGATCTTACTCAGGCGTAAACAGTTCGGAGTTAGTAATGGTTCGAAGGGAAAGGCCAGAAGGCACGTCCTCCGTCCTATTTAGAGCAATAATTCTACCCACTCACCCCTATTCTAAGCAGTTCTTGATCCGTCGCTGCTTCGCCTGCGTTCGCATTTACTCTGACGTCAGGCTATTCTATTCTATACTTTTGAAGAGAGGGCACCCCTCACTCCGATCCACCGTGTTATCAGACTCTACATGAAAACTCCAACAGGAATTCTTCAGCGATGTAATACCTCGAAAAGCATCAAGACCTGTCTGAGCGTCAGAGATACGTTACTGTGCGTAATTATATTATTACATGATTCATTATCATCATCATCATCATCATCATTATTAACATTATTGTTGCTGTTGTTTTTGTTGTTATTATTATTATTATCGGTTTCTGCTAAGCTAACTAATGTCAGCCCAAACTTTGCTTCAAACATGACTTTGTCTTGAGACTAAGTACATGTAAGAGTAAAGCTTCACTATGTGCACGCTTTTATCAGTTCCAGCGAGCCTTATTAATGTAAGTCGTGACCAGACTGTGCGTGAAGAGTCGAACATGCAGTTAATGTGTGAAGCAACTGGTAGACCAACACCAAACATCACCTGGACCAGAGTGCTGGAGGATGGTAGTAATGGTGAAGTAGTGCACCAGGGTGTAACTTGGGATTTTTCAAACATCAGCAGAACTGGCGCTGGAACATACCGCTGTACAGCTTACAACGGATTTGGAAATCCAGTTGGCTACCAAATTAAAGTAAATGTAACATGTAAGTATTTCACGTGTCCGAAACATTGTTTATAAACAGGAAGAATGTACCCTGGTTTAGCAATCAGCCAAGCACAGTTCATATATTTAATGCAACCAATTTATCTGCGGCTTGCATTCATAGCATCAAAGACTCGTCCTATTGGACTTCTTTATAACTTTTGATAAAACCTTTTGCGAAAAACCTAGCTTAAAAACTTTACATGCACGTGTAAGAGGTCCCTGAAATAAAAGAAAAAACCTATAAAAAATTCCCCCTGCAATCTTCCAATTCTGTTTCTAAGGACTCTCAATATATCGTAGTTTGGACATTTGGCCACAAGCAGCATTTGATGTAGGGGGAGGAAAAAATGAAACTGGGAAACTGGGAAATATCCGAGCGATATTTCCCAATTTTCAAGACCGCGCGTGTTGCGAAAAACATTTAAAGGATAATAAGCACAATAGCCTCCATTTGGCGCGAAAATATCCTAGGATATTTGTCCTTGGACATTAGCTCTTCTTCAAAGCTCACAGTTTCACTTCAAAAAACAGATTATGTCAGCATACAAATATCCAAGCATTTTTCCGCGCCAAATAGAGGCTATTGATTATATATTTTCGCGCCAAATAGAGGATATTGTTTATATGTTTGCGCGCCAAATAGAGGCTATGGTTCATTTAAAACTCGCGTTCTTAAACTGACTGCTGGAAAAGCTGTAACCATAGTTATAGTTAGGTTTGTCAGTTTTCATTCTCTAAGCCTCTGTCATTAATCTTGTAGATCCTGCCGAGATTGTTAAACTTGTAAGTGAGCATGAAGTTGCAGCACAACAAAGTGTTTCACTTGACTGTCAAGCAGAAGGAAATCCTCAGCCTAGTTATATTTGGACACCATGTGATCCACAGCAAAGTATGTGTCAGAAGAACGTGCTACGTTTTCAGGCCAGTGACAGAAGTGTCTACGCGTTCACCTGCAAAGTAACAAATAACTTGGGCAGTGATAAAAAAAGTACCGTTCTTTGTAAGTTAGTAAGAAAAAAAACTACTTTTTGTTTGTATTATCATGTCCTCTCCTGTTTCTTCCTTTGCGCTTTAGTTTTTGTTACATTGACTTGGCCAGCACAGTAAATGTTTGCTTCTTACAATAGTTGACGTGGACTTTCTTGGTCTCACCATGACACATAAGAACCATCTATTTTTAAATTGGTGACAGGCTTAAAATATGCAGCGTTTAATTTACAACCAAGCTATAAATTGCTTTCATTGCAAAGTTTGGGAGCTGAAAATATTCAATATCTTTTTAAAATATATTATCAAATCAAAGTATTGCTTCAGCAAATTAAGATCTCAATTTCCTATTATAGTTCTAGAAAAGACACAAATTGATTGTTAACTGTTTATATTAGTATATATATGTTTTGATAGCTGAATGGTAAGCTGGAGTAAGAAATTAGCCTTTCGACGCAACCAGACCTCTTAACCTTTCTACTGTAACTTCTTGTTATAGCTAGCAGATATTAATATGAAGTTTGTAGTGTTTTACTCTTTCCCTTCGACAAACGACAACAACAACAATAGAAACGAAAAATGACTGAGGCAAGTGCCTCGGTTTGTCTGTTACTAGCTACGGTCCTGTGCTTGGATTCACCTGAGGGTCTAAAATTGTTTGCATGTATTTGGTTGTATACTAAAGGTACATTTTCTCTCGCTGACTGTTGTTTTATTAGTCATAGCAAGTGATGTAATCAACGTGACCCTGGTTATCACGAGTGAAGAGTGCACTGAGGGGGAATACAATCACCTATGGGAGAAACTCAGCAAAACGGTAGCTAACTTGTTTATGTAAGACACTTGTAGGTCCGAACCTTATAATGCTGTCACCCTTAGGAAATAGCATGGTTCGAGACCGTTAATACATATTGAGTGGGCCTGTGAATTGGCATACAGGCTAGGCAGCAGCTGGCAGGCAGAACGACAATTTGACACACAAATTAACTTTATCAGTCGGACAAATTGATGGACAGCTTGACCGAGGGACAGTTCGTAATCACATTTTGGAATAGTTGAAATGCTTTGTAGTGAACGTGACACTGTTAATTACAGAAACGAAGGAACGACGTTGTCGATGTTGTGTTTTGTTACGCCAAGTTATTTTACAAATTAAATTATCTGTCTTGGCAGCCTTTTTAGCAGTTTTTAGGGGTGGTTAATATCAAACATGTTCATTGAATTAGCCCTTTTAAAAATGTATAATATAAATGTTACCAATAGTTTATTTAAAATGTTCATTTCAGATAGACGAGGTATTTGCTGGTAAACTGGGCTATGAAAGTGTGCAACTAAAAACTATCAGGTATTTAAACAGTTTCAGATTGATTTCGTAAACTTCAAAAAAAAATTCTTTTAGACTAACATTTTGGGTGGAAAACTTTCGGCAGTGTTTTCGGCGCGTCTCGAGGAGCGTGGGAAAACGAGTCTAAAATGTCCTACGCTATGACTACGTGAGGTCAGCGGCTGTAGATCGTAGACATTCATAACGCTCCGTAGCGCTATGTTTCTGCTAGTAAACTCGCATTTTTTTTTTTTCACTGCCGATGTGATATTCAGTTAAACGGAAACAATAACAAACTGTAAAAGCAGTTATTTTCACTAAGAAATCAAGCAAATGTCGAGGTACTTTCGGCCTCGCTTCGTGAGCTTTCTCCGAAAGCCTCCGAAATTTCACCACACCCGGTAACACAGTGGTGACTGGTTAAGACCAGTAACAACAAAAATCAAACAGGCTACGAACTTATCGGTTTATCCACTGGGACATGTTTAAGGTCAAATAAAGATAAGTACACTTTATTAGTTTAAATGCTTCATTTGCATGAGATTCGATCATCTGAAAATTTATGAAGTAAAATAATTTCCCGTTCAGTTCGGTTACCAGATAAGTTTGTACTTATGTTTTCCCTTTTTCTTCCAAGGTGTGGAAGTATTGTTGTTGATCTGGCCCTGAAATTCAATTCAACTGTAAGAGAAAACGAGGTACTCTTTATACTTCGAGATGCTGCTAACAGTGGAGGGTTTGGAGATTTTAATGTGAGTGCCATAACAGGGACACGAGACACTGGGATTACATCCACCATGGCCACAACACCTACCAGCTCATCTGACAGTATGTTACCATATCATTAACATTTTGTCCTGTGACTTTGGTTTTTTGTTTTTAAGGTGCCTTAGAGAATTATTAAGTAGCCGGGTGGCGATCTCTTGTATTTTTTCGTTAACTTTATTTTATATTTCGGCCAGCAAATCGGATATATATAGAAATCATCAAAATTGAGATCAGATAATGATGGCACTCTCATACTACATGAGCTTCATCTATTTTGTACTGTGAAGATATTTAGTCACCTTACAAAAAGTGTCAAGCACCAGGAAATGAATACATTTAAGTGCACATGATTTTGTGTTTGCCAAGTTCGCACCAAAGGGAACTTAATACCTTGCTATACCTTCCTATACCTTGTAAGCCTCGCTTAAAACAATCACCTACAGACAAACAGAAAGAAGGATCGATAGCAAAAAGGACAGAATGATGGAGAGGCAGGTTCGGGCAGCCAACCATCCATCCAGCCAGCCAGGCAGACAATCAGACTAACAGACAGACAGACAGACAGACAGACAGAAAGAGAGACAAACAGTGAGACATATTTGCCATGCTTAACACAAGCATGCGAAATACGTTTGCTTTGAAAAAGATCTGATGACGGGGTTTTTTTTTTTATCATATTATAGTAACAGTTCAAGCGTGCTGGGATTGTGCTTGCAGCTGCACCGTATTGGGAGTTGTGATCGGTATTCTTGTTGTCATAATCATTGCTCTTGTTGTCTACATCTTATGGCTTCACAAGAAGGGTAAGCGATATTCTAGATGTTCTCTATATCTGTTAACAGTGACTGTGAGAAAACTTGTCTTGTTAGTACGTTGCCAGTTTTCGCTAAACCTCCCACTTCAAGCTGCTACGGTTTTGCATGTAAATAGCATGTAGCTGTTAAAACAGTTAAATAACTGAACCAGACAACTGAGACACTAAGTGTTAATGCCAGGTACGGGAAGTTTTGTGGTTTTTCGTTCTTGCTTTTAAGATTTTACGCCTTTTAAGTCCTTCATCGGCATTCTTTGCAACACTGACACCCAACGTGGCCCATAATGCTATGTTCAGTGACCTCTGTGAGCAGTACGTTAACCTTTTTTTATTACTTCAAAGGGATGGGTAACGAAATGTCTTATCCATTTCTCCATCCTCTCTCCTCCCGACTTGATTATAATGTCAATCAATTCATTTTTCACCCTTTTAGGGACTGCAACAAGGGATAGGTAAGCCTGTTAGAACAGCACATTAGAATTTGTTTATTTCATTGCTTGGGTCTTGACGCTGATTTTGCTCAATATTTTCGCTATTTGAAATAAGCCACTTCAATGAAGAAATAAGACGTGGTGGCCTGGCGTTTAGTGTGCTGGACCCGGATCGAGCGGTCTGGGTTCGAGCGCTGGCAGGGTCGTTGTGCTGTGTTCTTGGGCGAGACTCATTACTCCTACATTGCTCCTCTCCACCCAGGACTATGAATGAGTATTGACAAATAAAATGTTGGGAGGTAACCCTGCGATGGACTCGCAGGAGTAGCACAAAACTACAAGCCCATTCAAAAGTCAATAGTACTTTTGGAGTAATGAAGCCTTTCATTTAACAACATGTTAATTGAATTCTCACACTTAAACACCTTATGTTGGGATGTGGTACGAATTCATGACAATGTATTTCGAAGGGCCATATACTACGGACTAGACTACGCTGGATGTGTATTTGAATGTGGATTTTCTTCATAAGAAAACTAATTTGTATTTGTTGGTTATTTTTTAGGCTAAATCGAACGGCACTTAATGAGGAAAGAGCCAAAATGCATGTAGGTCTTTACATAGCAGAAAATTCAAGTAGTCAATATGAATTATTACACCAGCAGCCGTTTACTTGACTGTAATTGACCCTTTGATGGTGGGGGGTGGGAGGGGGGGAGGTAGAGGGCGGAGATGTTGAGGCTTTCAACCTGTCATGGATATAGTATTAAAACCATGGCCGGCTATGGAACTTAAAGGATTTGTCGCACGTTGAAACATGTTTCCTTTAAAGTCCATAGCATAAGAGATGACGTCATATGACTTTATTATTTCTGAACAGACGGATTCTTTGAGCCATCGTCCATTGCATAAAGTATATTGTTACAAATAGTCCAAAACCGACAAAAAAGACATAAAACATCAAGAAGGTTAATGAATTTTAAGTATGACAGAATTTTAACCATGACGAAAAAATACGGTTGCCATGGAAACATCAAGATCCTAGACCAATAAAATGCGATATATTTTTTTTTTTGCAGATAAATTTTAGGCAAGTCGTCAAATTTAAAGTTCATTGCTTAAGTGCTTTTAAAGTTAAAAGTGTTCAAAGTTTAAAGTGCACCTAACCCCCCAATTTTTTTTTCGCTAGAACGAATCTACTTATTATTTGAAATAGTTCTGCGAAAAAATTTTGAAATTCCGTTAAATCCTCGATTTTCTGTGCCACGACGAAATCTCGAAAATAGCTCCAAAACACCGCCATTTTGTTTCACGACCGAGTTTGAGGAGAATGGGTCCAGCGACTCTTGTGACGTCTACCCAGGAAGGTTGGATATCTCATTTCCTCTCATTTCCTTCAGGATGGTGCAATACACATTCGAAAAGTGCGCAGAAACGCCTTCCAGAGGTGCTATCGGCTGTTGCAGCAATATTCCAGATTTAAAGAAAGATATACTGTACAATTTACTGACGATGATCGGCTAATGGGTCAATAAAGACGTAAACGATGGTTGATTTTGTCGAACCGAAACAAGCGAACTGAATCTGTGAGAACCATTGAAGAACTCTCACTGGAATTTGTTCTGCAGACTTTCGAACGCTATTTTCATAAATTTTCTACTTAAAGCTAACCAGCAATTTGTAGAAATACTACCTACAACCTATATCTTCCAATCCCGCAGTATTTATAACATAACCGGCAAAGTTGTGTGATCCGGTCATGATCAAGAAGCGTTATACTGATATGTAAATAGATCGCAACTGTACGCCGCTAACCAACACTTATTTCTCTTTCGATTTAGATGAAAGTCGAAGATTAATCCTCTAGAATTACATGATAACAAAATTGTTAGACTCACAGAGTTTTTCGAAGGTTTGGAAATCAGCAGTGCGGCAAAGATTCTGTGCAATAGCGTCGAAAATATGACCGCGTAACATTATCTGCGGACCGCTTAGGGAACACATCCTTTTCGCTTATCCGACGAATTTCACTGCAAACTTTGAGAACAATTTACATTGGTTATTTGGAGTTACGACTTAAAACGTGTGACAATGTGAAATCGGTAATTATATGAAATGTTTCCTTCCGCCTTGCTTCCCGCAGCTTCAAAAATACAGGTCCAAACAATACGATTTTCAATCGATCGAAGCCAATGTTTTGGAGGTCATCAAGTCTCGAAAACTGCAACACGTACGTCGCTCTTATAAACAGGAAGCATTCAACTGAAAGTAAAACACAAACTGGATTTGACAGAACCTTGACAAAATACATTCTCGGTAAGGACAAATGTAAACGGGCTATAAACACGCGTGGGAATCTTATGTTTAGTTGACGAAATTACCATCCAAAGCAGTCCTTGAGTTTTCTTTCCTGTTTTTCGTTTGCCTGCTCCTCCACTTCGTATCTAGCTTTCCATTCCTAATATACAAGCAGCTCGTCCGCAAAGACGTCTACCCCGTCGTCGCTTGAAATATTGTAAATTGCTCTCAAAGCTCTAAGCAGTGAGTTCACAGTTGTCGAACGTGCTCGATCGAAGTTTATTTCGGAGCCTTCCGAATCGAAACTTAACTCTGACTCCAGTGACGAAACAGAAATGATTCTGAGACAAAACTTGGACGTTTTAGTCCCAAAATACATCGGAACGATTAGTTTTGCGTTCTATTTTCTCGAGCAACTACAGAGAGTTGACTGAGGCGCTATTGTGTTTGGTTCCTGGGTAGACGTCATCAGGTACCGCCGCCCCAGACTCCCTAAAACGCGGTCGTGAAACACTTAATCGCGACTTTGAAAGGGCATAGAAAATTGAGGATTCAAACAAATCCAAAAATTTCTTCGCCCAAATGCTTCAAATAAAGTCTAGATTTGTTTTAGCGAAAAAAAAATTGGGGGTTAGGTGCACTTTAAGGGGACTCTAAAGTTTTCATCACCCCTCTGGCTTGAATTAGTTATGCAGTTGACTCAGATCAACTTACATCTCGCTTTCAGAGAAAGGTAATTTGTAAACGTCAACTGTGTGTCAATAATTTTTCGCGCATTAGACTCAAATGGAAATGGATAACATTGGACTGGACGAAGATCCCGCCAGGATTCAAAATTCTGGAGTTTCCCTTCAAAGCCAATACACGTCACTGAATCAGGCTTCTCGATTACAAAACGTATCAGAAGATAGAGAGAATAATGCTTCATTAAACGTTTCCCAAAACAGCCAATACGCACCTCTTCATCCGTCGACACGCTCCTGGGAGGTTCCGAGACAACATGTGACTCTAGAGAAGATAATTGGTAAAGGTGCGTTTGGTCAGGTTGCCAAGGGAACAGCAGTAGATCTTCGAGGACGGCCTGGGAAGACCCTAGTGGCTATTAAAATGTTAAGAGGTGTGAAATGCTTTAAAAATAGTGGTAAAACAGTGCCGAATATGTTATGCTATTCTAATCGTCCATTTCTAGCTTGGAGTCTTGGCAGACCTTAAAATACTCATTATGCTAATGAATTGGTGCTAGTATTCCGTCAAAGCAACATGGTTAGTGTGAAATCGTGATATCGTCGATTTCATACTGATGTCAATTATTTTTAACTTTGTTTTCCAAATCGATGAAAGGAAAACAATTGTTCTAAATTGTTGTTGATGTAATGAGGGCTTGACCCCGAAAATTTGGCATATTCAAGTTAGCAGCTGCGAAACATCAATGTATAAATCATAAGTATTGAGTTTTAAGAAGCTCATGTGGGGTTATATTGCAGAGAATGCGCCCGAGACAGACAAGAGAGATTTGTTATCAGAACTTGAAATAATGAAACAGCTCAAGCCTCATCCTCATGTCATCAAGCTTCTGGGATGCGTCACTGAATCTGGTAAACTTTGGCATAAAACCCTTAAAGAAACGCTTCTCAGTGTTTTGAAATCTCTCTTGACTCTATTCAATACCCTTACCTTTCTTGTTGTTGAGTCAACTAGATGAATTTATGAATGCGTTGCACTTACAATCACTTCAAAATAGAATAATTCTTCATTAAAGCTTCAGTGTACCAGTCAAAATCAATTTGACCACTACTCTAACTCTATATATATCTAAGTGAATTCGCAAAAACATGCCCGCTAGGTTTTCGCCTGGATTCGGGCTTTGCCCGAATCCAGGCTAAGCCAGCGACCTTAAACCCAGGGGGGCTCCGTCAAGGCTAGGCTGGGCACATGGCCCAATGACTGGCCTATCTGCTGGTGGCTTGCTGGGGGCCAGCTGTCAAAAGCAGGGGGGAGGGGAGGGTGTCTTTTACTGACACTCTCAACTAGCTAGAATTTGAGTTTTCAGTGTTAAATAAGCTTGATGTTGACTGTGTTTCTGGGTATTTTACTCAGTTGTTTGACCTTGCTTGAGGCTTCTGTATCGACATTGCACCCTGCTGGAGGGGCCCATGCCACGTGCATGCGTGATTGGCCAATCTCCTAGCCAGGGGGGTGGTCAGAGGACTTCTGGCCGCTGGGACTGTCTTTGAGTCAATGCAGGCATGTTTTTGCGAATTCGGTCAGATATATTTGTCCAGACACGATCCCTATTACTGTTTAACATCAGTGCTTCTTTCTTCTCTCTCGTTTTCTTCTCAGAGCCGTTGTTAGTGCTGATAGAATATGTTCCATTTGGAGACCTACTAGGATATCTGAGAAGGAGCCGCGGACTGAATGACACTTATTACAAAGACCCGGATATCAAACCAAAAACAAGCCTGACGTCACAGCAGCTGATGAAGTTTGCTTGGCAAATCGCTAATGGAATGTCTTATTTGTCATCCAAACGAGTATGTAATGTACTCATTTATTGGGCCTTTATGTTTTGCGCCCTTATTGGTCTATTGCGCATTTGCACGTTATAGCTGGAAGCGTCTCACTCTAACGGATTCCACTATGCAATGCTGCGATGTTGTAGCGTTGGTCTGTAAGGAAACTTAAAATCGGCTTGTGAATTTTTCGTAGAAGGAATTAACTAAGGTGTGAATATTTTCCCATATAGAACTGTAATGATGATTACAGTTTTTATTCACATGACATGTACAGTCGAACCCCCATTAAGCGGCCACCTTTTGAACGGCCACCTCTATTAGGTGGTCAGTAATCAAAGTCTTGATGAGGGTTTTTCTGTTCTTTTTTAGCTCTATTAAGCGGCCAGCCCCCTCTACGCGGCCATTTTCCAAAGGGTGGCTGTTTAATGGGGGTTGAACTGAAGTTACACTGGTCGTCTCGCATAGCGGGAATTTTCTAGGGTGGAAAAAAGTTCCAACTTGTATGCAATTTTGCTGATCTTAATAGATTGTACGGATGCACTCGATTTCTTTCTTTTTTTAACGTCATATGATGTTAAAAGATTAAGGAAGGCAGTTCGCTCAAAACCTTATAAACTTTTTAATTGCAATATAACTTGTCGATTAAGTAAACATGTACATGGATTTTAATTCACGTCGAAATGTTTGAATGCCAGTGGTTCGCGACGTTTGATTTATTTGTTTTGTCTCCCACGTATCGAAATATCACCAATAACGTTCTGTTTCAGATTATCCACCGAGATCTAGCAGCTCGTAATGTGTTGGTTGGTGAAAAAGAAACATGTAAAGTGACAGACTTTGGAATGGCCAGAGATGTTCAAGACGACAATATTTACGAACGAAAATCAAAGGCAAGAGACAAGATAAAAAGTGCCAGAGATTTGTCTCTTCAAAACCCTTCGTGAGAACTGTTCGTGGGACAACTATCTGAGACAAATGAAATAATCCAACGCAGATCAGTATTTATTTTAATTATTTTTCAAAGTCCGCTTTGCTCTGAAGAAGGGCTAATGCTCGAAATGTCAGCTTCATTAAGTCGCTATGGTGGTTAATTTACATTTTTTATTGCCCTGGCTTATATCTCGTTACACTCATTTTAACAATTTCAGTTTTGCTTTTGGAGAGCAAAAGAGTGAAAGAGATTACCTTTCTCCCAAGATTTTTAGCTAAGTGTCCCTTTGTAATCAGCGTCCTCATGTACATAAAACAAGGGACCAGTCCCTGCAACCTGCTCCCTCGTGTAAACTCTTTAATAGACTAATCACAGGGACTATTCCGGTGGCTTGCAAAACTTTGTAATTATACCGAGTAATGGGGTATGTAACAACAAACTCACATATCAAGCCACAGTACAGACCTTCTCATCTGCTTTGTCTGCTAAAAAGTTCTGTTCGTTCTCTAGGGGCGTCTCCCTGTTAAGTGGACTGCAATGGAAGCACTGCTTTATGGGACATACTCAACAAAAAGCGATGTGTTAGTACATGTACCGTGGTTCAACGTTCTACATAAATGTTTTCCACACAATGGTTTACTCCAGGATTACCATATTACTTTACGTACTTGACCTATAATAACAACTTCTCCTGCTCATCCATGATAAGACAAAAAAGATACACTGCACCAATTAATGTTAACTGATTGGACATGTCCCGGGCTGTTTGAAAGGTGGATAACACTATATCCAACGGATAAATGACTATCCAGGAGATAGCGTGGTTTGGTTTGTCAAAACATATCCACTGGATACCGATTTATCCGGTCGATAGCGTTATCCTGCCTTAGAGCAACTAAGGTCAGACTGGTAGTGGTGAATTCGTCAAAGATTTTGTGCTCCAAGTATTGTTTGTTGTTATTATTTACATGTAAACAAGGATTTTTGTGCCTAAGACATAAGAGAAAGAATTTCAAAATCTTGTCATACATATGCACCAAAAATTATACTACTATTTACAACATCATCCCTTAGAAGGACAGTAGCATAATAGCATCCAGGAAACAAGCCGAAGAACTTCCAATGCTTTTTGGTTTTAAGTAACAAGGTCTTTTTCACCATATGATAACTATTATTTAAACGCTTATTTGTCTAACAGGTGGAGTTATGGAGTTCTCCTTTACGAGATTTTCACGATAGGTAAGCTAGGCAGCGGCTTGTACATTCGTAGTTTGTTTACTGCGCCTTTCCATAACACGGGACATCTGCTCAATCAACGGTCACGTGCTTCGCTATCGACAGTCATCTTAGCGGCCCTTTCAGGGCACAGAAGCTAACTTAATGTTTTCAAAAGTCATATCTGTGGGTTGTGAGTGGTAGATTTCGATCCATATTGTTTGTTTCTTTTTTTCCAAAGTTCGTTAGTGGTGGTGGTAATTATGATTTACGGCAGCCAAAAACACTATCGTTAGTTAGGGTTTGAACTTCGCATCAAGTGTTGTTGAATGGCGGAGAAATATATGTTAATATAATAATATATGGGGTTTTCCGCTCAGAAGCTAAAGCGTCCGGGTTCAAGTTCCTTTCCGACCTTAGATGGAGTTTCTTTAACATAGAACCGAGTTCAACTCTTCGACCAAGTTTGTAAGATAACAAACTGGTCTGCTTCCTCTCAAATAGCATTCTGTTTTCAATATTCGTTTCTAATGTGTGTTTTCTTGTCCCCGAATGGCCTCTCATTAGGAGAGGATACTTAATGATATTTTCAATAGCAACCATTCTACCTAAATTGCTGAAAAATTTTTACAATTTTGAGATTGTGTTTATTTTGGAAGAAATCGACGTCTTGATGTCTTCTGAACAATGTTCCCTTCCAGGTGGCTCACCATATCCACGGATGGATGGCAGAAAAATTGTACACTGGCTACAGCAAGGACACAGAATGTCGAAGCCACAACACGTGGATGAAAAATTGTAACCAGCTCTTCTTTTTCCTTTTATGTCAACGTTCTTGTTGAACATGAAATTAGTTGGAATAGTTGCTTGAGTTCCACCATTTAATAGAATTAGTCATTAGGCGCCTACCGGCAAGGAGACAAGATGACATAAGATGCTAAATATATACTAAAATCAAGAAATTATTATTCTGAATTATCTAGTTTACCAAGAAGCCTAACTAAAACACCAGCACCACCGCCGCCGCCCCCTTCCCTCTTTGCCTCTTCCCCGTTCGCCTTAAAAGAGATGCTAATCCATTTTAGTTTATCCACGCGGCATTTTTCTCTGTGGTCCAAAATTTCAACAATTGAAAAACCTTAAGTGCCGTAGCCACTGCTCGAACACAGACCACTAATAATCAGCATTAGGCCACCACGCCTCCTAACGGATGTAACATCATGACTTCTTAATTTATTCAATTTTAGATATGGAATAATGACGAAATGCTGGCAAGAAAACCCAGATAAAAGACCAACATTTACTGAATTGAGGAATGAACTCAAAGAAATGGAAAACCAACACAAGGTAAGCTACTGGGGGATTGATTTTCAATTGTCAAAATTAATTTCAGTTATAACATAGCACTAAGAGTGTTTATCAGGAGTTATAGTGAACTAGCCCAGACGGCTGCCGTTTGCAATAATTGTAAAGCCAAAACTGCAATGATCACATCAACATAGTTGATTACAACACGCTCAAGAAACCAAGTGAAAAGATTGATCAGAACTCATAGTAAGGCCTGGTAATAGTTCTTTTCAAGGATAATTTTTCCGTTTTTTTTTTTTTTTTTGGAATATATACTGAAATTCAACGGGGATTCGAGACAATTTCTGGTAGAAACAACAAAGTTGCCTAAAAGTACTTCTCATTTAAGTTGGATTATATTATGCATGATGCGAATAACAAACAACTGCCGTAACGAGCTATTGGATACTTGCACGGTAAAAGTTCCAAGACCCCTTGCAAGCCAAGTGACTGTTTTGATTATGGGCCTTATTGCCCGACACGTCTGTTGTTTTTGGCTAGAGCTTAGCAAATGAGAAAAAAAAATCAGATACTTATCTTCCATACAAGTAAATTAGGTGTCGTAAGGTAACACCGACCGACAAACGTATCAAATGATTAGTCTTGGTATATTTTCTCTTGTCATATTTTCTTCTCCGCAGAGGTTGATCAACATGGAAATGTATGACAAGCAGTTGTACGCAAACGTTGAAGATTTGTTCGTGTAGGACAACTGAGGCTCCTTTTCATAGTAATAGTGTAGAAGGTAGTACTGACTGACTGTATAGACATTGTAACAGTTACTCCCATAACTCATCAGAATTAGTGTTCTGATGAAATATTTTGGCTTCGGAATTTAGATTTTTAGAAGATATACATTTAGTTTAAAACAGTTTTTGGACACTTACCCAAGATTTCCTCAGTAGGAAAAAAATGACCTTGGTTGGAATTATTTCACTGAGCTCGCGAAATATAAAGGATTTGTTTGGTCTTGCTTTTATACAAGAAAAAGAATCCAGTACTTTGTAAAAAATTCTCCCTGATAGGCTGGTGTCGAAGAACTGTTTGCTATACTTAATAGATTAATGCGATTCTTTCACGACTATTTGAAAAGTATTCCGTTCCCTCGTAAATGATCCCTTGTAACCATTTCACCTAACGTCGTACCCTTAGATGGGATAGAAACTGAACGTAGTCATAAATTCTCAGTTCTAAGTTTTAAGTTCCGTATTTATAAGTTCATTACCCTATCACCGAAAGCTGAGAAATATCCCGGAAGGCTCATGAGGAAGCCGCGCCAATCACCTCTGCTAGTGCCACAATGCGAGCATTATTGTCGAATGATATTGTTGTTCAAGCTCTGACCAGTATACAGGCGGAGGATGTGAGTGAAATCACACCCACAGCATAATTTTTTTCAAACTTTTATTCAGTAAAACATGTACTGGTTATGCAACGCTTTCGAGTGGTGTACCATGAAATATCTCACGAGTCAATTTCTCTGTTTACACACAAGCCTTTAGGCAAGTGTGGATACCAATAAAATACAAGTTGCAAGTGGGATATTCCAAGGTATCCCACGAGAAAGTATTGCATAACTACTTTACACCATACCATAGAAAGTACACTGGCCAATACAATGCAGCGCGCAATGGGAAGGTCGAGTGTAACATCATTGAGTATTCACTAGCTTTTCTGTTTTCAGCTGATTGGCTGAATTTCCTATAGCTTGGTATGAATCATAAATATATTAAATATAGACACAGCTGTGTTCTAGATTTTTTGTTGTATTTTAGCAGAGTAGAGTAAGTATACTAAGCATGTAGAAAATTCAAACAGAAAGCCTCATCGCTGTGTTTTTGAAGTCTTTCCTGGAGTCAATTCTTACGCTAATAAAAAATTTGTGGTTTTTAGATCCTCCTAAAAGTGTTCTCTTTTTTCATTTTTTTTTTTTTTTTCAGTCCCTAGTTGTGAAGTAAATTTCGATTATTGCGTAAGAAGACAAAAAACCTGAGATACTGAATTTTAAACACAAATACGCAGAAGAAGGCTTTATCTCACAGGGGGAATGGTGGAGGGGGGAGGGATGTTGGGTTGCGCAACCCCTGCACCCTACCCTAGATCCTCCCCTGTATTGGGCAGTTTTTACTTTTCCATCAGATACGCTGTCATGCAGGGAGGCAACAGTCTCATATCAACCTTTTCCAGTCTTCAAACTATTAGAATTTAACTTGACAATCTCTATAGGAACCTCGCCGTTGTTCATTCATATGGGGACACATGGTTGTGGTGTTATATGGCGTTTCTATCGCTGAATGTGTCCACACTGGCCTAAAGAAAAAGTCACAAGGAGGCATTTCGAACTTTGTTTAGTTCTTTAGTCCTGAGAAGGAAATAAACCCCGTTGACAATACACGGATATCTATGACGTCATCTTTTCCCTTACACCACGTAAATGATTTAATCGTTGTCTTCTTCATCCCTATCTTCGGATTCAGACCTTCGCTTCTGCACTTGGTTTAAAGGTATACCTGGGTCTGGGCTGAGCGTGTTTTGTGTCGTTCGTGAAGATTCTAGTCCTCGAACTTGAAGTGTGGACCTCACGAGCTGACCGTGAACATCGAAATACGGCTGGAGAATAAACAAGAAAAAGAAATTCGATGAGAGGTAAGATACCAAGAGACAAATGGTGGAAGTGTAACCTGCTAGGCACTAATTGCATCATGCATAACGCAAAACACAGGGGTAGCTGTATTGTTATACCGAAGTAATAACATTTCCCACCTTTAAGAATGGCTGACCGTTAGGATCGAGAAACGCCGGTCAACGTCCTATTTAACAAATCGCTCATATTTTGCCCAAAGATACCCTTAGGTGACCTAATTCTAAAAATCATATTTAAAGGTTCCAGCGAATTTTTATTTTTCAGAAATTCGCAAAATTTGAAAGCGCGGTCAAAGTGCGGTTTTTCGTGTAATAAAATGACCGAAATAAGGTGCGGGGACGAAGCGCTGCGTAAACCTTAAAATAAACTCAATTGACTTCAAACTTAACACAAATGTGGAACAACCACTCTAATTTGTTCCTCGCTTTAAACTAATCTCAGATATGTTGATATAGTGGTTTTCCGAACCATTTTAAAAACAGCTATGAAGCGTGTGAAAAATACCGGGAAAAATTTAGGCCATGTTTAACAGCATAAAAATGCATCTGGTACCTCACTTTCCGATTATTTTACTTTACAGCCTTAAAATATCATTATAAAAGATATACCATGCCAAGTTTCATGCTCGAACTCGCGGTATTTCTCTTTGTGAAAAACGAAAATCTATGTCAATGTGTTGGGCGCAAATAACACAATAATTATGCACGAACCAGAGACAAATCAATTTCAATGGCGAAAGTAAAAGGCTATCATTAATTAGAATCCCGTCAATTCACTGCTATCAGTAGAAACATAATGTCCACTGCATAAAAACCGTTGTTAGACGTTTTCGAGCCATTGCGCGTTAACTTTGTTTAATTTTGTGTCCACCGTCATGTCTAGTCTGTCATCGCGTGTATTTCCTTAATGTAAACAACACGTGAATTGTTGTCATAACAAACGCAAGAGATTTCCTGGAACCTTAATGTTTTCCATTCACCAAAACGCTACTTTAAACTTGTAGTCGGTTCATGTAAATTGCGAAATGTTGGAAATTTGCGCAAGAGCAGTGAAAGCGT
This sequence comes from Orbicella franksi, assembly GCF_964199315.1. Lineage (NCBI taxonomy): Eukaryota > Metazoa > Cnidaria > Anthozoa > Scleractinia > Merulinidae > Orbicella > Orbicella franksi. The sequence continues at coordinate 24,020,450 of NC_138151.1, forward strand.
GACTGGGCTGCTCGTACGGTTGTGTGACAACTTTTACTGAGTCTCGAATATCAGCCACGCAGCATGGTTGCCGATATACTAAATACAGATTCATGAGGCCCCTGATTCTTACAGCAGAAAGCTTGGGCTCTTTAAGGCAATGCGGAGTGGTATTGAGGGGAATCGACGGCTTTTAGGTATGTTTTCTGCAACATTATCGGGTTAAATAAGTCGTATTAATATTTTGTTTATTTGTTTCGGGTCAGACCGTTTCACATCTTGTTTCCAATTTATATAGGCGAAATTTATTTGGAACTTGCCACTACACTTTTAAACTTACACTTTTGATGATCTCGGTTTGATTTTGTTGTTGTGCCGGTAATACATTGCCGGATTAACCTCTCGACTTCTTGAACTTGAACGGAGATTGGCTGTTTACCAAATTAGAATAAGGGCGCGATTTTGATTTGCTTCAAGATATTTCAACTCGATTAATTTACAGTCCTTTAACGTCCTTGATGCTAAACTGCATTCCAAGTTGACCCATTATTGTGTCTTAACGAACTTAAAGCGTTTTGGTAAATCGAAAACATTAAGGTTCCAGGAAATCTCTTGCGTTTGTTATGACAACAATTCACGTGTTGTTTACATTAAGGAAATACACGCGATGACAGACTAGACATGACGGCGGACACAAAATTAAACAAAGTTAACGCGCAATGGCTCGAAAACGTCTAAAAACAGTTTTTATGCAGTGGACATTATGTTTCTACTGATAGCAGTGAATTGACGGGATTCTAATTAATGATAGCCTTTTACTTTCGCCATTGAAATTGATTTGTCTCTGGTTCGTGCATAATTATTGTGTTATTTGCGCCCAACACATTGACATAAATTTTCGTTTTTCACAAAGAGAAATACCGCGAGTTCGAGCATGAAACTTGGCATGGTATATCTTTAGTAATGATATTTTAAGGCTGTAAAGTAAAATAATCGGAAAGTGAGGTACCAGATGCATTTTTATGCTGTGAAACATGGCCTATATTTTGCCGTTATTTTTCACACGCTTCATAGCTGTTTTTAAAATGGTTCGGTAAACCACTATATCAACATATCTGAGATTAGTTTAAAGCGAGGAATAAATTAGAGTGGTTGTTCCACATTTGTGTGAAGTTTAAAGTCAATTGAGTTTATTTTAAGGCTTAAGCACCGCTTCGTCCTCGCACTTTATTTCGGTCATTTTATTCCACGAAAAACCGCACTTTGACCGCGCTTTCAAATTTTCGCGAATTTCTGAAAAGTAAAAATTCGCTGGAACCTTTAAATATGATTTTTAGAATTAGGTCACCTAAGGGTATCTTTGGGCAAAATATGAGCGATTTGTCAAATAGGACGTTGACCGGCGTTTCTCGATCCTAACGGTCAGCCATTCTTAAGATGTAAAAGAAAATTAATGTATATTAATGCTTTTTATTTATTTGGGTTATTCTCTTTTGTTTGAGTACGCCAATATTCACGCCTTGAACATCACTCTATTAGATACTTCGTAAACGATTTGGGCCAAATTTTCACGAATATTCTTCTTCTTGTAAGTCAAGAGCGCCTGTTTTGAGGAATACACCATAGGACAACTTGCTGTTTGAGAGATTCGTGCAACTGAATATTAAGATACCTGTATAAAGTAGAAATACCGACTGATAACGGCCGTTAAGAGTTTGAGGAGGAAAGAGTTTTTAATAAGCCTAAACTTTAATTCAGTTTGTAACCTTAATATTTTTTCTGGCCTGTAGACGCTGGTGGATTCAGTATGGCACCGATGGAGTCAGTTCTTGAATCTCTGCCGACCGCTGGCTTATAATTTGCAGGAGACTCAGGCAGGTTTTAAGCTGTATATTGAGAAGTTTAAAATATCTTCACGAGCCCGATGAACGAAGAAAAAATAACCAAATATACAGGATCGATATTTTCCCACGCCTTGCCTTAATGTTGGACATTGCCTCTTTTCGTGGAGGATTTTGTGTTTTGGCGACAAGGTATGTTGACTTATAAGAGCCAAAATACACATGGCGACACCAAACGAGCCTGATATGGTATATATACGAGTACCAAAAAGGTACGTTTAGGTATATTTATCGCACCCGAATTTGGCCACAAATCCGGCAGCATCAAACCAGTGACTTAATTGCTACTGCAACATATCAGGACAGTAGACACGGCCTTTCATTGGCTATCTATAAATGTGAATTTGGATTGGGTAACAGGATTTAATTAAACAATACACTTACATTTCTTTAATGTGTGGCTGTTTTGAGGTACTATACTGATAGTATATATGTTTTGCGACAAAACTAAGAACGAGAGACCGGCGTAACATTTGATTTACCATTCAAGAAAACATTTGTTTTTGGCTAGATGGAAAACGCGGGGCCGGGGTCCCGGGGTCCCGGGGTACGGGGTACTAGTCCAGCTGTCAAGGGGCAAAATTGTTCGTTTTTTGATAAAAGCATCAAACTTGGCAGGGTTACTAACCTCTATAAGACAAATATTTCCTGATATGGAGCCATGCCAAATTTGCTTCCAGAACCATGGAATGCGCATGTCAAAAATATGGCATACAAGACCCTCACATGGAAACGAGGCTGATGCAAAATACCGATTATTTTGGCCTTGTGGGACTACTATGCCTAGTGTCTTGCTTTTTTAAATACAATAACAAATTAACCAGTGCCTTTGAGTCTTAAATTATGTCACGTGATAGTCACATGACCATTGTTTTCAATTACCAGCAGGCAGAAGGCACTGCAATAGTCGATTGATATAGGTTTCATTGACGTGATTTTCTTGAGTTACTTGCTTACTGTGATTGAGACACCTTCTATTTCGCATTTGAGACTTTCAAATACGCCGGAATAGATCGGGTATGTTACAATAAACACTTGCTGAACTTTTTGGTCTCAAGGAAACCTTTTGAAAAACAGCTGTCATTGGCTATAACGTTCCTATGCCTGCTTTTAAAAGCACTAGCTGAGTAAAGGTTCTTTTAGTTGCAATTTCCACCACAATTGATCAAACTGGTACAGTCAAGATTAGTCTTCAAGCATATGTTAATTTTGTAATAACTTACAGCAATATTCTACTTATAAACCTGATTTCCGTGAATGCCGGATTGATTTAATGACCCAAACTCTCTACAGCTAATGTTACAGGGTAAGCTGTTGCAAACGGTTGCGCTGCTGTAACTAAAACTATTTTTCATGTAGTTAGTCTTCAGAAAGGGTACAACAAGTTTGTTAATCGAGTCCCTCAGAGCATAATTTGATTCATTTCGCGTTACAAATTTAGAAGTGAGATATTCGGGAACCAGACCGTTTAAAGACTTGAAGACCATTAATTAGAGCTTTCTGGATTTGGTGGTGAATATGCAAGTCTTTCCAGCTGAGTTTGTGAAAAAAAGGAATCGACATCAGCGTCATAGCCCGATGAAGTTACTACTCGTGCAGCACAGTTTTGTAGTTTTTGTACCTTATTAGATAATGTTTTGCCTCAATCACCCCAGACTAGGCTGCAGTAATCAAAGTGGGGTTGAACTAGTGAGTTGTATGTGCAGAGTAGGGTAGATTGAGGCACAAATGGCTTAACTCGCTTTATGGCTCCAGCTAGCTTTTCAAGGTTGTGAGATAGACTAGACTGAATCAGATACAAATCAGAACCAGCATAAGTAATGTGGGTGTCATCAGCATAAATTCTAGGTACGCTGAACGATAAACAGTCAGGCAAATCGTTAATGTAAATTAGAAATAAAAGAGGACCAAGGATGGTTCCTTGTGGCACATCACATTGAAGAGTGACTTCCTGTAAATACTACGGATAGGTGTGCAAAATGCAAAAATCGAATTCCCTCAAACTTTTTCACAAGAAAGTCCTCTGGAAACTATTTAGGAAAATACAACTTTTAGTTCGTTTGGATTTATATTTTTCAAGCAAAGCGATTTTTTAATTTCACCCTTGGAGAAGCCCTCGAACCACTGAAAAAATGTGCTTCATATTTGCGACTGGTGTAAGAAAACTAAAACAATTATCAAAACTATTTCGATATTACACAATTCAACGACCCTTCCTTTACAAAGTACCGTTATTAGAATTGGAAAAGATTCAAACCTTAATTTTCAAAAAATGTTCAAATTTACCCTCCTAAACAGCATTATCAGAAAGCTCGATTTTGGCAAATTTCAAAAGTAAAACTCCCTACCTGGTACGTGGATTCCGCTGTAAAGATGGTATTCTATAGAAAGAGTAAGGTTTCCTCTATCGTTCTGTGAAATAAAATTTTGGGGCAACTCAAACTACGAATTTAGAGGACGGAAAATATTTACGGTACTTGCTTGAAGTTTATGACCTTTGAACTTACAGTTGTCTTCATGAATACAAGAGATAACCTAAACAACAGTTGAAATCTTAGCCTGAATGCGACCCTTTCTCTCATTTAAATGATTTGTAGTTATTCTTTATCTTCTGTGGGCAATTTTCTCGAAAGTAATATATTTTTTTTACGCTGAAAAGGAGTTCTAACTTGTTTATGAGTACGTGCGTATTTGTTTACTAAAGCGGAAATTCGTGGATATTAAATTTATTCCATCTAAGTTCTATTTCGTGTGCTGCAAGGCGTTTCGTGTTCTCGTTAAAACAAAATGGTATTGCCAAATAGAAGGTTTTCTTCTCAGATTTTAAAACAACATATTACTTTTGACTTACCGTCCACATGCATGGCTTGATTTACTCAGCAGCGTTAAACCGGGTGTGATAGCGGTCAGATTGCGTGACAATAATTAACAAATCCTTTTTCGCGAATCGAATTCATCAAAAAATATGTTTATATAATACCTTTCTTTGAGACTACTTGATAAAAACTCTTGTGAAATAAGTCTGCAAATTTTGGAACTCTCATTGCTGTGAAATAAAAAAGCTGGATCTTTTATTTTTATGCCACGGTCGTGTGATCCTCGAGTGTGGTATCACATGACAATAACAACTAAGAAATGGCCACCTGCAGTTATTCTCAAATCGTTGGGGGCACCTGCGGTCCTAGTGTTACGAATCCCGCACATGTTCAAAAATGTGACAAAGACATTCGAGGTGATTTGAAGGCTATTGGTGTGAGCGATTCTTCTCTGGAAGGAGCAAGGCTATTGTTGGCTAGAGCAGATCAGTGTATTCGTAATTCAATTTTCTCTTCAGATCGAAAATATTGCAAAAGATTATCGAGAAAATACTGAATGCTACGGTAACAGACAATCACCATGAGGCCCAATAAGGTGTGATTTCATGATACCGAAATCAAAATCTCATGGCACTCTTTCAATGTAGCTGACCGTGCAAAAGCGTAATAGTCTCTTGAGACTACAGTCTCTTGAGTTATATTGCGCCCCGGCTATTTACAAGTTTTTCCCACGAAAATGATCCCAATACTAACCACTTGGAGAAGTGAGACTAGAAATTAAAGGTGGGGCAGGGGGGCGGGGAATACTTGTCGGCTTGCCTCACTACAAGAGATAAGTCAAGAGAAACTTTAAGGTAGTCACATATAAGGGAATTACAGAGATGACTGAAAAAGTAATAATAATTTGTAGACCCCGCTTGTTATTGTGAAAATCCACGAATCTGATGACTTATCGTATTGTTGTCCTCTTGCTTGTTAAATAAGGTATAAAGGCACCTACCAGCATTGAATCTCATTCACTGAACAAAAACGCGGATGGCTCCTCTGCTTCCTTCTGTCGCCGAAACATTCTCACGTATCATTTAAATTGCATAAGAAAGCGGAGTCCTTTAATACTGCGTAACATTTTCTGTGATGCCTTTCTCAATGTTATCCAAGGGCTTACATCCCCGGGGTTAGCTTGCTGTCGCATGGTTTTTCGAAACCCTTACCGTTAAACGAAACTTCCAGTAAACGCATTTTGTTTCCGAGGTTGCTTTGACCTGGATGAAGGTATTTTGTACCCAACAGTATGCCCTCGTCATCGGGACCTAGCGAACAGGCGTTTACAAGACATCTGTATTCTCATGTATAAAGTTAAACATAGACTATGTCCTAATAGCATCTGTAAAATTTTTAACGACCATATTTCTGCATACAACCTGAGAAAATCAGATTTTTCTACTCCTAGATACAACACTGTTACTTATGGGAAGCACTCTTTGCGTTATGTAGGACCCAAATTATGGGGCAAACTGTCTATGGCTGACAGATCAGCCAAGACACTGCAGGCTTTTACAAACTATATTCGCAAAAGGGGTATAAATCGCTTAATGGACACCGGCTGTAAGGGCTACATTCTATGCTGCACATAATGCCCTTCAAGTCATTTATTTTTTTATTGCATTAATATTAGTATTAGTATAGTTTTTTAGCAGTGTCCCCTAATTAGTATGGTATTTTAATTCCCAGGCTATAAGGTTTTTTGACACTTTAATAAAGTTCTCACACTCTCACTCACACTCACTCACCTATGGGAGATAAGGTGGCGTAGCAACAAAAAGAACTGTTCCTGTCCAGAGCAATGGATACAACATGAGAAGAACCAGAAGGGGGATCGTGGGATAAATCTGGTTCAGTCGAGAAGACTTCACCCTCAGACGCAAATTTTGTTGCCTGTAGGCTCCAAAATAAAGTGTATTATCGTTGTCTCACGTTGTAGTCACTTGAGATGTAGATCGCGCGACGTTTCTACTGCTTACTGCTAGTCTTCTTCATGCGATGAGGTCGACTGATTGCACGGTATCATTATATCACAAAGGTCGGCTGTGATTGGTGTATTTTGATCCTCCTATTGTTCCATTGTTCCGACGAGTAGCTGTTCCCTCAGTGGTTCGCTGTTGTACTGTTCTCCTGTTGTTGTGTTTTTTGATCGTGGGCATCCATGCTTCAGGAATTTCAATTCCACTATCCCCGTTGATGTTATTAGGGTGAAGTCTTATGTGAATAGCTTCCTTGACCCTACGTGTGCACCAGTGAGGATCTCGATCAATAAACTTGACCTCGTTCCAGATAGGATAGTGGCCAGTCTCGTGGGTGTGTTCAGAAACGGCGGAGGTCTGGGTACGGGTGAGTCGTATATCCCTGTCGTGTTCTTTGATCCTCTCCTGCACAGATTTCCCTGTTTCCCCGATGTACACTTTGCCGCACTCACAGGGAATCTTGTAGACAACACCATCTTGTTTAGCCGGGTTGACGGTGTCCTTTGGTCGCACTAAGTGTGACCGAAGTGTCGTGTCCGACTTGAAGACGGTGCGAATGCCTTGTTGTTCTAGGCAGCGGCGGAGAGACTCCGAAAATCCTTGGACATAAGTAAAACGGCGGTGGATTTAAATTCCGCGTTGAGCTCTCTTCTTGGGGTTGTTCGTGCCTTTGTGATCTTCTGTACAAACGAGGAGGGATATCCGTTAGAAACAAGTACAGATACCCAGACCTCTGCCGTTTCTGAACACACCTCGAATATCTTTGCCACATTATCCAATTCTAACAAATTGAACATGTGCGGGATTAGAAACCCTCGGACCGCACATGACGCACATGCCACCGACGATTTGAGAATAACTGCAGGTGGCCATTTTTTAGTTGTTATTGTCATGTGATACCACACTCGAGGATCACACGACCGCAGCATAAAAATAGTAGATCCCTGTTCTTCATTTCACCGTAATGAGAGTTTCAAAATTTTGTAGACTTATTTCACAAGAGTCTTTATCAAGTAGTCTCAAAGCATTATGATGTCAAAAGATATAATAAATATATTTTGATGAATTCGATTTGCGAAAAGCGATTTGTCAATTATCGTCACGCCATCTGACCGCTATCACACCCGGTGTAACGCTGCTGAGTAAATCAAGCTATGCATGTGGACGGTAAGTCAAAAACTATATGTTGTTTTAAAATCTGAGAAGAAAAACTTCTACTTGGCAATACCATTTTGTTTTAATGAGAACACGAAACGCCTTGCAGCACACGAAATAGAACTTAGATGGAATAAATTTAATATCCACGAATTTCCGCTTTAGTAAACAAATACGCACGTACTCATAAACAAGTTAGAACTCCTTTTCAGTGTAAAAAAAATATATTACTTTCGAGAAAAATTGCCCACAGAAGATAAAGAATAAACTGAAAAGTATCAGGTATGCAAACAGTTTCAGATTGATCACTTGATCTTTAAAAAATTAAGTAACTATTTTATTTTGTACTTAATTTTTGGGCAGACAACTTTTGGGCGTTTTTTCGGCACGTCTCAAAGAGCGTTACGACTACGTGCAGTCAGGTGCTGTAGATCGTAGACGTTCGCATTTTTTCATTCCAAATGTGATGTTCAGTTAAACGGAACCAATTATTATTATTATTAATATTATTATTATTATTATTAGAATTATTATTATTACTACTATCATTATTATTATTGTTATTATTACTATTATTATTATTATACTGTAATTATGATTCACACTATTTACAACAGTAATACAACTACTTACACTACTTACTCAACTTAACAATACGATTCAATTACAGATGCTACTTACAATACTAGCTAGAATTTGCATAACTTACTCTACAAAACAATACAATTACTTATCTAGCTTACGATACTAATACTTACACTACTTACAATCTAATACCATTACTGATGATTCGTACATTCATATTACAACAATGGTAGTAAAACACTAACAACTGATTTTGCCACTGAGACTGATTATATATTGTGAATTGAATCAAATTAATTTAACTTTCGCATTTTTCAGCTTTCCATTGCAAAAATAGCGCTGACTTCAATTCAAGAAAATTGAAAGTTTCTTCCAACATTTTGTAAGAATAACTAAAATTCCAAACTTCCGGGTTAGCTTTGGGCTTGTATTTGGGGGAAGATCGTGGTCCTTAAATAGTAGCTGTATAAACTGTAAAAGCAATTATTCTCATTAAGAACTCGAGCAAATCTCGAGTTATTTTCGGTCTTGCTTCGGGAGATTTCTCCGAAAGTGTTCAAAAAGTGAAGACTGACTAAGGCCAGTAACCACGAAAATCGAACAGATTACGAATTTCTCTGTTTATCAACTGGGACGTAAAACAGGAAACCGGCGAACTCCAGCGAATACACATGCCAGGTCTAATTATATAACTGGTAAAATCACTTCATTGTGATTGGCTGAGAGCAGGCCAATTTATCGTTAACTTTTAATCTGCACTGCAGTGCAAATTAACGCGCGCGCTTTCGTGATTTTCCCAGTCATGTGATAAATGAGTAATCGTATGAAAGCTCGAGCAGATTTACATTGCTCGTGATATTTGAAAATTTTCTCAAATTGCACTCGCCTAAACGCTCGTACAATTTTAAGAGAATTTTCAAACCTCACTCACAGTGTAAATCCTGGCTTAATTGCACTCACATTCGAACGATTACCTATAGAATCAAAAATAAGTCCACTTCATTTGTTTAAGTGCTTTGTTTTGTGAGATTCAACCATCTGAAAATTTATGAAGCAAAATAATTCCCTGTTCATTTTGTTCATCAGTTTAGTTTGAACTTTTTCCCTTTTTATTCCAAGGTGTGGAAGTGTAACTGTTGATCTGGCCGTGAAGTTCAGTTCCACTGTAAGAGAAAGCGAGGTACTTTCTATACTTCGAGATGCTGTCAAGAATGGAAAGTTTGGAGATTTTACTGTGAGTTCCATAACAGGCACACGAGACACCTGGATAACACCCACCAGCTCATCTGACAGTATGTTGCCATAACATATCATTTACATTTCGTCCTGTGAATTTGTTTTTCTTTACTTCAGATGCCTTAGAGAATTATTAAGTAGTCGCGTGTCGATCTCTTGTATTTTCTTGTTAACTTTATTTAACAATTCGGCCAGCAAGTCGGATATATATAAAATTCTTTAATAATGAGATCAGATAATGATGGCACTCTCATACTCTATGAGTCTCATGTATTTTGTACTGTGAAGATATCTAGTGACCTTAAAAAAAGTGTCGAGCACCAGAAAATTAATACATATAAGGACGCTCGCGCGAAAATGCTCTACGCGATAGATTTTCTTCAAACTTCTACCTCGGACAGATAATAAATTACTTGATTCAGAAATGCGGAAAAACTTGAGGGTCATGAACTTCGTTCCAGAGATAAAGCGTGTGGAAGACTAGTCTGAAAAAAATTTAAAATACTGGTGCGCGTAAATCAGCATGGTTTCCAGGGTTTTTGGTTCAAAATTTATGAATGAAGATGAATCAACGGAGACAAACTATCTTAGTAATATTTTGTATAAGTGAATCCGTTGCGTTAATAATTCCAAATGTTGCCAACGTTTTCACAAAACTTAACCGTCAGAGAGGCATTTGAAACCGCCGCACAGATAAACGAAGAGCTAGAAAGTACGGCATTCGATGGTACATTTTGCGAAAAAATTCAAACTTCTAATCAACAGATTTTCTTCATTTTTTCGCGAAACGTAGAAAATTGGTACAGAAAACGATCCATCAAAAAAAAAAAGAAAAAAAAAGAGGGGGACACCGAACATCTAAGATCGTTACAACCAAGCAAAGCTACAGCAATGGCCATCTGCCCTATCATTTTTCATTTTATTACTGTTCGCACCAAAAGGGACCCAAATGCCTTGCTATACCTTGCTATACCTTGTAAGTCTCGTTCAAAACAATTACCTACAGACAAACAGAAAGAAGGATTGACGGAAAAAAGGACAAATTAATGGAAAGGCAGGTTCGAGCAGCCATCCATCCATCCAGCCAGCCAGGCAGACAGCCAGACAGACAGACAAACACACAGACAAACAGTGAGACATATTTGCCATGCTTAACACAAGCATGTGAAATGCGTTTGCTTTGAAAGAGATCTGATGAAGTGGTTTTTTTTAATTTTTTTTTTTTATTATTATTATTATTATTATTTTTTATCATATTATAGTAACAGTTCAAGCGTGTGGGGATTGTCCTTGCAGCTGCACCGTATTGGGAGTTGTGATCGGTGTCCTTGTTGTCATAATCATTGCTCTTGCTGTCTACATCTCATGGCTTCACAAGAAAGGTGAGCAATATTCTAAATATTCTCTAGACCTTTTTAACAATGACTGTGAGAAAACTTGTCTTGTTAATACGTTGCCAGGTTCCGCTAAGCCTCCCACTTCAAGCTACTTTGGTTTTGGATGTAAATAGGATGTAGCTGCTAAAACAGTTAAATAACTGAACCAGACAGCTTAGACTAAGTGTTAATCTCAGGTATGGGAAGTTTTGTGGTTTTTCGTTCTTGCCTTTAAGATTTTCACGCCTTTTAAATCCTTCATCGGCATTCTTTGCAACAACGTGGCCCATAATGCCATGTTCAGTGACCTCTGTGATCAGTACTTTAAGCTTTCTTTATTACTTCAAAGGAAAGGGTAACTAGATGTCTAATCACTTTCTCCTTGCTGTCTCCTTCCAACTTGATTATAATGTCAATCAATTCATTTTTCACCCTTTTAGAGACTGCAACAAGGGATAGGTAAGTTTGTTAGAGCAGCACATTTGTATTCGTTTATTTCATCTTTTGGGTCTTAACGCTTAATAATTTCGCTATTTGAAATGTGCCACTTCACAGTGGAAAAAAATAAGATGTGATGGTCTGCCGTTTAGTGTGCTGGACCCTGGTCGAGCCGTCTAGATCTGTGTTCGACCGCTCGCTGGGTCGTTGCGCTGTGTTCTTGGGCAAGACTTATTACTCCTATAGTGCCCCTCTCCACCCAGGACTATAAATGGATATTGACGAATGAAATGTTGGGAGGTAACCCTGCGATAGACTCCCAGGAGTAACACAAAATTCCAAGCCCGTTCAAAACTCGTTAGTACTTTTTGAGTAACAAAGCCTTTCATTTCACAACATGTTAATTCAGTTCTCACACTTAAAGACTTCATATTCATAACAATGTATTTTGAAATGCCATATACTACAAACTGAGCTACCCTGGATGTATATTTGAATGTGGATTTTCTTCATAAGAAAACTAATTTGTTGGTTGTTTTTATTTTAGGGTAAATCGAGCGGCATCTAATGAGGAAAGAGCAAAATGCACGTAGGTCTTTACGTAACGGAAATTACAAGTGGTCAATATAAAGTATTACATGAGCAGCCTTTTACTTGACTGTAATTGACCCTTTGAGGGTTAAGAGGGGGTGGGGGGAGGGGAGGGGGAGATGTTAAGGCCATCAACCTGTCATGCATAGAGTATTGAAACCATGGCTATGGAACTTAGCGGATTTGTAGCACATTTAAACATATTTCCCTTGAAGTCCATAACATACAGAGATGACGTCATATGACTTTATTATTTCTGAACGGACGCCATCTTTGAGGCAAAGTGCATAAGGTAAATTGTTACAAATAGTCAAAAACCGACAAAGAAAACTTAGAACATCAAGAATGTTAATGAATTTAAATATGACAGAAAAACATGCCTGTGAAAATACGGTTGTCATGGAAACATCAAGATCCTTGACTAATGAAATGCAATACTTGTTTTTCTCCAGATCAATTTTAGGCAAGTCGTCAAATTTGAAGTTTATTGTTTTAGCGCTTTTAAAGTTACAAGCGTTTAAAGTGTGAGGGCGCCTCTAAAGTTTTCATCACCTTTCTGGTCTGAATTAGTTATGCAGTTGACTCAGTTCAACTTACGTCTCGCTTTCAGAAAAGGTAATTTGACGTCAACTATGTGTTAACAATTTCCCTTGGATTAGACTCAAATGGAAATGGATAATATTGGACTGGACGAAGATCCCGCCAGGATTCAAACTTCTGAAGTTTCCCTTCAAAGCCAATCTTCAAAGCCAATACACGTCACTGAATCGGGCTTCTCGATTACAAAACGTATTAGAAGATAGAGGGAATAATGTTTCATCAAACGCTACACAAAGCAGCCAATATGCACCTCTTCATCCGTCAACACGCTCCTGGGAGGTTCCTAGACAACACGTGACTCTAAAGAAGATAATTGGTAAAGGTGCGTTTGGTCAGGTTGCCAAGGGAACAGCAATAGATCTTCGAGGACGGGCCGGGAAGACGCTAGTGACTATTAAAAAGTTAAAAGGTGTGACATGCTTTAAAAATAGAAGTTGAAAAGAGCATAATATGTTACGGACTTTCTACAGTGAAGCCCGTATTAAGCGGACACCATTGGGACCCTTAGTAGTGTCCGCTTAATACAGGGTGTCCGCTCTAACCAGATTCTAATATGTTGTGCAATAACAGTTAATTATTAACCCTTTCGTAACACAGTGTAATTCAGTGTAAGATCAAAGACTGCTCATAGCACAATGTACAATCAGTCAATACATCACTTTAGAATAATCTACTTAGCTTTAAAACGACATCGCTGTACAATGTTACAGGAGTCTGAGCTGAGCTTTGAAAAGTAAAAGACCCTTGGAGTGTCCGCTTATTACAGGTTTTGTGCGACAAAATGGCCCAATATTGGTGTGCGAGTCCGCTTAACAGAGGTGTCCGCTGAATGCGGAAAATTTTTGGACTCAAGCTCGTGTCCACTTAATGGATGGTGTCCGCTTAATATGGGGTCCGGTTAATACAGGTTTCACTGTATTCGTCCATTTCTAGCTTGGAGTCTTAGTAGACTTTAAAATACGCATTATGCTAATGATCTAGTGCTAGTCTTCCGTCACGGCAACATGCTTTGTGTGATATCGTGATATCATTGATTTCACACTGATGTCAATTACTTTCAACTATGTCTTCCAAATCGATTAAAGGGAAAAGGAAAAAAAGTTGTTTCACGTTATTGTTGATGTAACGAGGGTTGTTTCTTTTTCCCGAAAGCTTCGTCATATTAGTGGGTCGGCACCTACAGAACGTCAATGTATAAATCATAATTATTGAGTTTTAAGAATCTCATTTGGGATTATATTGTAGAGAATGCGCCCGAAACAGACAAGAGAGACTTGTTATCAGAACTTGAAAGAATGAAACAGCTTCAGCCTCATCCACATGTCATCAAGCTCCTGGGATGCGTCACACAATCTGGTAAACTTTGGGATAAAACCCTCAAAGAAACGGTGATCAGTGTTTTGAAATCACTCTCATCTCTATTCAATACCCTTTCTTGATGTTAAGCCTACTAGATGAATGTATGAATGCGTTGCACTTACAATCACTTCAAAATAGAATAATTCTTCAACTCAGCTTCAGTATGCCAGTAAAAATCATGTCGAGCACTGCTTTCGCGATATGTATATCTTTGTCTATTAGTGTTTAACATTACCAATGTCTCTTTTCTTCTCTCTCTTTTTCTTCTCAGAGCCTTTGTTAGTGCTGATAGAATATGTTCCATTTGGAGACCTGCTGGGATACCTGAGAAAGAGCCGTGGACTGAATGACACTTATTACAAAGACCAAAGATATCAAACCAAAAACAACTCTGACGTCACAGCAGCTGAGGAAGTTTGCTTGGGAAATCGGTGATGGAATGTCTTATTTGTCATCCAAACGAGTATGTAATGTACTCATTTATTGGACCTTTATGTTTTGCGCCCTTATTGTTCTATTCCGGATTTGCACGTTATTGCTGGAAGCGTCTCACTTCAACGGTTCCCACAATGTCATCCTGCGACGTTGTGGCGTTGTTATGCAAGGAAACGTAAATCGGCTTGTGAATTTTTCGTAAAAGGAATTGACTAAAGTGTGAATATTTGCCCAAAAAGAACTGTAATAATGATTGCCAGTTTTTCATCACATCACATGTACAGTCGAGCCCCCATTGAGCGGCCATCTATTGAACGACTACATCTATTAGGTGGCCAGTAATGGAAGTCCCGATGGGGGTTTTTCTATTATTTTTACTAAGCGGCCATTTTCCCGAGTGTGGCCTTTTAATTGGGGTTGGACTGAAGTTACATTGGTCGTCTTCGCATAGCGGGAATTTTTCTGTGGTGAAAAAGTTCCACCTTGTGTCCAATTTTGCACTGTCACTGATCTGATGTTAATATGATGTTAATAGATCAAGGAAGGCAGTTCACTCAAGACCTTATAACTTTTTTAATTGTCATACAATTTGTTGATTCACGTCGAAACGTTTGACTGCTAGTGGTTCGCGACATTTGATTTATTTGTTTTGTCTCCCATGTATCAAAATATCACCAATAACCTTCTGTTTTAGAGTATCCACCGAGACCTGGCAGCTCGTAATGTGTTGGTTGGTGAAAACGAAACATGTAAAGTGACAGACTTTGGAATGGCTAGAGATGTTCAGCAGGACAACATTTACGAACGAAAATCAAAATCAGGAGACAAGATGAAGAGTCCCAGAGACTTGTCTCTTCAAATCCCTTCGTGTGAACTGTTCCTGGGACAAGTCTCTGAGACAAAATGAAAATAATCCAACGGCAGATCAGTATTTATTTTAAATATTTTTCAAAGTCTGCTTTGCTCGGACGAAGAGCGAACGCTCGAAATGTCAGCTTCATTAAGTCGCTATGGTGGTTAGTTTTAAATTTCTTATTGCCTTGGTATATATATATCTCAGTTTTGCATATATCTCATTGTTACACTTTTTTTTAACAGTTTCAGTTTTGCTTTTGGAGAGGAAAAGAGTGAAAGAGATTACCTTTACCTTTCTTCCAAGATTCTGAGCTAGGTATCCCTTTGCAATCAGCGTCCTCATGTACATATTACAAGGGACCAGTCCCTGCAACCTCTTCCCTCGTGTAAACTCTTCAAGAGACTAATCACAGGGACTATTCCAGTGGCTTGCGAAACGTTATCATTATACCGGATAATCGGGTATCTAACTACTAACTGATAAATCAAAACCCAGTACCGACCTTCTCGTCTGTCTTTCAGCTAAAAAGTTATCTTCTTTCTCTAAGGGCGTCTCCCTGTTAAGTGGACTGCAATAGAAGCACTGCTTTATGGGACATATTCAACGAAAAGCGATGTGTGAGTACATGTACCGTGATTCAACGTTAAACATAAAAATGTTTTTCATACAATGGCTTACTCCAGGATGACTGTAGTGTGTTGTCGAATAGGTTTATTCTGCTTGTTCACATTCACCGCGTGGATGTGTGTGTTTTCTACATTTACATAATGTGCTATCCTACTTAAATATGCGTACACAAAATATAATATACAATAGGTGCTAATTCTCACGTGCCAATATGTTACATCCCCTTCTCTTAAAAAACTATGTTAGTTGAAATGAAAACAAACAAAAACAAAATATTCATTCGGGCCAATGTCCCAGGTACACGTATCTTGTATATACGTTGACAATGAATAAAATTAGGATATATAGGGATTTTCTGTCTAGTGTTCATGTATCATGCTACTGTAATAATAACTACTAAAGCAAGCGTCAGAGATTAAGTCTTTCCGGTGCTCGGATTTCACGTCTCGCGCGAGATTTTCTTGGTCCTTTCTCGGCTTCTGTTAAGGTGGGACATTGTGGGTTGGCGCTTGAGGGCCGTATAATCAAATGCCACTCGATGGGTTGTTTGCTGAATTGCCTGCTGTGGTGGACTCTCGTGGATTGGCGCTTGAAGATTGTGCAGTCATACTTCCTTGAGGAATGCAACTCGACAAGTTGTTTGCTAAGTTTTTGGAGGCATTATTTGGTCTAAGATGGATTCTATTTCTTCGTAGTTGAGCACCAGTTCCAGTTTCTATAAGATACGAGCGAGGGGTCTCTCCCTGATCTATGACTCTAGCAGAATTCCATGTCTTTCTCACGTGGTCTTGTACATAGATGGCTTGGTCCTTGTGTAGTGCAGGGAGTTCTTTGGTGTGCCTGTTGTAATAGTAGCATTGGTTGTCTTGTCTCGCTTTAAGCCAATTTCTAACTTCGTCTTGGTTCTTTGATGGCTGGATCTTACCAGGAAGTGTGGATTTGAATACTCGGCCATTCAGTAATTCAGCCGGTGATGGTATATTGGAACTCAGGGGCGTTGTTCGTAGAGCCAACAGGGCTAGATCTATGTCTTCTTTTATTTCTCTGCATTTTAGGATCGTCTTCTTAACCGTTTGGACTTGGGAACTGGAAAAAAATGGGAACTTGGAATAGTAGTCGACAACTATGAGGAACCACGACTGTTGGACATAGAACAGGTCTGCGCTCAATGTTTGCCACGGTCTTGAAGGGATCTCTGATGGTATCGTAGGCTCCTTTTGTTGAGAATTGTGGTACTTCTGGCAAACGCAACATGAATTTTACAAGGTTTTCTAAGAGGTTTCTTAAGGGGGCAGTGTGGTCAGCTAGATTGGGGATGAATGAACTCATGTAAGTTGCCATCCCCAAAAAGGTGTGAAGCTCCTTCTTGTCTTTGGGCGGTTCTAAATTTTCTATGGCTCTGACTTTATCTGGGCTGGGCTTGACGCCGTCTGGTGTGTAAAGCATACCAAAGAAATTGCACTCCTTTGTTTTGATAACACACTTCTCGTCATTGAGCTTGATGCCAGCCTTTCTGGTACGTTCCATGGTTTCGTGTAGGTGTAAGTCATGCTCTTGGTCGTTCTTTCCATAGACTGTGACGTCATCTGCAATGCCAATGGCTCCCTAGCAATCACGATACGTCTCATCAATCTTGAATTGGAAGATATCTTGACTCATTCGTAGGCCAAACGGCATCCTGAGGAAACGTTATCGACCAAATGGTGTATTAAAGGTTGTCAGATACGAGGATTTCTCATCTAGTTTGACATTCCAGTAGCCATTGCGAGCGTCCAGCTTGCTTAAAAGCTTTGCTCCTGCTAATTTGGGTGTGATTTCCTCTAGAGTGGGTATGGGATGATGTTCTCTTTTGATCGCCTTATTCAGGTCCTTAGGATCGAGGCATAAACGGAGTCGCCCATTTCCTTTTTCTCTAATAACCAGGGAATTAACCGAATCTGTAGGTTGCGTTACTTTTGCAATGATATCTTGACTCTCCGTCTCACGTAATTCGGCTTGTAATTTATCTTTCAACTCTATGGGCACTTTGCGAGGTGCACGGACCACCGGTGATACTTCAGGATCCAGTGTGATGTGATACGTATAGTCGTCAAAACATGCAACTGTACCATTGAAACATTCTGGGTACATCTCCATCAGCTCTTGTTTACTTGTGATTGAAGGCCGCTCTTCCAGTGGTACATGACTTCCAATGTAACTCGAGCTTTTCTTGCAAGTACCCGAATTTTGAGCTGGGGCATTGACACTGCGAGTTAAATCAGCCTGGTCTAATGGATTTGTTCTTAGTGCACAGTGTAGGGTGACCAGTTTTAGAGCAGTGCACGCTTTTAGACCGAGAATAGCTGGCCCTGAAGTGTCTGTGACGTAGAAAATGCAGTTAATCTTCTTCTCTTTGTACTTGTAAGGGATGTTTATAGTGCCAAGCTGCTTGATTACAGAGCCACCATATGCTGAAAGGACGGCTTCATTCTTTTCTAGTGCTTCTGGTTTGGGGTTTCCTTCGTCGTCAAACTTCTCTGGGGCGATTATGCGAAGTAGCCTGATAGGCAAAACATTACTCTGTGCACCTGTGTCTACCTTGCACTGGAGATTAATTTTCCGCTTCTTTTCTGGCTGAGTCATCTCAAGTGTCGCAAAGACCTCATCGCGTGTGTCGTGTGTCGAATGTTGCGTGTCTTCTATGGTGTTAACCTCGATGGTACTGATTGTCAGAATTTCATCATTTTCCTCGTCGTCCCTATCCTCAATCGTGTGAATAACTTTTTTGAAGGCCGGTTTTCTTCCTTGGTTAAGTTGTCTCCGTTTGCTGGATCGGCAGACAGCGGATTGCCAATGATTAGCTTTGCCGCATTTTCGACATAATGTACCGTAGGCCGGACATTTGTTCCTCGGGCGTTGTTTTCCGCAGTTGTTACAAGATTCCTTTTCTTGTTCCTTATAAATGGCATCTATACTTCTACCCTCTTGATGGCTTTCGCTACTTCCTGCCAGTGTCTTCATGTGTTTACTTGTCGCTTCGTAGCTTCTTGCAGTCTCAATAGCGGCTGCAAGCGTCAATGATTTGTCTCGGCTTATGAGAGACTTCTGGACATCGGGATTTCTTGACCCCCAAATGAGCTGATCCAAAACTTTGTCTTCGACTTCGGTATTGTCGCGAAATTGACATTTTGCTACTAGATTTTTAATCTTGAGATAAAATCATCCACTGGCTCACCTTGTTCTTGTCGCATTCCTTGTAGTGTGTATTTGTGAATTCGATGACTCGTCTTCGGTTCCAATTGATTCTCGAACCGTTCGAAAATAATGGCAGGCTTTTTCCTGTCTTCCTCCTTTGTGAATGTCCAACTGTTTTATAAATCCAGGCCTTTTTCGCCCGATCAGAGTAAAAATAACTCACTTTTGCTTCGTCATCGGCGTTTTTGAGAACGCTTGAGAACATAAGTTGACATTTTTGTTTGAATCTTGGGAATGCAGTTATCGGATCAGGAGCGTCCCAGTTCATGATCTGTGGCGACGCAAAAGACGTTGCTGTTGCCATAATTCGCTTCTGCTGTCCTCTCTTGATTTAACTCTAGAAATTCTTGTAAAACGCTCCCACCATGTAGTGTGTCGTCGAATAGGTTTATTCTGCTTGTTCATACACACCGCGTGAATGTGTGTGTTTTCTACATTTACATGTGATATCCTACTTAAATATACGTACATAAAATATAATATACAATAGGTGCTAATTCTCACGTGCCAATATGTTACATATTACTTTACTTGACTTATAATAACAACTTCTCTTGCTTGTCCATGATAAGACAGAAAAGACATACTGCATCAATTAATGTTAAATGATTGAACTTGGCCCGGGTTGTTGAAAGGTGGATAAGACTATCCAGTGGATGAATCACTATTTATAGCATCATTTCTTAGAAGGGGAGTAGTATAATAGCATCCAGGAAACAAGCCGAAGAACTTCCAATGCTATTATTTTTAAGTAACAAGGTTCATTTTCACCATATCATAACTATTATTTAAACACTTATTTGTCTCACAGGTGGAGTTATCGAGTTCTCCTTTACGAGATTTTCACCATAGGTAAGCTAGGTAGCGGCTTGCACCTTCGTACTTTGTTTACTGCGCCTTTCCATAACACGCGACAACTGCTTAATCAACGGTCACGTGCTTCGCTATCGACAATCATCTTAGCGGCCCTTTCGGGGCACAGAAACTAACTTCAATGTTTTCAAAAGTCATATCTGTGGGTTGTGAGTGGTAGAATTCAATCCATATTGTTTCTTTCTTTCCAAATTCCGTTAGTGGTCGTCGTAATTGTGATTGACGCAGCCAAAACCAATATCGTTAGTTAAAGGGTTTGAATTTGCGCGTTGTTAAAAGGCGCAGAAATATTTGTAAAAGAGGTTAGGGTCAATTTGGTGGAGTAGCTCTGTTGGGGTTTTCCGCTTGGAAGCTAGAGCGACCGGGTTCAAGTTCCTTTCTGACCTTAGCTGGAGATTCTTTACCATAGACCCGAGTTCAAATCTTCGACCAAGTTTGTAAGATGGCTAACTGGTCTGCGTCCTCTCAAATAGCATTCATAACTTGTTATATTCTGTTTTCAACATTCGTTTCTAATGTTAGTTTTGTCATCCCCGAATGGCCTTTCGTTAGGAGAGCATACATAATGATTTTTTCAATAGCAACCATTCTACCTAAATTGCTGCAGAAATAGTTACAATTTTGAGATTCTGTTTATTTTGGAAGGAATCGAGGTCTTGATGTCTTGTCTATAAAATGTTCTCTTCCGAGTGGTTCACCATATCCACGGATGGATAGCAGAAAAATGGTACACTGGCTACAGCAAGGACACAGAATGGCGAAGCCGCAACACGTGGATGAAAAATTGTAAGCAGCTTTTCTTTTTACCTTTTATGTCAAAATTATTGTTGAACATGAAATTAGTTGCAGTAGTGGCTTGAGTTCCACCATTTAATAGAATTAGTCTTTAGGCGACTATCGGCGAGGAGAGGAGATGACAAGAGATGCTTAATGAATACTAGTGTCAAGAGATTATTATCCTGAATTATCTTGTTCACCAAGAAGCATAACTAAGGCGTCAGCACCACCGCCCCAGCTCCTCCGCCCCCTTCCCTCTTTGCCTCTTCCCCGTTCCCCTGAGAGAGATGCTATTCCATTTAAGTTTATCCTCCCGGCATTTTTTCCCCCTTGGTCCAAAATTTCAACAATACAAAAAACCTTAAGGGCCGTAGCCACGGCTCGAACGCAGACCACTAATCATCAGCATTAGGCCACCACGCCTCCTAACGGATGTAAGATCATGACTTCCTAATTTATTCAATTTCAGATATGGAATAATGACGAAATGCTGGCAAGAAAACCCGGATGAAAGACCAATATTTACTGAATTGAGGAATGAACTCAAAGAAATGGAAAACCAACACATGGTAAGCTCATGGGGGATTGATTTTCAATTGTCAAAATTGATTTCAATTATAGACTACAAAATTGCATAAAAGTAGCTCTCCTTCAAGTTGGATTATATTACGCATTATGCAAATAAGAAACAATTACTGTGACGAGCTATTGGATACTTGCATGGTAAAGTTCCAAGACCCCTTGCAAGCGAAGTGACTGTTTTGATTATCGGCCTTATTTTCCGACACGTCTGTTGCTATTGGCTGGAGCTTAGCAAATGAGAAAAAAACCATATACTTGCCTTTCATACACGTAAATTAGGTGTCGTGAGGTAACACGGACAAACGAATCAAATGACCTATTACTCTTTTCACATTTTCTTCTCCGCAGAGGTTGATCAACATGGAAATGTATGACAAGAAGTTCTACGCAAACGTTGAAGATTTGGTCGTGTAGGAGAACTAACGGTTCTTTTCATAATAACAGTGTAGAAGACAGTACTTACTGACTGTAGAGACATTGTAACAGTTACTCCCATAACTTATCAGAACAAGAAGATCTTTTAGATCTTGTAACCGCGCTTTTAAAATTTAACTGTTTGCTTAGCACTACCGTTGGAATGTAGTGCATATTTCAAAGCAGTCATTGATGATTCTTTTCTTACTGTAGACATCACATCACTTGATCAACACAAACTGTATCATTGCACCATCAGTGGTAGCCGTTGACAAATCTCCGATGACGTAATGGTCCTAATCTAGAACTTTCTTCGGGATATGTATGGTCATGAACGATATGAACCACACGATAATAACACTATTAACAACAGCTTTCTTTCTTTAAAGACATGATTAAATTTGATTGGTGTTTTCCACGAGTAAAGGGCTAGCAAAGTAGTCACACAAATCATGTAATTTAATAATGAAACTCTATCCCGACCGATGTATCGATTTTGGTCACTCCAGTGGCTACAGATTGAAAACTTGACAGAAAATTGGCGTTACTTTCGATTCTCACCAAATTGGCACAGTGGGAAGATCTCATCATTAGCCAATTACAGGCCATTTTTCAGCTCTTTTCGTCACATCCTCCCCCCTCGGGAGAATTTTGTCAAGTTAGCTAATTTAGTATGCAAGCCACCGTAATGGTGGTCGCTGTCGGCGAAATGTTTATTTGCTCAAAATTGGGGCAAAATCTTTCGGAGATGGAAGTCAGGACATTTGTAAGGATACAGAAAGTAATATGGGACCAGTTGCTGGCTTCTAAGGCTGAATTTATCCAGAAGTAAGCTGTATTTTCGTTTTCGTGCCGAAAGCCACGCGGTGAAATATTATCGGTTTGTTCTGCTGTCTTGCTCTGTTTTTTCTCTTGGTCATTTTTGTAGCCCGCCGAGGCCATTCTTTCGTCTAAATGAGTTGAAAAAAGTTCGAAAAAGATGTTCCCATTCAAATTTAAGCTCTCTGGCGATAATTCTGGAGTTTTTTGGGCGAAACGTCAGCTTTGTTATGTTCGTGTTTTTCGGTTGCTATGGGCGACCGTTGCTCCCTCTGTTAGGTCTGGGGAGTGAGGTCACAAAAAAAATTCTAATTAATTCTGGTTTTGTTCGATTTCGCTGAAATTTTAGCACGATAAAGCTGGATTGTTAAGGAATAGATTTACCTTCTGCCGATGTGTGGTAGTTATTAACGCTAAAGTGATATATCGCTTCGATGTCAGGGTTTTGGAGAGATTTTTTTGCAACGTGTAGGTTCGGCGTGATTTTGTAATCTGAGATTTCTGTTGACCCTGAAGAAACAAGGATTGGCGAGTAAACATTACAGATTGCGTAATTCAAAGTTGGCCGAGTGGAGATCTGCGTCTGGTCTCCGACAAAAAAAAAAAATAAAAAAAATAATAAACCAAGGGTAGAACATGAACCGCGCTCGGCCCATGGCCACGCGGTTAATTAGAGCTGTGATGATATATTTTGGTTTTGGAATTTAGATTCTTAGAAGATATGCATTTAGTTTGAAACCGTTTGTTTAGACACCCAAAATTTCCTCACTAGGAAAGAAATGAACTTTGATGGAATTATTTCACATGAGCTCGCGAAACATAAAAGATTTGTTTGATCTTGACTTTTATACGAGAAAAAGAATCCAGCACTTTGTCAAAACTTCTCCCTGATAGGCTGGTGTTGAAGAGCTGTTTTTCTAGTTAATAAGATTTTTACACAACTATTTAAAAAGTGTACCGATCCCTCGTACACCATGTGATCCCTTGTGACCAGTTCACCTAACGACTTGCCCTTAGATGGGATACAAACTGAACGTAGTTATAAATCCTCAGTTCTAAGTTATTAGCTCCGTAATTACAAGTTCATTACCTTATCACCGAAAACTAAGAAATATCCGGGGAGGCTCACGAGGAAGCTGCGCCAATCGACTCTGCTAGTGCCACAATACGAGCATCATTGTCTGAATGGTGTTGTGGTTCAAGCCCTGACTAGTATACAGGCGGAGGATGTGAGTGAAATCACACCCATGGCAGAATATTTTTCAAACTTTTATTCAGGAAAACATGTACTGGTTATGCAACGCTTTGGAGTGTTGTACCATGGAAAATACCAGGAGTCAATTCCTCTGTTTACACACAAGCCTTTAGGCAAGTGTGCATACCAAGAGAATACAAGTTGTAAGTGGAGTGTTCCACAGTATCCCACGAGAAAGTATTGCATAACTACTTTATACCATGCCATAGAAAGTACAGTGGCAGCACGCAATGGGAAGGTCGAGTGAAACATCGTTAAGTATTCAACTGCTTATCTGTTTTCTGCTGATTGGCTATATTTGCTATGGCATGGTATAAATCATAAATATAAACACACTTTTTTAGTAGATTTTTTGCTGTATTTTAGCAGAGTAGAGTAAATATACTAAGCATTTAGAATAGCTGTTAAATTAAACAGAAAGCCTCATTGTTGTGTCAGTTTTTACGCTAATTAAATTTTGTGGTTATAGTCCGTCTTAAACGCGTTATCTTTTTCCATTTTTATTTTCAGTCCCTAGTTTTGAAGTAAATTTCGATGATTGCATAAGGACAACTCACCTAGCAGGGGGTGGGAACATATTCCTGATACCCATAATCCTCAGGTTTATTGTTTTTACAACTTCCAGCTCAGTTTCTAAATAAATTATCGGGCGAATAAATCATGGCGGAAGTTGCGGCAAATAATGTCTGGTTCCTCGTACTTACTCTTATTTTCCTTCCTCTTACAGGTAGGAATGGTGTTACTACCCCTGTTGAGTTTGGATTGTAATCTTACGACTAGAAAGTCCTTAGATTTCCTGGAGACAGATTCCTTTTAAGTTTAAACTTAAGGAATAGTAAATATGCTTGCGGTAGTTGAAATATAACCTGTCTGAGTTAACTCGCAATCAAGTACATATTGCCAGATTATGTTTTTGTAGCTCCGGCGCGGCATTCAACAATCTTAGACTGTTAAATTAAGATGAAGACGGCCACAATTTTATCGTTAAAGCTGCTACTACTGTTATTTTAAAATTCATCTCCAAGGCATCAGCGCAGAAGCGTGTCTTTCAGTATTGTGCATATATTACTTTTATCGATGTTTTTCGCTTTCGGTTGATAGATCAATTTAAGTAGCACCACAAGGTGTTGATAGGAGAGACCCTGTGTTTATTTGTTTCTTGTTTGACTGTAAATGTATTTTCGTTTCCGCTCAAAGAAGGCGTTCGTGTTGAAGCGTTACGCATGAACAGTTGGCTATCATAATTTGAGTTCTTCGGGAATGTGACATTTCTTGTCACGATACATGTCACGCTGTGCTTCATAAAAAAAAAATAATAATAATAATATCGTTCTGTTTCTCTGAACATCCTGTTTCGGAAATTTGTTCTTTCAGTTGTTCTTACAGCACTTAAAACCCTTTCTAGGAGCAGGAAGTAAATTAAACTGAACAAGTCCGATGGAGAGCATGGCAAGTATTCTTGGGAGTTCTCAGAACACAAAACATGGCTGTTGGTTTTGCTAATTTTGTAATTATTCGTGCGTTCTGATTTTCGTTTGCTCGTTGATTTAATTGTTTTTGTTCATTAATTCATTCCTTAATTATACTTTGATTAATTATACTCACAAGTACCACATTGTTCAGTATTGATTTCTGTACATTAGCAATTCTCTTATAGTGTCCAAATTAAGGTTGATTGTTCAAGAAAAAAGAAAAAAAAATGAGAATAAAATAATATATAGATTTAGCCGAGCCTAAAAGCGGAGCTCCTCAGTTACTTTTTGGAATGCTGTTACTAATGAAAATGATCGAACATGCATGTGAGGTAAATTGCGAACTATTTAATAGTTTCAGCTGGAAATGGATCACATCAGCAGATCGAGGTGTGAGATGGTGTGATTATGAAATATAGAGCCATGATTTCAAGGATTTCTGGGAAGCCACTTAAAATCTTGATCACATAACAGAACTGTCTTCTGTGCTTTTTGGTGGCATTTCCTGTTCTTTCCTACCTTATTCAGAAAGATAAGACATTGTTATTAATCATTATATTCTTTCTTAGTTAACATGGGGAGATGGTGTGATTATGAAATATAGAGCCATGATTTCAAGGATTTCTGGGAAGCCACTTAAAATCTTGATCACATAACAGAACTGTCTTCTGTGCTTTTTGGTGGCATTTCCTGTTCTTTCCTACCTTATTCAGAAAGACAAGACATTGTTATTAATCATTATATTCTTTCTTAGTTAACATGGGGACTCCCACACAAAAGAAGTTTAAACATTTTTTTTTTGCTGTGGGGACTGATTGAAATGCAGTGGTTACAATACTCAGTCCTAAATCTCCAGCAAATGAAATCTCGCAAAAATACCAAAATAGTATACATATGTGATGAAACATACTAGCAAAAGTATGGCTCGGTGACATAACAACACAAGTTGACTAGGCTTGCTCAACACAACAACTTTATTCTCTAAGCATCTTGGGTAATACAACAGCTTAACACAACTACCGGTTACGAATATATTACACTGCTTTCCCCCAGATTTTTAGGATGCACTTATACTCAAGACATAGTGATAACCTACAGTTACAGGTTAAGTTTAACAACTGGTTTTCTAATCCTTTGAGATCTTCGCAAAACTGTAGGTGGACTACTTACAACTAAAGGAGATACAACAGTATCCTCGTTTTCAGGCAGATCTACATGTGGTTCAGAAGTACTATCGAGAGGATTCACATTATCATCATTTATTTTCTGACCACTTGATTCAGGCACCACGACATCTGGCTCACTGACATCATCTGGTACATTATCATGTGCTCTTATCATGTGATCAGTGTGCACATATCTGGTTTTGTGTCCTGTCCTAACTACATAGGTTCTGGGCCCACAAACTTTAATTATAATGCCTGGAATCCACTTATCAGTCTTAGAATTGGCCCTCGAGTTTCGTACCCGCACCCTGTCATTTCTTACAAAGGATCTTTCCCTCTTACATTTCAAATCCTTATACATTTTCTGTTTCTCTTGCTTATTCTCTACAACTTGTGCCAGATTAGGCTTAATCAGACTTAATCTTGTTCTCAGGCAACGCTTCACCATCAACTCAGCGGGGGTCACACCGGTTGTACTGTGAGGGGTTGTGCGATACCGAAATAGAAAATTAGCAAGTCTGTGCTTCATAGAGATGCCCTTTTTACCCTCAAGCACCTGTTTAACTAAAGCATCCTTAACAACTCTCACAGACCTCTCCGCTGCCCCATTAGATTGAGGGTGATAGGGTGGAACCAACGTGTGCTTGATGCCGTTTTTGTGCATGAATTCGGTAAATTCAATGGACGTAAACTGTGGTCCGTTGTCAGACACCACCTCTTCAGGTAAACCATGAGTAGCAAAAATTAAACGGAGCTCATCAATAGTCCGTTCAGTAGTTGTAGAGCTCATATGTTTCACTTCAATCCACTTTGAGTGGCTATCGATTACTACAAGGAAGTAATCATTACCCTTCTGACAGAAATCAATATGGATCCGTTGAAATGGTCTAGTTGGCCACTTCCATGGGATCAGGGGTGCACTGGGTGGGGCATTTCTAACATTTTGGCATACTGTACATACTCTCACTGCTTCCTCGATTTCTTGATCCATTTTTGGCCACCACATGCATGTACGAGCAATTGCTTTCATACCACATATACCAGGGTGTTCCCAATGCAACTGCCCCAGCATTTTGACTCTAAAGATTGGTGGAATAATCACCCTAGAGCCCCAAAGGACACAGTCCTGTTCACAGGACAGCTCATTTCTTCTATTATGATAGGGTTTGAGGGTCTCATCAGGACACCCTTCTGGCCAACCTGACATCACAAATTGATGTACCTTACCAAGTACAGGATCTACAAGGGTTGCCTTTCCGCTATCTTCTGCAGTGATTGGAAAATCATCATCAATTACCCTCACACTGTAGACCACACCCTCACTTCCCACTGTGGAGTCCTCATGTGGTAGCCTTGAGAGAGCATCACAGTTGGCATGGTCTTCAGATCTTTTGTATTCAATCTCATAGTCATACGCCGAAAGTACTAGAGCCCACCTCTGCATTCGAGCTGCTGCTAGTGTGGGGATAGCGGATTTTGGATTGAAAATTGCCAACAATGGTTTGTGATCAGTGATCAGGGTAAATTTACGCCCATACAAAAACTGGTGAAATTTTTTTACACCAAAAACAATTGATAATGCTTCACGCTCAATTTGTGCATAGTTCTTTTCACTTGAACTCAGTGTCCGAGAGGCATAGGCTATTGGCCTCGCCTGGCCATCATCCATCACATGGCTAATAACTGCTCCAATTCCATAGCTGGACGCATCACAAGCAAGTCTCAGTTCACGGTCCCCATCATAATGCACCAACAGTGCATCACTGGTGAGACCTTGTTTACAAGCGTCGTATGCTTGCTGACACTCTTTTGTCCATGTCCACTGGACACCCTTTTTGAGGAGCTCATGTAATGGTGCTAGTGTGGTTGCTAAACCTGGAAGAAATGAGTGATAGTACTGGACCATGCCCAAAAAAGATCTCAACTCACTGACGTTTTGTGGTACTGGTGCCCTTTTTACGGCAGCCACTTTTTCCTCAACTGGATGCAAACCTTCAGCATCTATCTTCAAACCCAAATAGACAACTTCCCTCTTCAGAAATGCACACTTTGCCATCTTCAAATGCAGGTTATATTTATGCAACCTCTCCAATACCTCAGCCAGGATTTTGATATTCTCCTGCCAACTGACACCACCAATAAGAATGTCATCCTGCTTACACACACATTTTTCTACTCCTTGCAAAATCATATCCATTTTAGCTTGGAATATTTTAGGTGCTGATTTAACCCCATATGGTAATTTGGTGTAGGAATAGAGTCCCTTGTGTGTGCTAATTGTCAGGTACTCACGACTTGCTTTATCAACACTTAGCTGAGCATATGCATGCGACAAATCAAGTTTGCTGAAAAATTTTGATCCCGAGAGGGCAGCATACAAGTCCTGTTGGGTGGGAAGGGGATACTGCTCATCTTCAACAGCTGAGTTGATGGTTACTTTGTAGTCCCCACAAATTCTAACCGATTTGTCAGCCTTTGGCACAACTACTATTGGGCTTGCCCAGTCTGATCTGTCAGTTTTAACGATTACCCCATTTTTCTCTAACTTATCCAACTCCTTTTCGACTTCATCTTTTAGTACATATGGAACTCTACGTGGCTTAATAAATATGGGCTTTGCACCATCTTTCATGGTGATGTGTGCTTCCAACCCTTTCATGCCCTCGTAGCTATCTTTGAACAACTCACTGTGTTTAACTAGTAATCCATCAAGTTGACTTTTGGCACTTTCCAACTTGGATCTTGTTAAACTAAATATTTCACCCCACTCAAGCCTTATCTGGTTTAACCAATTTCTTCCCAGCAAAGTAGGCTTCTTCTCATAATCAGCTACAATAATTGGCAATGTATATTCATGGCCCTTGCACACTACATCACACAGCATTTCACCACACACTGTAAGGGTTTCACCTGTATAGGTTTTCAATTCAACTTTTGACGGACGAAGTGGAAAATTACTGAATTTCTGAGAATGTGTGCTCTTACTCATTATTGAGTAATCAGCTGCAGTGTCTACTTCCATTGCACATGGTGAACCATTTATGGTCATTTCTACAGTATAACTTTTGTTGGTAGGATTATCTGTACCAACTGCATACATGGAATAAATACCTAACTCATCATTATCATCACAACCTTCTGTGTTTGATTCTAAGACACTATGAACAGTACCTTTAGCTCCTGGTTGTTTTGTTTTCATGCCAGACTCAACATCTTTACTGCGACAAACTGATGCAAGGTGACCTACTTTGCTACATTTGTAGCATTTTGCTGACTTAAATTTACACTTAGGTGCAGCATGCTTACCACCACACCGGTAACATGAGGGTTCCTTAGTGTTTACAGTTTCCAGTTTATTTACTATGCCTTGGCTGTCATCACTTGCACTGACAGGACGGAATTCTTGGGTGTTCTTCTCTTCCATTTCCATTGACTTTGCAATCTGGCACGCTTTCTCAAAAGAAAGATCCTCGGTGTTCAAAAGTTTATTCTGTATTTTGGGATTGTTCAATCCGCACACAAAACGGTCTCTCAGAGCTCGGTTGAGAAACTCTCCATAGTTACAATGAATCGATAACTTCTTCAAGGCCACAATAAAGTCACTGATGGATTCGTCTTGTTTTTGATAGCGAGTTCCAAAATGAAAACTCTCTGCTATCTCCAATGGCGCTGGATTGTAATGTTTCTCCAATGCTTTGACAATGTCCGCAAAAGGAGTGTCTTTTGGTTTCACTGGTGCCAGCAGATTGCTCAGGGTAGAATATGCTTCGGGTCCAATCTCAGTCAGAAAGATAGCACGTTTTCTATTTGCAACTGCGAGATTGGCTTCCTCTTTACCCTCGCCTGTTTCTTCTATGATATTATTTGCCATGAAGAACATTTCCATTCTTTCCACATAGGAACGAAAAGTCTCTCGCTCAGGGCTGAACTCGCCGACACGACCAAACAATCCAATTCCCGCCATTTTGATAGCACGTGCTCAAACTTTGATCAAGTTGCCTCGGTCGAAAACAAACCTTTTTCCTCACACAGAGAAAATCAAAACTTCACTGGATTTCTCATGCGTCTTCGTGCATGTAGAGGATCCCATCCTCGTCGCCAAAATGAAACATACTAGCAAAAGTATGGCTCGGTGACATAACAACACAAGTTGACTAGGCTTGCTCAACACAACAACTTTATTCTCTAAGCATCTTGGGTAATACAACAGCTTAACACAACTTCCGGTTACGAATATATTACATGTGACAAGTTGGAAAGTTTTGTTTTCTAACTTGTCCCCAAAGATACATTTAGCCATCTTCACTTTTGTCTGGAGTATCCTCCTGCTGAAAGGGTTTGCAATAAGCAAAATCACTGTTGCATGAATGGTAATTAGGATATTTTTTTTTTTGCTGATCATGAATACTTGCATAGGCTTCTAATAATAATTTTATTCTTCAATTTCAATGTGATTTGTTCTTCTTCTTGACTGAGATTGTGGACTACAGGAGCTATTATTGGGTTCCATTAATTAATTTTGCTATGATTAAATTATACCAAGAATTATAAGCAAGCTAAGAGTAAGTTATATTATGTACATGCATTTTGTCTGCACTACACAACCAAATGCACTCAAAGGTTATGAGGCATAGGTACATTTGACGGAAGAGCCCAGCATATCCAAGATATGCTTTGATTGACTCATCAATTAAGATAATTTACAGCAAAATGGATAAACAACACATCAATATCCTACATGCACCAAACTGGACATAGGGGTTATGAGGCAATCATTTAAACAACAGATTGAAATAATTTATAAACAAGAGAACACTATTTGTACAACAGTAGGGAACAAATTAGCCTTATTGGACGTTGCGAATGGCAAGGCTGTCTGTCTCCATTTCGTGTTGGCAAAATATTAATTTATGCCATGTCCAATGCAGATTATCACAAAATTGATTTATAAACACGATAAATATCATTTTAAAGCCAAAAAAGCAATTATTTAAATAAACAATGAGTAAATTATCTCTAAGAAAAACTGATTAATTTAACAGGCACCTTAAATAATTAGTTAATATATGTGTTTCTTAATAATGTAATACAGTGTATCTGTCACAATGTTGCAGCCATGATATTACAACACACAGGATGGGTTGCAGAACTCAACTTCTAAGTCAGTTTATTCAATGACCTTGGTGCAGAAATTATAATCCCATCAAGTTGTCTGTATATACAGAGAAACCAAACAAATCATTGCAATCTTAAGTAATAAATTATTGAACTCTTTTGCATGTATGTACAGTGTATGTTCCATTAACATTGGATCCATTGCATCCATCATAAATTAATTTGTTCCTGCATGCATTTGTTTATAGAACTTTTCACACTTTAATATCTCTGTCATACTTATAGTGATCTCTGTGTTCTACAACAATTAGTACACAAGAAAAATACACTCAGTAAGATATTGTTTACAATAAAAATCAATGCCTATAAGCAATCATAAGGACTTTAAATTTACATTTTTTCAGAAATATCTCACCAGGCCATCAGGTTGCTTTGAAAATCTTTGATGTCTTAATACAGGCTGCCCATGTGCAAACTGTTCATATATTGAATGACAGGAACAGACATGTAATCATACTGTAGCTGCTACTTGAACACCACTGTTATTCAGATAAAAACATATCGATTATAATTTATTATAATCTTTACACACTAACAGATGACATTCCTTTCTTTGATATACAGTGTACTTCATTGTTAGTTTACTAAGTGTTGGTGAATCAAATGCTAGGGGCTGGTACCCCCGGGGGGGCACTGCCATATATGGGCTATATAGGTATGTGCCGCTGTGAAGGGTATGGTTTTCAAGCAGTTTACTCTAGGATAGGGTATATAAATCAGAGCGTTTGGGTCTATAATAGGGTATCATTTTTCACAAAATTGACAAGTTGGTTGAAGATTTTATCTAGACTAAGGAAACCAGGAATTGCCACTCAAAAATATAAAAAAAAATCAAATCAGCAAGTTTAAATTGACGCAAATCAGCGTCAACAGTGTCGATAGATGGGGGGATTTGGGGAGTTTACTCTAGTATAGGGTAACAAAATTCAGCTGAACTAGCTCTGGTATAGGCTAAGGGTTCCAGGGTCCAAGCGGCACATCCCCACCCAGAAATTCCCAAAGTACCTCCCCCGGGCTGGTACCCCAACTTTCACAGTGGCAGGCTCTGCCCTGAGATGCAAAGAAAACTTAATAACTAAAATGAACTTGGCGACTTGCTTTTGAGATCAAATTCAATTTGCTTTAAACAAAAAACTGGAACATTGCAAGTTACAACAATGTGCCCAGGCCCAATCAAAGGGCCATCCAGGCTGTTTGGTTGTACATATAACTGTACAACTGCATATGAGTTCAGCTTCCAAAAGAAAATCAGAGTTTGTCAGGAGAAATACTGATGTTCTTGCTTACTACATGTAAATCTTAATGTACAGTACCAGAAGATATTCACACCCAAAACCCATTCATGGCCAGTCTTCAAAAAATCCAAATTAAAGTATCAGGAAGATAAAGCTCTAATAGAGAAAAAAACCTCCATGTGGGGTATGAATCTTTTCTTGAAGAAAACAATGTCTGAGAAATCATTAATTACAAAATAATGTTTCAGAAATATCTTACCTGGTAATTCCAACTTCATATATTTGACAAGTTGACACTGGGCATGTTTGTCAATTTGTGGGCTTCAACATCACATTACAATAGCAGCATTGGTCAGCTAAAAACAGCATAATATGGTTAATTAATATACACTGTACATTATTACCTTGAAATATTGGTGTAGATCGTTGCACACCAACAGATACAGAACCATCGCAGATATGATATGATATTTTTAACCTCTCTGAAATTTCAGATTATTCAAGATTAACATGCACATACATCATTAAGGACAACCCTAAAAAACTGAATCTGGAAACTGGAATCCGGAACTGGAAACTAGAATCCTGAATCCAGATATTATGAATGATGATAGAAATAATTCACTTCAGCAATGTCTAATAAATAAATATGGGGAAAAACTGTTTTGCTGTTATTTACTTTCTTGGCTTTACTTCACCTACAAACTGTAATTGCTAAAAAAATTTTGACTAGTTTTGAACAACCCTTAGCCATACATCTGGCCGAATTGTTCAATAGCTGGATAAAGCGATCCATTGGGTAATCACTTTCCAGTCAGGGTTAGTGATTTTTGAGGTGGATAGAGTTACTCATAGCCTGCGAGCAGGCTCTACTATCTGTCTCTGGTGCCTGAGCAGGCTAAATAAGTGTCTAGTGTTTTTCTGCATTGGCATGTCAGCGGGTGCCTTCATGCAGCTTTGCCTCTCAAGCCCCCGGCCCAAACACAAAAGCCTGCTCAAAGGCTTAGTTACCCATCTTTTGTTCAACCTGGTTCTGGTGAGAGTTCAGTTCTTGTCTAGATCAAATTGCTATGAGAAGACTGGTGAGTAGCACAATAACAACAAGCTATTGTGGTGAGTTTCTGGCAGTCTTTAAGCATCTTTTAACAACATGTGGTCCGATCTGTTAGCAAGTGAAAAGCAGACGGAAGTAAGTGTGCAACATTTCTATAATTTTTTTAATATGATGGCCGCCAAGAATATGAAATGCTGATTTGTCACAGTATCAGTGCGGAAATAGTGTTGATCCGGAAATAGTTTGGTATCTGTTGGACAAATCATATATTATATTAAGATGAGCCAGCTTAGCCTTTGAACTTCGAAAGTGGGGGGCGTGACCATCAATGTACAGGGTGCTGCCACTGACAGACATCCTGTTCTCTATGACATTTTCTATCTTGTTCAGTATCTACTAGACATAAAGGGTAAATTTATACCTCTGGTAAATTGCAGATCGCTTTTAAACAAAATGACAAGAAGATCGTTTAAATCTTATATTAACCGCGCTTTTAAAATTTAACTGTTTTGTTAATACTACAGTCACAACGCAGTGCACATTCCAAAGCAGTCCTTGATGATTCATTGATTACTGTAAACACATCACTTGATCAACACAAACTGTGTCATATCTTATTGCACCATCAGTCTTAGCCTTTGCAAAAGCTATGATGATGCAATGGTCTTAATCTGGAAGTTCGCTCGGGACATGCCCATGAATGATACAAAAGGAAACGAGTGTCACGCTATTAATAATGCTTTTAATAAACAGCTTTCTTCCTGAAACGTCAAAATTTAATTTTCTTGCGCTTTGAAGTAGTCACGCAAGTCACACAATCAGGGGGGTTTACGTTATCCACAACTAATTTTGGAACGGTTGTGTTTTTTCTCCTGGCACTGACTTAAACATTGCAAGTTCTCGCAAGCTCTTGTTTACCTCGGCAAATACTTAATTTTTCTTCAAATCTCTTAACTCGCTGCGATGAAACAGCCAAAGAATTCGCTTCATTTGCCGAAACCCACAAGAAATACTCACAAAATTGCACATAAATTAATGACCATCGCTTCTGGCGAAATAAACTTGCAAAGTAAACATGATCTTACAGTGTATTTGTCATGTAGCGAAAATGAAAGCTGCAACGTCAGCGCATTCCATGGCTGACGTAAAACCCTTTTTTAGCGTTTTTAAGGTATTTATTATTTCCCTTTGAATCCAACGCTTCGATAAAACCAGAAGAAAATATATATTATACACAAATAAAGAAAACAATATCCGTAACATTGTCCTTGTATTAACGTTTCAACAGCTTATGGCGAATAAATTCTCTTTACTTTCACTGTAACTTTTTTTGTGTCATTTTCCCTAACTTGAAGACAGGACTTCCACATTAGGTGATAATTTGCCTCTGAAATCTCTATGAATTCACAGGGAGTGATAACAATTAAATCGTGACTAATTTTAGCAAAGGAGGCGTTCAAATGTCAGATTTTAATGTTAAGTTTATAACTTTACATTACTCTTCGCATATATATATATATATATAGAACCTCTCAATAATTGCACCTGTAGACAGAAGGTGTGCTGGGGGAAGAGATGTTCTAAACTTTCTGAACTTTTCCCCCTTACCTGTAATAGGATGACTATTATGAACTACGATTCACAACCAAGACCAACATCAGGTTATGTATACACATGTATATTTTGTTGTCTCCTGTAATCATAAAAAAATAAAAATCTAACCCCTCCATAAAGTTCATGCCCAATAACACTGCCACATGTAGCGCTGTTACTGGGAATTAATTTAAGTGAAACTGTTGAAACAGCTCTACCAAAATTGTTTCTAGCAGTTAAGGCAGGATAACAGAATATACACGTAGTACACAGCAAAGGCCAGAGATACACACATGTTGGTTATTAGTTAGGATTTTGTGAGCTTCTGTGCTAGGTATGGTGGAAAATAATGGACTATCAAAAATGAAGGTACCTAAGACATTTTGGCGGCAATGAGAGGAATGAATATATAAATTTACAAAAGAAAGAGAAGTTCTTGCCCTGTCCAGTTCTCTGTCATAAAAATATCATTTACATACATTTATTACATATGGTTTGTGTTTAAAGCTGATACAATGCACACTCTGATTGGCTAATTCTAGTGCATTATTTACATTTACAGGGTATACGTCGGTAAAATCATAAAACATCACATGCGACTAAAATAAAAACTAAAAACTAAAAAGAAATGCCTACATGTAATTCATAATAATTTAAAAATACTTAACACTAAAACAGATCTAATTCTTTACTTTATTCAAAATTATGCCCATGGGTCAATAGCATGCTAAAAGGTCCTAACACAAAGTAAAAGGAAATTAAGAAAACTATTGCTTTTTTCCTGAAAATTGTAGCGACTGAAAACAATGATTGAACACTCTGAGAGTGCATTCTATCACCCTGACGATGAAATTTAAGGAGAATAGAGAATTCACAAAGTTATATTACAAAGGAATTGGTACTGGACAGGACAAAGGAAACAGCCAGGAAGAAACTGAAACTTTCCTCGACGAGCAAAAAAGTATGCATGCACAACAAAGAAAACAGTGAGTGACATTCGGTTAATGAGTTACAGTGTAGTTAATAACAAAATTAGTGTGAAGAAAGGAGCAGAGAGAGAGTGCGTGTGTGGAGAGAGGAGAGCGCTCTCACCAACTAAATTGTGTATGTATGTATGTATGTATGTATGCGTGTGTATGTGTGTGTGTGTGTGTGTGTGTGTGTGTGTGTGTGTGTGTGTGTGTGTGTGTATGTATGTATGTATGTAAAACTTATTTCTAATACCGAGAAATGGTCAGGGCAAGAACTTCTACGCCCTAAATTTTTTCTAAGTATGTAAATGTTATTTACACTGTTCAATTTACCGAGTAAACCTCTTCGCATTTTTTTTTTTCCATTAGTACTATCTCACTTTTGAGGAACATTTCCATATTAAGTGTAAATACTGCATATTTGGGGAATAACCCATGTACCCCCAATCAAAAGCAGTGGCACTAATAAAATGAAATAGTAAATCAAAATGAAAGTAGAGCTTTATTTGCACACAGGATTTACATGCACAATCGTCTACTCGACATTTGGACTATATAAGCATTTCACCAAACCGAACTAATTGGACAGACAACAAAATAAAACGAGGAAATCTACATTGTAAACACAATAATTATGCATATCACTTCATCTGAGTATCAAAAGCAAATCCCTTCTCAGTGAAAGGTAACCGAATGAAAGAGAGGATAAAGAGAATTTGTTTAACCTTGCAGTGTTAAAAGTTTAATAATTATTCACGCTTAAATTTGAATATTACAGTGTGCATTTTTGCCGACGGCTTAATTTAGCTTTGCAGTCATTTTATCGGCGGTAGCTTTGCCAGTCTTCAACCAAATTTAACTCTGGGAATTCACCCAAGCATTTCGCCAAACCGACTAAATTGAACTAACAAAACGAGGAAATCTCCATACTTTGTAATCACAATATGCAAATCTTCACATAGGAACGTTGAAAGTAAATTTAGCAAATCCTGTTCGCTTCGGCTTAAAATGGTTTGTACACCTTTCTTGGTTTTCAACAACAGAAGAAGAAATTTTAGCAGTCTACGAGGCGGCTGTGCCAACTAACACAGAGAAAACTTCAAAACTCGCGCGGTCGTGTTTACAAATACGGTTTTGGTTAAGCTTATTTTTAGACGTGAGGTTATAAGCTTAGGTTGACGACGAATATCGACAGAAAGCTTAATTAGTTTACAACTTACAACAACCTCCACAGAGCGATTCACTTGCTATTGTTTAGAGATGAGAGAAATTAAAACGATGCAATTTATAAATTGTCTCACAGCATGGCTTCAAATAAGGAAGACTTTCAAAGGATTCCAATTGAAAATAAGCTGATCTCGCCAAGGCAACTTGTTAATTTTCATAGCAAACGCAACAACAAAAGTCACTTACCGCAAGTTGGCAATATCAGTTCGGCCAGTGTAAATCTTCCAGGCAGAAACTTGCAGCAAAAGTTGTGAAGACTGAACTGAACTAATCTTTTCGACATTTCTCTTGTTCATCACCTGAACAAATCATGTGACTTTTCTTGCACGGCTGCACAGCGTCACAACGCGCGAATTTTAAAAACTTGCCACTGCAGTGTTCTGAGTACTTTCACATCCTATCTATGGCCCTCGTTAGCTTTGGTTAACGGCATTGTTCGGTATTATTTCACTTCCTTTCTCTAGCCCTTGACTCGCTATAATTCACGGCATTGTTCAGTACTGTTTCGCCTCCTTCCCCAGCGCTGGCTCGCTCTTTTTCGCGATCTTCTTCGCTACTTCTTTGCCTGTTAATTCTTGCTTCCTTTTTAATTCCTTCAGTGCAACCCCATCAGATCATCCTCCGCTATCGTTTGTCGACATAACAAGTAGAAATGCGTTTTCTTTTCTTTAAAAATCCCGCCAAGAAAAATGGCATTCTTCTGCTAGAGACCGAGGGTGCATGTCTCTGTCGACCTATTAGCTGGAGTATGGCCGCCATGTTGGGCAACTCCGCCGTCGCCGTCGTCGTCGTCGTCGTCGTCGTGCGTACGCGCCCACGAACAATACCGCTAGCCATGTAAACCATGAGAAAATTCATTCATGGGTTTCCTTTTCTTTCCCATATGAGTATGGGGCTCCGCTTGGCGGCCCTTCGGGCCGCCGGAGCTCCGCTATTAAAATGGGCATGAGGTATTGGGAAAAAGAGATTTTTAAGGAGTCACTGATACCCAAAAGGCATGGACTCATCAGTGACCTTTCGCGGCAAACAGCTTAATCCAGAGATGCCGCAATCTAAAATACTTTGAATTTTAGATTTCAGGTCTGTCAAGAGTGCCTTCTTGCAATCGCGCTTCGCTCCTCAGTTTGTTTTTGTTTTGTTGCATATCGCTTTCCTTCTGTTTTGCCCTAGCCTGCATAACGCATTAATTTTTGGGGGGTATTCTAGACGAACAGAGGCAAAAGCAAGGAAAGCACAAAGCGTGAGTCGCGCGCAAGGAGAAGAGCGCAAAAAAAAAAATTTTTTTTTCGCGCTCTTCCCCTCTTGCGCGACTCGCGCTTCGCGCTCACCTGGCTTTCACCTCTGTTTGCCGAAAATAAGCAAAACAATAACGCCTGTTCTACAGGCTAGGGCAAAACAGAAGGAAAGCGATGCGTAATCTATTTGCTATGTTACTACGGTTTGTTTTCTCTTTCTCCTGAAAGTAAAATATTTTTTTTAAATAAGCTGTTCTTGCACTACAGAGAGTGTTTGAAGAAAGCTAAGTCAAGGCTCCATATTGCAAATCGTATACCTAAGTTACTCACGATAGACGACTCTAACCATTTGGAGGACTCGCGTCTCAAAATCACGTAGAAAAGAGTAGTAAAATCATGATTATTGGTGAGTAATTCTAGTCTCGGGTCACGCAAAACCTTTAGGTCACGAATCACAAAGAATAATTTCCTAAATTCAAGTTTTACGGAAAATAAAATCAGCTAATCTTGCATCACGAGAATACCCCTGAAAAAGCGTGACCAAAGGCGGCCCAGACGTTGAATACGATTAATACGTGACCTTATGCTGTTGGCGATTGCATTACAATTGTAGCCGTTTATAAGACAATGTATGAGAATGCTTTGAAAATTTCTCTAAATGCTACGTGTAGAAAATAGTTTAAATAAATCTGGCTTACCTTATACGTTTGTATTGCGTTATTTTGATGTCTCTGTGTTCCTAGAGGCGGTTTAGAGCCATTTAGATATGATTGGTCAAATACTGTCACGTGAACCGTGTCCAACACCGCCTGAGCTTACCCTTAATAAAATGTCATGTTGTTGTCTTTTGACAATTACTCGATAGTTCAGAAAACTAAGCGCATAAAAATTGTCGGCAGAATTTGGAAAGGATGCTCATACTAATGTTCTGACGGTTTTCCCAGGGAATAATCGAGCGTGTCATTTGTGAACCTAGCTTTTAAAATGCAGTTTAGAAAATCGAGGAGACAAAATAAATCTCTGAGTAATATTTAATTTTTTTAGCGACTTCAGTAACATGGACAGCACCCCCTCCTCAGTGGAGTCAGTTGGATCCAGCTGACATCAGAACAGTTGATGAGCCAGTGTTAAATGGAAGTACGCAGGTGCCTCTGAGGTGGAGGTATACTCTGTCAGCTGGCTCAAATCTGCAATTTACCACATTTTCTAAATCACTGAATGATGGCTGGTTCGATGATATTGGAACGATATCTGGTGGTGTATTTAACAAACGTGATTACCGAACACGTTTTGATATCAGTGGAAGTGAACAAGCCACCTTGATAATAAAAACAGTCACTGAAACAGAAGAAGCAGTCTACCAATGCAAGCTTACAACGGATTCAAACTCGTGGAGTTACAGAATACGAGTCATTGTAACAGGTGAGCATTATGTTTATTGTACTAATCTATGAAGAAGAATTTACTTTTTAGTGCAAGCTTCAAACAGTTTTAAACAATGTCATATGAATATACGAGTCAGCTGAGAATAGACCACGTTCGATAAATGAATATTCTAACATGACTCCGAGGCTCAAAATGCTAATGTTTTAAAGTTTCTATTGTCTCTCAATTTCCAAAATAGACTTGGCTACAAACAAAACTATACCAAATATAGACGTTTGTCCTGAAGGCCTCGGAGCCATCAAAGAAGCCCGTGAAACTGGGAAATAATGCCCTCTACATCATCTGTTTTACTGGCACAGGGGTTTTCTGGGGGCAGACCTCTTGCTTTGCCTTCAACTCGTCTTTGCTACTTGCTTTCTATACTGGCTTTCTATACTATAGTGTTTTGTTCCGGGAGAGACACTATCAGCCCATAGTGCCCTTCCGCGGAAAATACTCGGATGGATAGAACTAGTAGATTTTTGTTTTCTTTTTAAATTTTACATTTTAAGGGGTACGTGGAAAAATACCCTAAGTGACTCTTGATCTCATGTCAAATTCTCCTTTTTTTGTACAAGGAAGTGAAAAGCAATTTGCTAGGAGAATCTTGCAGTCTATCAGATGTCACTCAGGGTCTTTTACCATGCACCCCTTCATTTCCACGGGGCAGCTGTCAGCTGATAGTTCCCCAACAGAAACACTCTTGACTATTGCTTAAATAGAGGAAATTCAACTGGAGACAGTGTGTAATTCAGTGACACTGCCACAAGGGGTACCTTTGAACATTTGTCAAGCGGTAAAGTCTGAGCAAGAAATCTACAATCCCTCAATCTCTCCCACCCCCAAAAAAGAAGGGTTTGCAACTGCACGAACCTGTTCACATCTAGCTTTGAAAAGTCTCTACAGTCTTTGTACCATGGCATCCAGTCCTCCAAAATCCAGTCAAGCATAGCCAAGTCATTTTTCTTTCTTGTCTCCTCATCTGTAATAGGTCAGTAAAGTTTTAAAAGTCAGCTTACATACGAGTGGACACACAATAATGTGATAATAGTTAACACAAAAATTCACTTGACAAAATATTCTTCAATTTTCAATTCTCACATCAGTCAGAAGGTTTGTAAAAAAGACTTTTGTATCAAATGTACACTGTGGAGACTCTGTCAATTTAGCCACTATGAAAACATAAAAGTCCATTGTCATAAACAGAGGTCAGATTAAGGAGGAGGCTGAAGGTGGGGTCAAATAAAACTACATAACTGCTAGTAGATAATTTGAATTGTACC
Organism: Orbicella franksi; assembly: GCF_964199315.1. NCBI lineage: Eukaryota > Metazoa > Cnidaria > Anthozoa > Scleractinia > Merulinidae > Orbicella > Orbicella franksi. The sequence continues at coordinate 24,062,215 of NC_138151.1, forward strand.
TATATGGAGTGAAGTGAGTTCGATTATTGGGCGAAGTGACTTTTGGTTGGGGCGATGTGACTGGATACCGTCACCTGAGCACCCTCCTGACCACCATTGCCAGTTAGCGAGCTATGGGCAATTATACTAATTAAAGTAAAGTTAAAGCCATCGTATTTTAATGTAAAATAAGTTGTTAAAAAATTGGTCATAGGTCATCTGTTGAAACAACTCTACATGTATCACCATTACTATTTTCGTTCTGAACGAAAGGACCTTCATATCAGTCTCTAAAATAAAAGCATGCATCTAATGTCAAGTACACAGTTATATGTTTCATAGGACTCTTGGATCAGCGTGAGAGTATACATGCCCCGGGAGGGGGGAATTCCCATATTAAAAAAAGGTGTTTGTACCTTTTAGGGATTAAAAAAGCAGTTTTGGTACCTCTTAGGGTGTTCAGCCTTAAAAGGTCCACAGCAGGAGCTTTTGCAGTACCTTTTAGAGTATTGATAAAGATTTATGACAATGCTGCCATAAACTTTACGAGTGGAAAGTATTCGAGCAATCATCTTTATCGCTATTAAAAATATTTTATATAAAGTTCACTTTATAACATTACATTATTGGCCAAATGTGCCAGTTAGTCTAGCTGGAACAGACTGTGACTTGAACACAAATGTGCCAGAGCTTGTACAGGTACCTATGACGTCACAACAAGCAAAGAGATTTGTTAAGGTAGCTGGGATTGTATACTATTTTGAAACAGCAGTAGTCAGACAAGTAACATGAAATCAGTTTTTGACAATTATTGGTAATAGCAGATGCTGTTGTTCAGTCGTGTGAATGAATTTCGGATGGCACTAGTTAAGAGACGTTTTTTATTTTCACAGTATTGCTCTTGAGGCCATGTATACATACACACAAAAAACGCCTAACAGCAGCTCTTGTTATCGAGAGGGAATGTGCCACTTGTCAAGAAAACAGTACAGTAAATCCTTGAATTACCGCCCTGTGCGCTTATTTCAAATTTAGGAGAAGATGGGGGCGCTTATTTGAGGGGGGCGTTTAATCGGGGGGGGGGGGGGGGCTTATTTAATTTTTCCCAAATCGTGGCCTCACATGATTATTTTTTAAACACATCATCTGTGTGCAAACAACAACATAAGCTGTTTATCAATGTAAAAAGCTGATCCTAAACTTTATACCGCGGCACCGTTAGAACTTGTAATTTTCTTCCCAAGCTTGACATGTTTACAAACTGAAACAATGCACAAACCTAATACTGCATGACGAATTGTTGTCTCATTACTCGTCCGCAAAATGGGGGTGGGGAAGGGGAGGGGGCGTTTATTTGAGGGGGGGGGCGCTTATTTTAAATTTTGGCTGATAAGAGGGGCGCTTATTCGAAGGGGGCGCTTATTCAAGGATTTACGGTAATCACGTTGTATTTTGCTGTACATGTGTAGGTACTGCAATTCGACACTAAACAGACACGATGGGGCTCCCAAGGCTTGTGTAGTCATGTGTTTATGTTTGGATCTCAAGTGTTTTTTTTTGTTAAATATTGGCCTGTATCAGGTGTGAGCTTTACCTTAATCCCCTCCAAAAAATTACAGTTCGACTTTCTTTACATTTTTGGTAAACACGAGTCGTTCCATTACAGAAACAGGGCTTCGGATATTTCACGCGGTTGCAGAGCTGTGAATTTCATGTAAATCCACGAAATATCACAAAATTCACAAAAACATGCAAGATACCGCAAAATTTACTAGAAATCATACCAAATACATGTCGTGCAACATATTTGAAACTTATCTTGGCTGTTGGGGCTGTTTCCTTACCGTAAACTTGCAAATTTATTGTGAAACTTTGTTACTGCAATGAGTAAACAACATTCCAAAACTTCCAGGCATTCTTAGATTAATGTTGCGAAAAACTGGACACTCACTGTGGCCACGATGTAAAAAGCTTTGCTATTGGCGCACTTCTTGAGCGTATTGGTGTGAAAAGAGCAAATAATGATCTCTGTTAAAAGCAACCTTGTGTCAAACAAATACTAACACGTACGGTAGTTCAAACGAGTTGCTCAAATTTTCCTGTAAAGTTGCTGGTTTTACAAAGGCAACACTTATAAGTAGTCAGTGTTTCTGATGCTGTTGTTATTGCATAGGCTAACAGTCATCATTGTCCGAAAAAAAATGGCAAAATTGCCGTCTTTTTTAGTTAAAAACGTTCGTCAAATCAGTGCAAAACCGATCACTTTCCAGCGAAATAAGCCGAGAAAATTTCTACAAAATCAGCCACTTTTTAACTTGGAAAATATTATTTTCCAACTTGTAGTGGTGGCACGATTTCACTTCATCACTCCTGTACTCCATCAATTACTGTTAGACATTTAGAAACCCGGGGAGGGGGAGGGGACTCCCATATGAAAAGGTCGGGGATTCTCGTCAGAAAATTTGAATTTAACTTTTAAAGGAGACTAATGTGGGCGTTGCTTGAGCTTCATTAGACCCCTAAAAGATACCACTGAAAACGGAGTGGGTTCGATTACTAGCCTCTGTTTAAGAGAGGATCCCACGCGCACTTGTAGACCCAACTAATGTAATCCAGAGACCAGTCGATATCAAGCCTAAAAACAGAAATTAAATGAGAGCATTTCTTTCATTATTATTTCTTCGAGTGAACCCTAAAGGATACTTTGACAGCTGAAAATGGTGACTTTTTGTCATCAGCACCCTAAGTGAGACCAGAATCTTTGATTTTTACCTGAGATGACAAGCATCCCGGACCTTTTCACATAGGAGTCTCCCCCGGGTTTCGAACATCTGCCGTCCACTCTGTTTTACAGTACAGCCCAAAAATAATGCATGCACAATAACTTCTTTTTGCGTCCGCAAGCCGGCAACTTCGGGTGGCCTCTTGCGGTTTACTTGCGCTTGGATCCTGCAAGACATAAAAACTTCTTTGCGATTAGAACTTAATACCGCAAGAACTTCTTTGCGGCTGTCACCTCTGGGATTCGAACTCCCATAGTCCCGCAGGCTAGGCAAGCACTTACCACACTGTATTACTTGTCCATTGGATTACGTGAGGTGAAAGTATCAATTATATATCTACGTACTGAAGCGCTGGGTAGTTAGCACAGCAGGCTCAAATGAGTTCTGAGTTTTGTGACGTTGTCAAGTTTGTTCAAGTGGAGGTGACACGATTTACTCAAAAACTGAATTGCTTTGATGGCAGTGTTTCTTATTTGTGGATCTATTAAGAAATGGTGTCATTTAATGGACTCAATGGAGTCGCAAGGTGACTTACAGCTCGATTTACTAATTTTTAACGACTACATTTTGGACACAAGCTACGAATAGACTCGCATTATTTATGGAAAGAGAGTTAACTTCAGTAGTTACATTGGGGCTACAAGTGAATGTAAGTTCTTGAACTCAACACCATAAAGGACACAAAATTTCAATGTACAATACACAAACTATGTTAAAGTTGACTAAAATGGATTATCCTGTCTCATACTATCACTTGGCAGAAATCCATGCTATTTAAACTTGATTTATGAGCTGTGTATCTTCATATTGTGTTCCGACTTCAGCCTGCTGAATTTTCATTCTTAAATTTTGGTGTCATCCTACTGAACTTTGTAGTATATGCCCTGCTGCTGTAACAGCATCAATGCATTGATAACTCAGCAAAACTGCATATATCTACATATTTAAAAGACTGTTACCTAGGATGTGTTCAGAGCCACCCTTAATTTTCGAAAATTTAAGGTGGCTTTGAACCATACCATCAGAAGTTTTTTAAACTTTACCAAAAGTTGCCTCTTAGTATGCTTATCAAAAGTTGATAATATGAAAAAAATTCACTGCGCTGTCTTTGAATTATAAGCCCCTAAAGCTGCAATTAATGGTGTTTTTAGGAGGTCATAATGTTGCTATGGTAACCTATTGCGTCACGAAAATGATAACAACGTGTTCACAAATGATTGGGCAGTTTTGTGATACCACAAAATTGTAGCATCAAGGGATAAAGAGTGGTTCTAACGACCCATCAAAATCTAAGTGTTGGAAACTGTTTTGAGCCACCTTAAATGGAGACAAATGTTCAGTTAATAAGCATTTACTACAGACAGTGCCACAAGTGCATGCATAGTCGTACGGGTACCTCCGGGCTTACGGGAGCAGTGACCTTCTTGCCCGAAAAAATTATGCAATGCCCTAATGTGTGAGTGTTGAAATCGGGATGCAAACCCACTCAGATTGCATAAAAAACAAAAACTTTTACAGTTCTCATCTAAGAAAACTGCTATAATCCCAAAAATAGTTGTATTGAAAGCTTGCCTACTCAATGACTTCTATCAACAGTCTCAATCTAGTAAAATCTAAAAGTTATTAAAAGAAAAAAGTTCTTCCTTTCATGGGTTCGTACAGCGATCGGTAGATCAGCAACAGAGACAGCTTGTACGTCTATGAGTGCATGTATGATACATGTATATGTTTACTCTTTGCTACATTCTTTGCAGTTGAAAGCAGTATACCCAGTGATAGTGGCAATCAGACCATTATTGAAGGATCAAACGTAACTTTATTTTGTAACGCAAGTGGTAAACCTGATCCCAACGTTACTTGGACCATGGAAAATGGTAATGGTTGTGGAGAAGTGTCCTTTGAGAACCCTTGGGTTATTAGGAACGTCAGCAGAAATGACATAGGAACATACCGCTGCACAGCTAACAATGGAGTCGGAAACCCAGTGAGCCGTTTACTTTATGTCAATGTCACTTGTAAGTACCAGAAGGCACTTCATTGGTAAATATACATGTAGATATATAACAGCGTTTTCAAAACAAGCCGGTGACTACCGGAGTTCTGTCGCCTACTTGATTGTATATCTCCACTTACTCTGGCTATAGCAATCAGCTTGTGACAAACAAGCTCAGCAGCGCATGTTATCAATAAATCTTTAAGGTAGCAGAGTAACTTCACGCTCAATTTTGCAGCAATAATTTCTTTTTTTATGCAATGGAAAGTAAGCTTGTTAAAGAGAGAGTTTAGAGCGTTCGCTGTATTTTGTGCCCTTCGCATTATTGTGTTTTAGTAGCCATCTTGCAGTTTTAAATAAGTGGCCGGGCTTACTTCATTTCCATGTTGCTTCTAGTATCATGGCAGTGAAACAATCGCTAGAAATTGATCTTTTTTCCTTAGGCTTCAAAAAGTCATGCCTTGCAATAAGGTGAAAAATTCAGGCAATACACATAAGTAATCACTTTATAAGTTGTCAAACTTTGTTACTCGGTTCATTCTACTATATGATTACTTTGTTGACAGACAAGACGGGAGATCACGGCCCACAAAAATACTGATATTAAAAGACAAAATGGAAAGTCTTGAATTTAACTAGCATAAGCATTGGAATCTAAAATAATAGTGCTAATGACGAGCAACAATTTGAGCTCGTGAGCACAACTATTTTTCTTTCGAAATGTGACTGTGTTGTTTCATGGATTTCAAATGAAACTATCCTGGCCGCTTTGATTTAATAATAAAAAAGAATAATTTTTATTTTAAAAAGATAGAAAATTTGCATACCAATGAAACAATATGAAAATTGAAACCTTTAACCAATGTGATGATTTTATCACTTGATTCTTGACAATTTAAGATGATAATCCTAAGCTGGCAATTCCGTATGGCATTTCCTAGCTTCTACATTTTATATTTCAAAATTTTATAGGGGAAGGAGGGCATGACTCCAGACCCCCTAGGATGAGGGGCCTTGCCTTACTCTTCCAACTGCAGACTCTGTAGTGTCTGCTGGGCTGCCTGTGGCTGCCTATAACAAGTATTATGGGATAGGTCTTGTTGTTATAAAACACGTGTGCGTGAAACGGAAAAAGCAAGGTTATACAGTCCTCAATGCGGCTTGAATGCGAACAAAAGAGTATTACAACTGACGACGAGGATGAAAACCAATCGTCAATAGTCTCCTAGAGGAAAAGTACCGAAAATGGTGGTAAACATCAAATTTGGCGACATTAGTCCGTTCGACTGCAAAGGCAACCCAACTAGCGTTGGTCCAAGATGGGGGCGTTGGAAACGTTCCTTCGAGTTCTTCCCTGAAGTTAAAGGCGTCAAAAAGGATTCTCAGAGAAAGGCACTGCTCCTTCACTGCGCTGGGCAAGACGTACAGGATATTTTCGACACCCTGACCAACCCAGGACCGGTTGCAGAAAACGACTCCGGGTACGCAAAAGCCACGAGGTCGCTAGATGCACATTTTGCACATCAGGTTAACATTCCCTTTGAAAGGCACCAGTTTCGTCAAGCAAAACAGGAAGAGTCAGAAACAGGGGATCAATTCGTGCTGAGATTGTTTCAGTTGTCGGTGAACTACGAATTTGGAGAAACTAAGGAGGAACATATCCGTGATCAATTGATCGACAAATGGAGGTCACACAACCTTCGCAAGAAATTGCTGAAGGCAAGCAGAACGCTTACACTCCAAAGGGCGCGAGAGATTGCAAGATCAACGGAAGCGGCTGAAAGTCAAGCAAGATTGATAGAGAATGATTCCAAGGGTGACAGTGTACACGCGTTGGAGGATAAACAAGCTGATTACGGCATAAGGAAGAGAGGAAATTGCTACCGATGTGGGTTGGAAGGCCACTTCGCACGAGACCCGGAATGCAAGGCCAGATCTGTTGCTTGCCAAAAATGTAAGAGGACTGGACACCTCACAACGTTTTGTAGGACCAAGGGCAAAGATAAAACCAAGAAAAGGAACGTTCGTCACGTGACCGAGGACGACGACTTTGCATTTACATTTCAATTAGGTACCAGAGACATACAAACAGTAGCCATTGAACTTGGAGGAGTACAACTGGAGGGTGTGCTTGTTGATTCAGGATCCACTTGCAATGTCATTGACAGGGAGACGTGGGAGCGGCTCAAAAAGAAGAAAATCAAGTGTAAGTCATGGAAATCAAACAAGAAATTGTACCCTTATGGCTCGGAGGAACCACTCAACACTACCGGTGAGTTTGAAGCTGAATTGTGTTATAAAGGTAGACAATGTGCTGCACGTTTCGTTGTTGTGGAAGAGAAGACAAGGCCAATACTAGCCGACAGACCTCTGAACTGTTGGCAATATTGAAAATCGAGATAATCTCTGTCAGTGAAGAGAATTTGCTGAAGGAATTTGACGGGATTTTTGTTGGAGTTGGAAAACTCAGAACGTTTCAGGCCAAACTTCATGTTGATGAATCAGTCTAGCCCATTGCCCAAAAGTTGAGACCCTCACCATTTGGATTAAGGGAGAAAATTGAGCAGAAACTAGAAGAACTTGTACGCCATGACATCATTGAGCCAGTTGAGGGGCCTGCCCCTTGGGTAAGACCTGTTGTCATAGTCCCTAAGCCTTCTGGAGACATTAGGGTCTGTGTAGATATGAGAAGAGCTAACCAGGCCATAGTAAGAGAGCGCCACCCCATACCCACAGTTGATGATGTTCTGTACCAACTCAATGGGAGCACGGTATTCAGCAAGCTCGATCTAAGATGGGGCTTTTATAGGATTGAATTCGAAGAACAGTCCAGAAAGATCACCACATTTATCACCCACAAGGGGCTGTTCAGGTATAAACGTCTGATGTTTGGTATCAGTTCTGCACCAGAACTTTACCAAGATACTATTCAACAAGTATTAGAGGGGTGTGAAGGTGCTCACAACATTCATGACGACATCATTATTCATGGTCGCACTGTTAAAGAGCATGATATCAGGTTAAGGAAGACCTTCAAACGTACTCAAGAATAGGGGCTTACTTTGAACAAGGACAAGTGTGCGTTCAACATGTCAAAACTGACTTTCATGGGATATTTATTGTTCAACCAAGGGATCGGGCCAACAGAGTAGCGTGTGGAAGCAGTCATTGACGCAAGAGAGCCTCAAAATGCAGAGGAGGTAAGACCCTTTCTGGGATTAGTGAACTTTAGTGCCAGGTTCATCCCCAATTTAGCAAGCATCGCTGAGCCACTTTACAGGCTGAAAAGGAAGCAAACTCCCTTTGTGTGGGGCACAGAGCAACAAGGTGCTTTTGATGCTCTGAAAGACAGCTTGGCAAATGCAGAAACCCTGGCATATTTCGACAGCAAAGTAGAAGAAACCAAACTTATCACAGATGCTAGCCCTGTGGGTTTATGAGCGGTCCTTACACAAGTTCACGGAGGACGCGAGCGAGTAGTCGCATACGCTAGCCGCAGTCTAACAGATGTTGAGCGTAGGTACTCTCAGACAAAGAAAGAGGCAGTCGGACTTGTCTGGGGTTGCGAGAGATTTCGCGTGTACCTGAATGGAGTGGAATTCACCCTGCGGACTGACCACAAGCCCCTTGAGATTATCTACTCTACTAATTCCCGCAATTCAGCAAGGATAGAACGCTGGGTCCTGAGACTGCAGCCATACAGGTTCAAGGTGCAGTATATACCCGGTAAACAAAACATTGCTGACCCACTTTCACGTCTTGGAAAAGGAAAGGGGGTATGCATGAATGACGATGCAGAAGAGTTTATCCGGTTTATGGCGGAAACGTCGACACCAGTCTGGTGTCTGTGCAGGAGGTTGAAGAAGAGTCATGGCTCGACCCAGAAATTTCGCAGTTAAGAGAATGCATCGCAACAGGAGAATGGGACAATGCCCCACCACAGTAGAAAGCTGTAAGAAGTGAACTTTGCATTCTAGGCAAGCTAGTCCTAAGAGGGACAAGATTGCTTATCCCAGCAAAATTACGCAAGTGGTAGATCTGGTACACGAAGGACATCAGGGGTTGACAAAGACAAAACAGAGACTCTGCAACAAGGTCTGGTGGGCTAGAATTGATAGGCAAGTTGAAGCAAAATGCAAGACCTGCCATGGGTGCCAGTTAGTTGGTTTGTCCACACCACCGGAACCCTTGAAACATAGTGAGTTCCCCAGTCAGCCCTGGCAAGATCTAGCAGAATACATGCAGAATACATACTCTCCTTCCGGAGAGTATGTATTCGTCGTCGTAGACTTCTATATTCGTTACTTTAAAGTAGACATCCTCAGGTCTGTAACATCTACCACCATTATAGGAAGCCTGGAGAGAATATTCTGTTTTCACGGTCTCCCGCAGTCGCTAGAAACAGATAATGGACCACAATTTACGTCAAAGGAATTTGGAACATTTTTGAAAGCAAACGGCATACAGCATAGAACCTCCACGCCCTTGTGGCCCCTAGCAAACGGGGAGGTAGAATGCCAAAACAGAAGTCTACTCAAAACCTTGAAGCTTGCCCAAGCAGAAAAGAAGGACTTAAAGGTAGAGATGAGGAAGTTCCTAACAGCCTACAGGACCACACCTCATAGCAGCACTGGAGTCTCTCCAGCCAAATTGTTGTTTAACAGAGAGATACGGCCAAAGATCCCTGAGCTGACAAAGTGTGAATACAGAAATGAAGATGCAGAAATGAAACAGAGGAGAACCGACCATGCCGATGAACGAAGGGGAGCGCAGGAGAACAGTCTAGCTCCTGGCGATCAAGTGCTGGTGAAACAAAGGAAGGAAAATAAGCTGTCAACCACTTTCGAGGTTGCACCTCACGAGGTCACCAATAAATATGGCAACGAAGTCACAGTCACCTGAAGGAGTTAACTACAAGAGAAATGTAACTGAGGTGAAGTACCTGAAGGCAAGCGATGGACTAGACCAACAAAGCACAGGAGACAGTGTCACAGGTGGAACTGCCGAGTCAGAGGTTCCAGCATTACCCCTGAGGCCAACTAGGGAAAGGAGGACACCAGAGTATTTAAATGATTATAAACTCTATTGACATTAAGGAGAACACTTTGAGTTACTTAGTACGCTTATGAACTATGTTGAAACTTGAACAGCAAGAAACGGGACACTGAACAGTGAACTTGTTGAGGGTTTTCCAGGTCGAAACGTTCAAACAGAGTTATTCCAGTCATGTTGAAATTTGTCAACCAGTTAATCAGTACTTTAATCCAAGGAAAAGAGGGGTTGAGTGTCTGCTGGGCTACCTGTGGCTGCCTGTAACAAGTATTATGGGATAGGTCTTGTTATAAAACACGTGTGCGTGAAAACGGAAAAAGCAAGGTTACACTGTTCTCAACGTGGCTTGAATGCGAACAAAAGAGTATTACAGACGCATACTTCAAAACATTTTGAAACCCCTGATATAAATCTCAGTATGTGTATACACAATAACTTAACCATGGAAATTTCAGGTCACAGATAGTCTTGATACAATGCTTTCCTAGAGCTAGCTTTTGATAGCTCAAACAAGAGGAAAAAACTCTTCTGCATGCATTTTCAGGTTAGCAAGACTAAATTCACATGTGGTTTTGTCATTATCATTCACACACAGTTTCATCTTTGAATCATGATTTCGTACAGTTCATTTAATTAACAGTCAGTATGAAATCCAAGTCTTGAGGTTAATACAAACATGAACATAATTATCCAGACCCAGGTGAAGAACTGATCTGTAGCTCTCTAAAGATACAAATTGTTTCAAAATGACTATACAAGAATGTTCTACATTGAGAATCATTACATTTCAAGCCAACTACAGCATAGGCTATAAATCTGACCAAGCAAAATAAGGAATGTTTGTTACATCCCAGGTATTCATGTACGTATTTAAAATTGATGGAGCAGTGAAGTATCCTCTACAAACTACAACACTGCCCACATCACAATTCTAGCTAAATATCATCAATACCAGCCACAGATGCCCATTAAATTGAAGTTCTAAGCCCTAGTTGGGCAATTAAAGCTCTTTACTTTCTAAAGCAAGCACAACATTGTCGCCAAGGTATAAACAGCCTAATGAGGTGACTTGGACTATACTTGTAATGTTTATCTTTGGCTGTTTCATGTACGATGCTACAATGCTTACTAGCAAATTGTTACACTTATTTCTTGTACCTTAATTGGACTGACTTGATGATGAGCTACATGTAAGGCACACTGGCTTTAGACAGTTGCTGCCTGTAAGAAGCCAAAAAATATTATAAATTAGTTTTTGAAAATTCAGTGACAGAGATATAATTAGAAATATCGATGATACACCTAAGAACTGTCAGGGTTAGGGGATTTTTCTTAGAGGGTTTCCTATACTTTTCTCGTGACACGTGAATGGGCGTTTTTTCTTTGCGTAAAGCGTGAATGAGGATTTTTTTTCCCGTGATTCGTGAATCTATATTTTTCCGTCCTCGGGGAACTAGTTTTCGATTTTTTCGTGATCCGTGAAAAATGCATTTACTTTCGCGTGATTTGTGAACCATCGACTTTTGTGGGAATAATTTTCACATTTTGGAGATTTTAGCGTCATAAAAGCTCGTAAACTACACCAAACTGGATGTAAAAAGCGTGACGGCCTGCCTTTCTCGACATCTCTCGACGCGCGTGAGGATGGAGGACTGAGAACTAACCACAGCAACAGTGAACCAGGAGGGCCTAGAATCTAGTCTGTCACGCTGTGTCACACACGCGGGGTATCACGCCATTTCGATGGAGAAAAGGCAGAAAATGGAGGGTTCTGCGGAAAAGGTGAGTTAATCTGTCAGTATCTGCACTCCATCCAGCGTTAAATGATGTCTGCTCAACCATCGCTTCGATGTCATAACCGAAATATGTCAACAAAGTGTCTTTTGGATTCTTTCTTTTGTCTTCACGAAGGTAGCATTTGCATATTTTATTCATATTGTCATCTTTATTGTTTGGTGACCTCGTGCATGACCTAGCTGCAGTCTGCATTGTCAACCTTTATAGTTAAATGACCATAAGGTTTTCATAGTTTAATTTTACAGTTACATTATAATCAAAACAACGTTTTGTTGCCGTAAAAAATGTCTGCCTTAGTCTTGGTATCGATAAAACATGTGTCCGTGACTTTTCATCTGAGAGCCCGCTTAAATACGGCTCAATACGGACACCCCGATAATACGGACACTTTGGCGTGTCCCCTTGGTGTCCTTATTAACGGGGTTCCACTGTACATGCATAATACCCAATCCACAAAAGATCTAGGCATACTGACGACGAGAGAGTCTGAAATTATCAAAATATGGCCACGTGCAGCTATATCTACTGTGGTACATTTCAGTACTGCCAGATACATTTTTGTAATGATTGTATTTGTATGTTTTGCGAAACGTGAATAGAATTTGCATTTTTACGTGAAACATGATGTAGCCTTTGCATTTTCGCGTGAAACGTGATTGTTTACTTTTTTCTGTGAACGTGAAGCTGTTTTTCGAATTTTTCGTGATGCGTGAAAAGGCCAATTACTTTTGCGTGAAACTGTTTTCCGAAGAGGTATAGGGGACTCTCTTCTTAGCCACATTTTCTATGAGTTTGACACAAAACTTTACATTGGAGACTACAAAAAAAGAGTACTAAACTTTCATTCATGGCTAGTATAGTAATGAAACACTCATAAAAATGTGCCACATATTTATTTCTTTTTTGCAATTTTCAATTGTCACTATTTGAACAAAATATGGAAACATGAAATCTTAGATTTACATACAAAAACAATGCAACATAAATCTGAACGTTTTGGAAATATACATACCATATCTAAATACACTGTTTTCAAATAAACCATTTTGAGGGGAATACAACCATACCATCCAATTCTTAAGGCTGAGTCCTAAGACTCTTTCTTGAGTAAATGAAAATCCATTTTACACTAGTTTTTTTTCTAAATCTCCCATCTCTGCCACGGAAGCAACTTTAAAAGTCTCCAAGCTTCAGTCATGTGCAGAAAGATTAAAATGTTGTTTGTTTTTGAAATTTTTTGTTTTTCAAATCGTTTGTTTCTACGTGTAGGCCAATGGAAGCCACTATCTTGGGCTAGGAAATAAGTCAAGATGCCTCTCGTATAAGAGTGTATTATGACATTTTCCAACTGTAATTTTCTCTCTTCCCTTGCCAATATTATTCCACATGTGATAACAAGGTAGAGAATGAACCTACATGTACATGCACTGCTATTTTCATACAAGCTGTTGGTGAGCACTGTTCTGTCCGTTCTGTGCATTGTGTATGCCACGCACGTGTAGACATAAATAAACAATAAATCATTTCCTCATCAAGTCATTTTATTCCCTTATTGAAGTATAATTTAGCCCAAAGGTACTTTGGCAGGACTGTTGGCTATTTCGCATCAATTGGAACTCTCATAAACTCAATGCAGAGTCATAAATACAGTGTACTTTTCTTTTTTCCCACACTTTAAATCTACAGATCCAGCAAAGATTGTTACTAGTAGACACAAAAGAGAACGTGAAGTTGCAGCACAACAAAGAGTGTCTCTTGACTGTCCAGGAGAAGGAAATCCCAAGCCGACTTATACCTGGACTCCATATGATCCACAGCAAAGTGCGTGTCATGAGAGCACACTGTTTATTCCTGAAGTTCTTGAGGATATGAACTACAGCTGCAGAGTCGAAAATTTTCTTGGCAGTGATACGGCAAATACCAGTCTGTGTAAGTAATAAGTAAAACCAGATTTCATTAGTGGTAGTAAAATGGGGTTGCATTTGTAGTGATCATTAATTTTCATAAAAAGGTTTTATAACACAGGCAGTTGTAATCCTTTAAGTAGATGTGCAGTATAATTGAATAGTTCATTCTGTAGCTACTGTCATTTTTTTTTGATAACCCATTACACTACATGTACATCATTCAGTAGTTGCTGCAGGGGATTTTGTCCATTACAAGTAAATTCACATGTATAGTCATGCTAGGTAGCCCACTTGTATTGTCGTGTTCCCCCCCAACAGCTCCCTAATCCTTATTTTGCTACCTGGTCAGTACAGTGAGTGTTTGCTCCCTACAATAATTGACACGGTTTTTGTGAATGTCTCGGTCTCATGGGGGTACACAAGAACCATGGCCATCCCCATAAAATGTTTTGTTCCCCATTGCCTTCCCTCTCATAGAAGTGGGTTGCTCGGTGGGGCAAAAAAGGAAATTGACTGAGGGTGCCCGAGTCCAGTGTACCATTCTCCTTACACAATGCTGTTTATTTAAAAGGCCACAATAAACCATTGGGGCTAGCCACTCCATCCGCAGTATTTTCTGTAATACACATATTACAAATCTCCCGAGTGTAATTGTATGTAAGAATCAGACCATTAATATTTTGTAAGGTAGGCAATTTCCGCACCCCCACCCCCCTCCCCCCCAAAAAAGGAAAAATCCTGCACAGCATAAACTGCTGAAATAAGAAATAATCGTGCCATGGGGAAAAATCGAGCAAGTCTTCTCTACTATCATTATTTTGATTTTTAATGTTAAAAAAATTCTTGCACAAGATATTGTCCACCAAAAAAATCATGCATAACCTACAGATGGAAAAAAATCAAATGTCCCAGAAAATTGCCCAACCCCCCTCCCCTCAAAAAAAAATAATGGTCCGTCCCTAAAAGGAAGTACATCATCTTGCATTGACAATGCACAGTCTGATCGTGGTGCTACAGAATCGATTTCCACTGACGATACACGGATTCACAAATGACGATAAATTACATTTCAAATCCTTCCACTTCGGAGAATCAGTTATGCACGCTCGACGCAATTTAAAAAAAAAACATTGAAGCGGTGATATAAAAGCTGTGATAATTGGTTATAGAAACAGTTCGATATATATTTCGTTCTTCGAACCTCTTCAATCATCTGCCATATTAAAGCCATCAAATTGCTCATGTAATAAGCTTTGAAAAAACCCACATTCAAGTTCTTTGACCCACGTCACCACATGGTATCCTGTCTCGGAGGAAGCGCGGTGCGGCCTAATTGTGTGACTACCATGCGCAGAATTTGGAAAATAGTCTAAGGATATTAGTATAGAACGTGGCCAGTTGCAAGTATGGTTATACTAGGTGACTTACGTGTACTTCATGAAGCTAATTTTACCAGTACTTTGTAACTTTTGATATGTATTTTCATCAAATGAATAAAGACATTATTATTAGTAGTAGTAATAGTAATTGGACCTCGGGTCGTACAATTCAGGAAGAAATCGCGCGAGTAATTTCAAAATTAAAATTACGATCACGATTTCTCCCTGAGTTGTACGACCCGAGGTCCAATTACTAATTAATCGTATCTGTAACAGATTTTGACAAATAAAGGTGTCTTTTCAGATTTTCTTTTGAGCGAACACGTCTGTAGCGCTTTTCATAAGTTTTGAAAACTGTAGGAAACATTGCGAAGGAGGCCATTAAAGCGCGTGTAATTCACGTGCGAATAACGCGGGCATCTAATTACAGGTATCCAATTACAAAAAGGTCAAATTGCACACCTGTAACTGAACACCCACTTAATCGCGCGCTGATTACTTGACAAATAGGCGCGCGGAGAATCAATCACGATCTAGAATTTTGTTATAGATACGACTATTATTAGTAGTAGTAGTAATAGTAGTAGCAGTAGCAGTAGTAGCAGCAGTAGCAGTAGCAGTAGCAGTAGCAGTAGCAGTAGCAGTAGCAGTAGCAGTAGCAGTAGCAGTAGCAGTAGCAGTAGTAGTAGTAACAGTAGCAGTAGCAGTAGCAGTAGCAGCAGCAGTAGCAGTAGCAGTAGCAGCAGCAGCAGCAGTAGCAGTAGCAGTAGCAGTTGCAGTTGCAGTAGCAGTAGCAGTAGGAGTAGCAGCAGCAGCAGTAGCAGTAGTAATAGTAGTAGTAGCAGTAGCAGTAGCAGTAGCAGTAGCAGTAGCAGTAGCAGTAGCAGTAGCAGTAGCAGTAGCAGTAGCAGTAGCAGTAGCAGTAGCAGTAGCAGTAGCAGTAGCAGTAGCAGTAGCAGTAGCCGTAGCAGTAGCCGTAGCAGTAGCCGTAGCAGTAGCCGTAGCAGTAGCCGTAGCAGTAGCAGTAGTAGTAGTAGTAGTAGCAGTAGTAATAGTAGTATTCATGTACTTGTATCGTCATGTCCTCCCCAATAGCTTTCTTTTGCTTGTTTTGCTGAGTGTACTTGGCCCGTGCAATTAAAATATGCTTCTCACAATAGTTAATGGGTATTTGTGAATATTTCAGCCAATATGACACACAAGGACCAGAGGCTTTTAAGTTGGTGTGTTATGTTTAAAATATGCAACCGCGTTTTAATTTACAACCCAGCTAATTAAATTCATGACAAGGTGTGGGAGCCAAACATCCAAGTTAATTTTTTTTTTTTTTTTTTTTTTTGTAATTCCTTTTTAAGGTCTTGAAAAGGCCCAACTTTTTGTTATCTGTTTAGTGCATGCATGTGTTGACATCTAAATTGTAAGCTGGAGTGAGAAATTAGCCTTTTGTCCAGGCCTCTTTCAATTCTATCTTCTTCTTCTGGCAGATATTAATATGACAGTAACAATGGACTCTTAGCCCTTTTAATACAGGAGCAGCACGATTCATACATTAATGTTAAATCATCTAACACAGCTAAATTTGCTTAAAATGACTTGACGGTCTAAAACTTTGTACATGGATTATTAATTTGTGTATAAAAGGTACAGTGCTGTGGATATTTTTCATTTCTCTGGTTCACTGAATTCTTGTTTTATTATTAGTCATAGCAAGTGATGTAATTAACGTGACTCTGGTTATCACGGGTGAAGAGTGTACTGATGGGGAATACAATCAACTATGGGAGAAACTCAGCAAAATGGTAACGAACTCGTTTGTGTAACACACTTGTACAACCAAACCTGTATCATGCAGTCGCTCTTGGAAAATAGACAGGTTTAATCATGACTGCTAAGGCCTGCTTCACCCTGACGACATGACATAAAACCAGATAACAACATAATGACGTAACGACTTAATCGCTTATCTCGGTAATGTGAGCCTCGGTATAAAGACATAAGAAAACGATCAGTTTTTTTCCCTTTATGTCGTTATGTTGCTATTATGTTATGTCAGGATGTTCACATGCAAACATGCGGCATAGGGTTCTTATGTCGTTATGTTTATGTCGTTATGTCGCCAGTGTGAACTTTCAAATACATGGTGAGTAAGGAGGTGAATTGGCGGATAGACTGGGCAGGAGTTAGAAAGGCGATCCTACAGATGGACACATAGGTAAACGTTATTAGGGGGGCCGAGAGACAGACAGACAGACAGACAGACAGATGGATTTTGCTTGTCTAGTAATGGATATGATTGTGAAAGATTAAACATGTTTCATATTTGAGATGAGTTGGCTGGTTAAGGACTGTTTGCTTGGAAAGGGCCATTTTCACTGCACTTGTTTGTTAACAATATTGTATTCATGTCATCGAGTGGACAAATAACAAAAAATACAAATACAAATACAAAAAAGGACCATTTAAGTACAGCCATGAAGGGTCGTGGGTCCGTTGCAATCATTGGGTTCCACTCGCACTAAATATTCCATTCATGGTCGAATTTAGGAATAGTTAAAATACTGCGCAGTGAACCTGACGCTTAAAATATGAAAAGGTAATGATGTTGTCGATGTTGTGTTTTGTTACGGTAAACTTCATATACATTACCTGTTATCGGTATCAGAGTCTAGCAGCTTTTAACGTCACATGTAATTCAATTATTTGTTTAAGCAATTACTATGAATTAGCTCATTTGGAAATGTGCAGTAATGAAAACAACGATTTATTCAAATTGTTAATTTTCAGATCGAGGAGATCTTTGCTGGTAAACTGGGCTATGAAAGTGTGCAACAGAAAAATATCAGGTACTGTCACGAGAGAGAGCGGCGGAAATCGAGCCTACACCTTGTATTGACGTTTTGTTTAGTGTTAATCCAATTAATTAACGCAAATGCCAAAAGCCTGTGTTATTAAAGCTTGTACATTATAAATAATGGTCAGATAAAGGGATAGGCAAAACAAAGGCACAGAGAATACAAACACCAAAAGAAGGGATAGAGAAAATTGGAATGCTTTGAAGAAGAAGAAAAAACTAAAACAAGAGACTAGATCATTGTCTTTTGACTAAAATAAATGTTCACGGGGTTAGGGTAACGGTGGTTTAGCGAGCGCCATGAATACTCAGAAATATTTTTTCCTTGACGTTGCGGAGATTTCACCGGTCTTGATTGTTTTATTTGAACAATCAAAATTAATCTGCATTCTCCACAAACTCATTTTCTTTTATTCCCCATCATTTAGAGACACAAACGAAAAATCGAATGGTGTCACAACTCCATCCGTTCAATTACGTGCAGTGGAACTCTCGACAGAAAACGAGCTCTAATAAATACACATCATTTTTAAAGGAAACTCGCTCCATTTCATTCTTTCAAACGCAAATTTTTGAAGTGAAGGAAGGTCCAGTTCATTTTAATCATCAGTTTAGTTTGAACTTAAATTGTCGCTGTTCTTCTTCCAAGGTGTGGAAGTGTAATTGTTGATCTGGCCCTGAAGTTCAGTTCCACTGTAAGAGAAAGCGAGATACTTTCTACACTTCGAGATGCTGTCAAGAATGGAGGGTTTGGAGATTTTAATGTGAGTGTCATAACAGGCACACGAGACACAGAAATACCAGCCACCATGGCCACAACACCTACCAGCTCATCTGACAGTAAGCAAACCATTGTATATTTTGATTTTCTATTGGGTGGACTGGTGCCTTCTCTCAAAAACTAAATTGGCTTCATCCATTTTGTAACATAATAAAACTTATTTCATAAAAACCAGTGAAATACCAGGATTTTTCATTTTACTAAAAAATCACATTTTTATATCATCGCGCGCAATGAAAATACTATTTTTATCTTTCACACTGTGAAGATATCATTCCTTTTTGATAACATTTTTCTTTTGTCCCTTTAACTACACTTAAATTTGTTGACATATGATCGAAACATCTTCGGATCTTCTTCGGTCGTCTTCGGCAATCTTCGGGAAATATTCGGAAATGTTCGGAAATGTTTGGAAAATGTTCGGAACCTTTCGTCTGGCCTTTGGAACAATTTTGGAAAATCTTCGGAAATCTTCGGAAAGTGGTGGGAAATCCTCGGAAAATCGTCAAAAACGTCGTCAATAGTATGTTTATATAATAAACAGAATATTACATGCCGACTTGTGGATACGAAATTTATCTTCTCGTGTTCAACTCGAGTTGAACACTCCAAGATAAAATTCGTATCCACGCGCGGGCATGTAATATCCTCTATATAACATAACATAGCATACTTTATTTCCTCACAGTTTACATTTATAAATTAAATTACTTTTTTTAATGTTACAATGTATGTTTTCGAATTTTGTACTATGAGCATATACAGTCAAACCGTTTTAAAACGGCCCCCCAGGGGATAGATAAGAGTGGCCGTTATGGGGAGGTAGGGGTGTAATACGACACCTGTTTTTTCGGGGGTGCAACATTTTTATATTTTAAACATGCTGACAAATCAAAATATATCAATAAAACAGAAACCAAACAGAGACAAACACCTACATCGCGCGGTACGGATCAAGTTTCGTGACCTTTTACGATTAAATACCTTGGTTGAGCCTACACATTTAAAACAACCACTAACAGACAAACAGACGAAATGATGGAAAGCAGGTACGGGAACCCCGCCAGTCAGTCAGTCAGTCAGTCAGACAGACAGACAGACAGACAGACATATCTGTCATGCTTAGCACGCGAAATAAGTCTGTTTTGAAAGAGTTCTGATGATTTTTTTATTGTATTATTGACAGTTCCAGCGTGTGGGGATTGTGCTTGCAGCTGCACCGTATTGGGAGTTGTGATCGGTATCCTTGTTGTCATAATCATTGCTCTTGTTGTCTACATCTTATGGCTTCACAAGAAAGGTAAACAATATTCGGTAAATATATAGGTATATATATAAATATATAAATATATAAATATATTTATATATAATATAAAGGTAAACGATATTCTTAACTGTGACTTACAGACTACTTCACTTGTTAATACGTTTCCTGGTTCTGCTGAACCTCCGACTTTAATCTTCTATGGTGTTGGATTTAAATGCTAAAACAGTTAAATAACTGAACTAGACAACTGAGACGAGGCGTTAATGCCATTTATCGGAAGTTTTGTGGTTTTCTTTCTTGTTTTTAAGATTTTTACGCCTTATAAATCCTTCATAAGCACTCCTTGCAACACTGACACCCAACGTGGCCCATAATGCCGTGTTCACAGACCTCTGACATCAGTTGAACTCTTGTACTTCCTAGGAAGGGGTAACGAAAAGTCTTATCAATTTCTCCATCCTTTCTCCTCTCAACTTGATTGTAATGTTAATAAATTCATTTTCCCTCCTTTTAGGGACTGCAACAAGAGATAGGTAAGCTTGTTAGAGCAACACTGCGACATTTGCATTCCTTTATTTCATCACTTGGATCTTAACGCCGATTCCGCTTAATAATTTCGCTATTTGAAATGTGCCACTTCAATGCAGAAATAAGATGTTGTTGCCTGGCGTTTAGTGTGCTAGACCCGGGTCGAGCGGTCTGTGTTCGAGCGCTGGCAGGGTCGTTGTGCTGTGTTCTTGGGCAAGACTCATTACTCCTATAGAGCCCCTCTCCACCCAGGAACATAAATGGTTATTGACGAATAAAATGTTGGGAGGTAACCCGGCGATAGACTCGCAGAAGTAGCACAAAACTACAAGCTCATTCAAAAGTCGTTAGTACTTTTGGAGTAATGAAGCCTTTCATTTCACAGCATGTTAATTCAATTCTGACACTTACAGGCCTCGTGTTGGGATGTGGGACGAATTCATGACAATGTATTTTGAAGGGTCATACATTACAAATTGAGCTACACTGGATGTGTATTTGAATGTGGATTTTCTACACGAGAAAACTAATTTGTTGGTTATTTTTTTTAGGGTAAATGGAGCGGCATATAATAAGGAAACAGGCAAAATGCATGTAGGTCTTTACGTAAAATTCAAGTAGTCAATATAAAGTATTACACGAGTAGCCTTTTACTTGACTGCAATTGACCCTTTGTGGAGGGTTGGGGGCGGGGGAGGGCGGAGAATTTAAGGCCATCAACCTGTCATGCAGAGAGTATTAAAACCATGGCTATGGAACCTAAAGAATTTGTAGCACGTTTAAACATATTTCCTTTGAAGTCCATAACATACAGAGATGACGTCATAGGACTTTATTATTTCTGAACAGACGCCATCTTTGAGCCATTTTGCATTCCATAAAGTATATTGTTACAAATAGTCAAAAACTAACAATGAAGGCTTAGAACATCAAGAAGGTTAATGATTTTAAGTATGACAGAGAAACATGCCTGTGACAATACGGTTGCCATGAAAAAAATCAAAATGCTTGACCGATGAAATACGATACTTATTTTTTCCAGAGAAATTTTAGGAAAGTCGTAAAATTTGAAGTTCATTGCTTTAGCGCCTTTAAAGTTACAAGCGTTCAAAGTTTGAAGGCGCCTCTAGAGTTTTCATCAGCCCTCTGATCTGAATTAGTTATGCAGTCGACTCAGATCAACTTACATCTCGCTGCTTAGAAAAAGTAATTTCTAAACGTCAACTGCGTGTGAATAATTTTTTTTCGCATTAGACTCAAATGGAAATGGATAACATTGGACTGGACGAAGATCCCGCCAGGATCCAAAATTCTGGAGTTTCCCTTCAAAGCCAATACACGTCACTGAATCAGGCTTCTCGATTTCCAAACGTATCAGGAGATAGAGGCAATAATGTTTCATCAAACGCTTCACAAAGCAGCCAATACGCACCTCTTCATCCGTCGACACGCTCCTGGGAGGTTCCTAGACAACACGTGCCTCTAGAGAAGATAATTGGTAAAGGTGCGTTTGGTCAGGCTGCCAAGGGAACGACAATAGATCTTCGAGGACGGCCCGGGAAGACACTAGTGGCTATTAAAAAGTTAAGAGGTGTGAAATGCTTTAAAATATTGGTAAAATAGTGTAAAATATGTTATACTATGCTAATCGTCCATTTCTAGCTTGGGGTTAAGGCAGACTTTAAAATACTCATTATGCTAATGAATTGGTGCTAGCATTCCGTCACAGCAACATGGTTTGTGTGATGTCGTGATATCATTGATTTCATACTGATGTCAATTATTTTCAACTTTGTTTTCTAAATCGATTAAAGGGAAACAGTTGTTCTAACTTGTTGTTGATACAATGAGGCTTTGTCCCCAAACATATGGGCATATTCAAGTTAGTAGCTAGAAAACATCAATTTATAAATCATAAGTACTGAGTTTTAAGAATCTCATTTGGGATTATATTGTAGAGAATGCGCCCGAGACAGACAGGAGAGACTTGTTATCAGAACTTGAAATAATGAAACAGCTCAAGCCTCATCCTCATGTCATCAAGCTTCTGGGATGCGTCACTGAATCTGGTAAACGTTGGGATAAAACCCTTAAAGAAACGCTGCTCAGTGTTTTGAAATCTCTCTTGACTCTATCCAATACCCTTATCTTTCTTGTTGTTGAGTCAAGTAGATGAATTTATGAATGCCTTGCACTTACAATCACTTCAAAATAGAATAATTCTTCATTACAGCTTCATTGTGCCAGTGAAAATCAATTTGACCACTGCTTTGGCTATATATATATCTTTGTCCAGACACGATCCCTATTATTGTTTAACATCACCAGTGTCTCTTTTTTTCTCTCTCGTTTTCTTCTCAGAGCCGTTGTTAGTGCTGATAGAATATGTTCCATTTGGAGACTTGCTGGGATACCTGAGAAAGAGCCGTGGACTGAATGACACTTATTACAAAGACCCGGATATCAAACCAAAAACAACTTTGACGTCACAGCAGCTGATGAAGTTTGCTTGGCAAATCGCTGATGGAATGTCTTATTTGTCATCCAAACGAGTATGTAATGTACTCATTCATTGGGCCTTTATGTCTTGCGCCCTTATTGGTCTATTGCGGATTTGCACGTTATTGCTGGAAACGTCTCACTCTAATGTAAAAGGAATTGACTAAAGTGTGAATATTTGCCCATAAAGAATTCTAATGATGATAACAGTTTTTCTTCACATGACATAGTCGAGCCCAGTCGAAGCCCCATTGAGCGGCCTCCTATTAAACGGCCACATCTATTAGGCGGCCAGTAATCAAAGTCCCAATGAGGGTTTTTCCATTGTTTTTACCTCTATTAAGCGGCCACGGCCGTTTAATGGGGTTGAACTGAAGTTACCCTGGTCGTCTTTGCATAGCGGGAAATTTTCTAGGGTGAAAAAGGTCCACCTTGTATGTCTTGTATCCAATTTTGCATTGTCACTGATCTGTAGATCGTGTGGATGTTATCGATTTCTTTCTTTTTTTCACATCATATGATGTTAAAAGATTAAGGAAGGCAGTTCGCTCAAGACCTTTATAACCGGTATAACTTTTTTAATTGCAATATAACTTGTCGATTAAATAAACATGTACATGGCTTTAAAATCACGTCGAAATGTTTGAATGCTAGTGGTTCGCGACATTTGATTTATTTGTTTTGTCAATCACCAATAACCTTCTGTTTCAGATTACCCACCGAGACCTAGCAGCTCGTAATGTGTTGGTTGGTGAAAAGGAAACATGTAAAGTGACAGACTTTGGAATGGCCAGAGATGTTCAAGGGGACAACATTTACGAACGAAAATCAAAGGCAAGAGTCAAGATGAAGAGTCCCAGAGACTTGTCTCTTCAAAACCCTTCGCTTGAACTGTTCGGGGGCAAGTCGTTGAGACAAAATGAAAATAATCCAACCGCAGATCAGTATTTATTTTTCAAAGTCCGCTTTGCTCTGACGAAGGGCTAACGCTCGAAATGTCAGCTTCTTAAGTCGCTATGGTGGTTAATTTTACATTCTTTATTGCCTTGGTATATATATCCCAGTTTTGCTCTTGGAGAGCAAAAGAGTGAAAAACAATACCTTTCTCCCAAGCTTTTGAGCTAGGTGTCCCTTTGCAAACAGCGTCCTCATGTGCATACTACAAGGGACCAGTCCCTGCAACATGTTCCCTCGTGTAAACTCTTTAAGAGACTAATCACAGGGACTATTCCGGTGGCTTGCAAAACTTTATAATTATACCGAATAATGGGGTAACTAAAAACTCATATATCAAACCACAGTACAGACCTTCTCGTCTGCTTTGTCAACTAAAAAGTTCTGGTCTTTCTCCAGGGGCGTCTCCCTGTTAAGTGGACTGCAATGGAAGCACTGCTTTATGGGACATATTCAACAAAAAGCGATGCGTAAGTACATATACCGTGATTCAACGTTAAACACGTAAATGTTTTTCATACAATGGCTTACTCCAGGATTACCATATTACTTTCCTTGACTTATAATAACAACTTCTCCTGCTCATCCATGATAAGACAGAAAAGATACACTGCACCAATCAATGTTAACCGATTGGACATGTCTCGGGTTGTCTGAAGGGTGGATAACACTATTCAGCGGATAAATCACTATCCAGCAGATAGCTTGTTTTGTTTTGTTAACACTTATCCACTAAATAGCCATTTATCCTGTGGATAGCGTTATCCGGCCTTAGAACAACTGGTAGTGGTGAATTCGTCAAAGACGTCAGGATTTTTATGCCTAAGGCAAGAGAAAGTTCTTCTAAATCTTGTCATACATATGCAAAACTTGCAAAATTATACCACTATTTATAACATCATCCCTTAAAAGGACAGTATTATAATAGCTTCCATGAAACAAGCCGAAGAACTTCCAGTGCTATTATTTTTAAGTTACAAGGTATATTTTCACCATATCATAACAATTATTTGAACACTTATTCGTCTAACAGGTGGAGTTATGGAGTTCTCCTGTACGAGATTTTCACCATAGGTAAGCTAGGTAGCGGCTTGCACCTTGGTAGTTTGTTCACTGCGCCTTTCCATAACACGCGACATCTGCTCAATCAACGGTCACGTGCTTCACTATCGACAATCATCTTAGCGGTCCTTTCAGGGCACAGAAGCTAACTTCAATGTTTGCAAAAGTCATATCCGTGGGTTGTGAGTGGTAGATTTCGATCCATGTTGTTTGTTTGTTTTTCCAAAGTTGGTCAGTGGTCGTCGTATTTATGATATACTGCAGCCAAAAACACTATCGTTAGTTAGGGTTTGAAATTCGCGTGTTGTTGAAAGGCGCGGAAATATATGTAATAAAGGAGGTTACAGTCAATTTGGTGGCGTAGCTCCGTTGGGGTTTTCCATTTGGAAGCAAGAGCGTCCGCGTTCAAGTTCCTTTCTGACCCCAGCTGGAGTTTCTTTGCCATAGACCCGAGTTCAACTCTACGGCCAAGTTTGTAAGATAGCTAACTGGTCTACTTCCTCTCAAATAGCATTCACAATTTGTTACATCCTCTTTTCAATGTTCGTTTCTAATGTTCGTTTTGTTTTTTCCGATTGGCCTTTCATTAGGAGAGGATACTTCTTGATTTTTTTTTTTAATACCAACCATTTTATCTAAACTGCTGCAGAAATAGTTAAAATTTTGAGATTGTGTTTATTTTGGAAGGAATCGTGGTCTTGATGTCTTGAAAAAATGTTCTCTTCCAGGTGGCTCACCATATCCACGGATGGATGGCAGAAAAATTGTACATTGGCTACAGCAAGGACACAGAATGTCGAAGCCACAACACGTGGATGAAAAATTGTAAGCAGCTCTTCTTTTTACCTTTTATGTCAACATCATTGTTGAACATGAAATTAGTTTCAGTAGTTGCGTGAGTTCTATCATTTAATAGAATTAGTCCTTAGGCCTCTACCGGCGAGGAGACGAAATGACATGAGATGCTAAATGAATACTAGTATGAAGATATTATTATTCCGACTTATCTAGTTTACCAAGAAGCCTAACTAAAACGTCAGCACCAGCATCCCCCGCCTCCTTCCCTCTTTGCCTCTTCCCCGTTTCCCTGAAAGAGATGCTAATCCATTTAAGTTTAGCCATCCGGCATTTTTTCCCCTTGGTTCAAAATTTTAACAATACAAAAAACCTTAAGGGCCGTAGCCATGGCTTGAACACAGACCACTAATAATCAGCATTAGGCCACCACGCCTCCTAACGGATGTAACATCATGACTTCTGAGTTTTTTCAATTTTAGATATGGAATAATGACGAAATGCTGGCTAGAAAACCCAGATGAAAGACCAACATTTACTGAACTGAGGAATGAACTCAAAGAAATGGAAAACCAACACAAGGTAAGCTGCTGGGGGATTGATTTTCAATTGTCGAAATCAATTTCAGTTATAAAACAGCACTGGAAAGGTTTATTAGGAGTTATAGTGGAC
The DNA here is from genome assembly GCF_964199315.1 of Orbicella franksi. Taxonomy (NCBI): domain Eukaryota; kingdom Metazoa; phylum Cnidaria; class Anthozoa; order Scleractinia; family Merulinidae; genus Orbicella; species Orbicella franksi. The sequence goes on from NC_138151.1 coordinate 24,088,514, forward strand.
CAGCCCAGACGGCTGCCGTTTGCAATGATTGTAAAACCAAAACTGCAATAATCACATCAGTATAGTTGATTATAAAACGCTCAAGAAACCAAGTGAAAGGATTGATCAGAACTCATAGTAAGACCTGGTAATAGTTCTTTCCAAGGATAATTTTTTTCCGTTTATTGGACTAATATTAGATTATAGACTACAAAATTGCCTAAAAGTAGCTCTCATTCAAGTTGGATTATATTACGCATGATGCAAATAAGAAACAATTACTGTGAGGAGCCATTGGATACTTGCACGGTAAAAGTGCCAAGAACCCCTGCAAGCCAAGTGACTGTTTTGATTATCGACCTTATTGCCCGACACGTTTGTTGTTATTGGCTAGAGCTTAGCAAATGAGAAAGAATCAGATACTTATCTACCATACAAGTAAATAAGGTGTCGTAAGGTAACACGGACGGGCAAACGTATCAAATGACCGATGACTCTTGTCATATTTTCTTCTTCGCAGAGGTTGATCAACATGGAAATGTTTGACAAGCAGTTGTACGCAAACGTTGAAGATTTGGTCGTGTAGGAGAACTGAGGTTTCTTTTGATAATAATAGTGTAGTGACAATACTGACTGACTGTATAAACATTGTAGCAGTTACTCCCATGACTCATCAGAATTAGTATTGTGATGATATATTTTGGCTTTGGAGTTTAGATTTTGAGAACATATCCATTTAGTTTCAAGCCGTTTTTTGACACTTACCCAAAATTTCCCCAGTAGAAAAAAAACAATGAACTTGGATGGAATTATTTCCTTGAGCTCGCGAAAACTAGAAGATTCGTTTGGTCTTGCTTTTGTACAAGAAAAAGAAGCCAGTACTTTGACAAAACTTCTCCTTGATAGGCTGGTGTCGAAGGACTGTTGTTTGTTCTAGTTAATAAGATTCTTACACAACGATTTAAAAAGTATTCTGATCCCTTGTAAATGATGCCTAGTAATCAGTTAACCTAACGTCGTCGATGGGATACAAACCTAACGTAGTTATAAATTCTCAGTTCTAAGTTCTAAGTTCCCTAATTATAAGTTCATTACCTTATCACCGAAAATTGAGAAATATCCCGGGAGGCTCATGAGGAAGCCGCGCCAATCACCTCTGCTAGTGCCACAATGCGAGCATTATTGTCCGAATGGTGTTGTGGTTAAAGCCCGGACTAGTATACAGGCGGAGGTTGTGAGTGAAATCACACCCTTGGCAAATTTATTTCATACTTTTATTCAGTAAAACACGTACTGGTTATGCAACGCTTTCGAGTGGTGTACCATGGAAAGTCCCACGAGTCAATTTCTCTGTTTATACACAAGCCTTTAGGAAAGTGTGCATACCAAGAAAATACTCGTGTAGGATATCCCACGAGAAATTGTTGCATAACTACTTTATATCATGCCATAGAAAATACAGTGGCCAACCCAATTAATTCAGCCCACGATGGAAAGGTCGAGTGTAACATTGTTTAGTATTCAACGGCTTTTCTGTTTTCTGCTAATTGACTGTATTTCCCATGGCATGGTATAAATCATAGATATATACAAAGCTGTGTACTAGATTTTTTGCTGTATTTTAGCAGAGAAGAGTAAATATACTAAGCATTTAGAATAGCTGTTAATTTAAACAGAAAGCCTTATTGTTGGGTTTTTGAAGTTTTTCCTCGAGTCTATTTTTACCTTAATTAAAAGTTGTGGTTCTTTGTCCTTCCTAAACGTGTTCCCTTTTTTAATTTTTTTTTTTAGTCCCTAATTTTCAAGTAAATTTCGTTTATTGCATAAGAAGAGAAAAAAAAAACCTGACACACTGAACGTTGATTATGGTTTCAGCCCAGTTCCTTAGTATAATTAAGATAGTACTTAATCTCTGTTGGTATGTATGAACCGTCGGTGAATTCCTACTATTATTTATTCCACTTCTACTATTTTCATTCCCCCATAAGGGAAAAGCGAAACCGGAGACTGAGTTATAGATTGGTTGATTCACTGATTAAGCAAAATCTTTTTCGGTTGATATTGGAAAAGATATCACTTTCCGAATAGCCAATAACCTATTGTGCAAGTATTGCACTGAAAATGAAAAGAAAAACGAAGACCGGATCACATTGGACATCAAGGCTTGCAACATTGCTCTCTTAAGCTGTTAACATCTAATGCGTAACAGGATATTCATGCATTTTTTTTTTTACTTATCTTTGTTATCTTTCCTGTGCGCTGCTCTAGATTTGCACATTTCGGTTTCCCCGACATTTTGTGATGTCAATGCTTTGTTTTGAGAGTACTGTTGTAGAGCTCTTGTCTAGTGTAACACAGTCACGTTACGTATTTTTCCTTCACTACACAACCGAACTGACACACTCAAAGGTTGAGGCATGAGCATCACCTGAGTCTTGCAATGCAGGCCTCGGGAATCTACCATGAACATTGAAATACGGCTGGAGAATAAACGAGAAAAATAAATTAACTGAGACGTCAGATATCAAGAAACAAATGGTGGAGGTGTAACATGCTAGGCTCTAATGGCATTCTGCATAATACAAAAAACAAGGGATCGCCGTATTGTTAGACCGAAGTAATAAAATTTCCCAAGTTTAGGATGTAAAAAAAGATTTTCATGTATGTTAATTAATACTCTCCATACTTCACGTCAATGTTTTGTTTGGGTACGCCACTATTCACGCTTTTAACACCCCTCTATTAGATGCTTTGTGAAAAATCTGGGTGCGAACTTTTCAAGTATATTCTTCTCCTTGGAAGTCAAGAGCCAGGGTTTGTACCCTTTTTCAGAGACAAATTTCCAGGACTTTTCTAGGACTCAGATTGATTTTTCTAGGACTCTTGAATTCACATTAACCCTTCCACTCCCAAGATATCAATGTTAGTTCCGTGGGATGCTTGTGGCAGGCCACGGTAAGGTTTGCCCGGGGTTTCTTTTTCTTTGAGGACGCAAAACGACAAATTTGATTGACAATTTAATCACGTCACAGCTGGAACTAATTTCGAAAGATTCTGCGACTCTGGCAAGGAGTACATGTAGCTTGTGTAGACAGTGTGGTGCTCGAGGCAACGTGTATGTATTCAGGAAATAAACGGAAGGTAAGACAATTTAGAAAGTGTTTCGACTTTGTGTATTGAATTGAACTGTGAAAATTGCATAGAGTTCGCCGATCATCCGTTGCGTGTTACGCATCGAACCAACGAGTTCGCTGTTCACTCGGCCTGCGAAACGAAACAACGAGTTCAGCAACCGAACCTGCGTGTTCATCCGACCTATGTGCGTAATGCTTAGTCTAAACAAGCAACACATTGACTCACGATATTCATACGATATTCACACGATATCCACACACAATATTCATTGAATCGGCGTATTCAAAAATCAAGGAGTCCATCACAGTAAACATCGACACCAACCATTTCAAAAATTCGCTCAAGTATTTGTTGGTTTGCAATTGAAGATATTTAGGCCTCGAAAGTTTTACTCTATCAAAACTGTCACAGTTCAATCCATGAGTCGACAATCATGCCACGAGTATGTTTAAGGTTTTGTGTATTCTTGCTGACATTGAGCTTACCGGTACCTGTTTACCAGAACGCACATGCAAATAGTCTTTGGGAGAAGGTTTATTCCGGTCGATGTTTATTTTATTTTCAGTGTTCCACTGTTGACATTTATAAATACAAAGGGAAATATTTATTAAGAAGAATTCCTCATGCTTCTCATGGAAGCTTTAATCCTTTCGTTATCTCGAATGAACAAGCACACATTATCAATGGGAATATACCAGTTGCGTTTCGTTGCATTACGTTTTCTCTCACACTTCAGTTCTTCTCTCACGCTTCAGTTCTTCTCTCACACAAAAGAGCTCCTAATGATATAAAAGGCAATCAGTACTTTAGCCTGTTAATGTTTTAGTAGATTCGTTACGTTCATTGACAGCAATACAGCCCTTCACAATATTTTAGTCTTCAAATAATTAAAACGTTGCGTTACCATTCATGTCTCAAGAGTTTCTGGCAGTTCACAACTCAAGTGATATGGCCTCATTAGAAAGAAAATTCCATTTTCCACGTTGCAATATTATTTCACTTAAACACCATGCACACTCTCAACCGGAAAGAAGAAATAGGAGCCGGGGAAGGAGGCTCTTCTCACACAGTAATTTTCCGCCTACCCCATTTTCCACTACAAATACAGTGACCGATTCTTCAAGACTTTCTACAGTGGTTTCTATGGCTGATCTAAGTGATTAATCTTGGCACTTTACTGTAACTTCACAATTCATTCCAATGCTACGCTCCCTAGCCAAAGCATCCCACGGAATCGCCTTTAGGCGTCTTGTTGTCCTTACTGTCTGCCATTCCTTTCATATTTTTTACTTGAGTTTAACAGATATCCGGAACTTTCCAGCACCAGTAACCCTTTTCCAGAACTTTCCAGTCCTGGAAAATACCACAGTAAAATTCCAGGACTTTCCAGTGGAAAACGCCACAGTAAAATTGCAGGACTTTCCAGGTTTTCCGGGACCCTTACGAACCCTCAGAGCGCTTGTTGCGGATTCAGCATTGTTATGAGAAAATTCGCCGTTCCACAGACAATTCTTTATTATTTGGAAAATTATAGGAAAAAACCGGCAGTAGCCTCTTTTCAGTTAAGAGCTAGAGATCTTAAGTTTTGTTCTTCATTGTACTTTGCCGATTCTTTGTATACCTGAGCGTGTGCAACGCTGTTTCACTAACTTTCATTTAGAAGACAAGTAGTTCGTTATCGGGTCATTTGAGTTTCTTTTTATTATTAAAATCTACTTTCCGTTCCCCAGAAACTAGTCAGCTGAACTACTTTTCACTAATGAAGTTTTATTAGTTTTCTCGGAGGTTAGCCAGCTGAACTACTTTTCACTAATTCATAGGATAATTTTTCCTTGCTGTCGGTAACACCAATTCAGAATTTCAAATTTAAGTATCTCACTTTTAATTTCCTAAGTTTGTTCTATCTTAATCTCAGCCTGTGTAATTTTAATCCTAGCACTCTATTTTTAATTTTGGAAGCCTCGTGGTGTTGATTAGAATTCGCTATCTTAATTAAGTACTTTCCGCTCGTATTGTATACTTGAAGTTAAATTAGCATATTGTAGACACTTGACGTGTAAAGGATGATATATAAGCAGGTACGTTTGTAAAGCATTTTCGATTACATCGATTACATCGATTACATCGATTACATCGGCTACATCGTTACGATTTTACAGCGGCTACTCCGCCGAGTATGTCAGTTTCACCCGCGACGTTAGAGTGCAGAATAAACTACTGTTGGACCAAGTTATGTCTCTTCCTTGACGTCCGTAGTGAAGACCATTGAAGTAGATCCTCGTGTACCAGGAAATCGTGACGAATTTCCGTTCCCGCAGCCAAGCAGTGCTCGCTAAGAGTTAGATTCCCCCAGTTGTCAGTTCAAGTGTCCGTTCAGTCCGAAATTTACAGTGTTGCAGGAAAAACTTATCGTCACAGCATTGCACGAATGAGATGAATGACGACAAAGAACCAAATATATAGGTAAGACATTTACTCAAGCCTTTCATTTACAATTAGAGACAAAGAGACTGTTTTAAAATGAAAAATCGAAACACAAACTCACGTGGATCGTGTTTGTTAATTTTGGACATTGCCTCGTTTCTTGGAGGATTTTGTGTTTTGGCGACTGGGGACGTCGACGTGGTAGAGCCAAAATACCCTTGACGACACCAAACGAGCCTGATATGGCACCGAAGAGTACCAAAAAAGGCACGATTATACTTACCGCACCCGAATTTGGCCACAAATCCATCAACATCAAACCAGTGACTTTGCTACTACGAAATATCAGGACAGTCGACACAGCTTTTGATTACCTTATTGTGGATTTGGATGAGGTAATCGGGTTTAAATAAACATGACACTGTCATTTCTTTTATGTGTGGCGTTTTTGAGGTACTATACTAATAGCAAATTCAACAAGACTAAGAACGAGAAGCCGGCGTAACATTAGATGTAACTTTCAAGGATACATTTTCTTTTCAATAATGAAAATTTTAAGTTGTTTAAGACTGAAATAAGTTGTCAGGGCTGTGCGGTAGAGGCTCCCGGGTGCCACAGGCGACAAACGTTTGTCTTTGGGCGACTGCAAAAACTTACTTTTTTCATATAAGCTTAAGTGCGGAGCACCCAGGATTTCATGGTTAGGAACTTTTGGGCTCCTTGTAATTTTTTTTTAGACTACAGTCTTGGTTGTTACAATCAAAGAAACTTGGATGAGTAGATTTCAGCAATATACATTAACTTGCTTCTAAGGCTGGTTAGATTTCCAGTTCACAGATTCCTTAAATCCGGCTTTCTACCATGACTTCCAAGGCTGGTTACTTCGAATTTTTGATATTTCATTCCGCTAATTCGACACTTTCAAAGCAGGTAAGATCAACATATTTCCTGAAAAGTAGAAATTTCAGTTCAAATGGCATTCAGATTTTCGCTCTGATATAAACTATGAATTGTTTTTCCACACGAGAAGATTTCGTTCTACTTTTACGAAAGTGAATCATTCCTAGAGGGCATTTTCACGTTTTGAGGTATCTATTTTATCAACAGGATGGAAAACTCATCTGGCAGGGGGGTGGGAACATATTCCTGACACCCACAATTGTCACGCTTCCCGTTCACTTTGTAAATAAATTATCGGACGAATGAACCATGGCGGAAGTTACTGCAAGTAATTTCTGGTTCTTGGCAGTTGCTCTCATTTTTCTTCCTCTTGCAGGTAAGAATCGTGTAGCTACCTCTGTTAGTTTGGATTATAAATCTTAAGACACAGTCTATAGATTTCCAGTTTACAGACTCCTTAAATGCGCCTTTCTACCATGACATGCTGGCGGTAATTTGAAATGTGACCTGTCTTAGTTAACTCGCAATGCAGCACATGCTGCCAGATTATGTTTTCATAGTTCGCACCTTTAAACAATCTAGGACTTGAAATTAAGATCAAGACGACTGAAATTAAATCATTAAAGCTACTACTGATCTTTTATAATTCATCATCAAGCTAGCGTCAGTACGGACGCGTGACTTGAAGTATCCACGCTTACATTTATTTCACTTTTATCGACGTTTTCCGGGCTCGATTCAGCGTAGACCAATTTAAGTGGTTCGACACAGTATCGATAAGGTCCTGTATTCATTTGTGTCTTGTTTGTCTGATTTTATTTTTATTTCTGTTCACTGAAGGCGTTCGTGCGGAAGCGTTATCCATGAAGAGCTGTCTAAGTTAGAGTTCTTCAATTCGCGAATATTATGGAACACCAGAACTGTCTTATGATACTTTTTTTTTATTATATTGGGTGGTTATGTCATTATATTTAGTACTTATGTTATTATATTCGGTGATTAACTCAATATACTCGGTGTTTATTCCATTATACTCGGTGCTCATGTCTTTATATGCGGTGCTGTCTTCATTATATTCGGTGCTTATTCCATTATATTCGGTGCTTCCCTCGTTATATTCGGTGCTTTCTTCATTATATTAGGTGCTTTTTTCATTGTATTCGGTGCTGTTTTTATTATATTCGGTGCTTTCTTCGTTATATTCGGTTCTAACTTTGTTTGGTGTTTTCTTCATTATTACGGGTGCTAACACTATTATTTTCGGTGCTCTCTTCCTTATATTCGGTGCAAAGGCCATTACATTCAGTACTTCCTTGTTCGGTGATTACTTCATTATATTTGGTGATTACTTCATTATATTCGGTGCTTACTTCATTTCATTCGGTACTTTCTTCGATATGATCGTCACCAGTCTTCGCAAGGGGCCGTACAATTTGGAGGTAGTCTGGGGAAAGACGGGAAAAACGGGAAAAACGGGTGTCACGAAAACTCAGACCCCGAAACCTCAGATCCCGAAAACTCAGACCCCTCGAAATTAAAAACTCAATTGTTATCACCTGAATTGCTCTACGGTCACGCAATGTTACTAGACAACAGCCACAATGGGGCGTAAAGGTAAAAACACGTAAAAAACACGTAAAGGTCGAACCGATTGAACCGCCATGTCTGGTCTCGAAATGTGAGCGAACGAAAATTGAAAATTGGCGCGAAGGCCCCGCCACGAGGTAGATTTAATAATTAACTAAACCAGGCGGTATCATGAAAATAAATAAATAAATAAATAAATAAATAAATAAATAAATAAAAAATAAATAGAAGTGTTTGGTTTGAAACTTAATGTTTCCTGTAAGAAATATTCACTATTCCCGTTATAAGTTGTAACGCAAACTTGGCTATCTCTATGTACTCTTTTTTTTCGTTTTTTCTTTTTTCTTTTTCTAAATGTTGTTAATTTCTGCGGGTTGCGTGCCGACAGTCACGCAACGCACATAAAGTCAAAAAGCAGATTGCGATCAAACGAGTGTGTTTCAGAGAACAACACATTTTTTTGCTGCATACGATTGCATAAAAAAAGGACTGTTTTGAAAAACAGTGTCGGCTGCTGTTCTAAACCTTGTTAGTTCTTCACTGTTTGACCGACGCGACAGCGATAAACCTGAGAAGTTAAATATTTGTTTTTCACTGTTCGATCGACGCGACAACATAAACCGGAGAAGATAAACATCTCGCCCCATTCTGGCCATAGAGCAATTCAGGTGATAACAATTGAGTTTTTAATTTCGAGGGGTCTGAGGTCTGGGTTTCCGGGGTCTGAGTTTTCGTGACACCCGTTTTTCCCGGCTTTCCCCAGACTACCTCCAAATTGAACGGCCCCTCACGAAGACTGGTGACGATCATATCGAAGAAAGCACTGAATGAAATGAAGTAAGCACCGAATATAATGAAGTAATCACCGAATATAATGAAGTAATCACCGAACAAGGAAGTACCGAATGGAATGGCCTTTGCACCGAATATAAGGAAGAGAGCACCGAACATAATAGTGTGAGCACCCGTAGTAATGAAGAAAACACCAAACAAAGTTAGAACTGAATATAACGAAGAAAGCACCGAATATAATAAAAACAGCACCGAATACAATGAAAAAACACCTAATATAATGAAGAAAGCACCGAATATAACGAGGGAAGCACCGAATATAATGAGTTAATCACCGAATATAGTAACATAAGTACTAAATATAATGACATAACCACCCAATATATAATGAAAAAGGGTATCATAAGACAGTTCTGGCGTTCCATAGAATATATACATTTCTTGTCATTATACGTGTATGTCACGCCATGCTTAATTAATATGATTTTTTTTTTTTTTTTTACTGTGAGCATACTATATGGCAAAGTTGTACGTAAAAACCTTCGGCTAGGAGTAGAAAGTTAATTAAAGTGATTTGTCTGGTGAATTAGAGCATGGCAAGGATTGACCAAGATCGGCAGGTATGTTTTGCAGGTTGCAGGTTGCAGGTTGCAGGTTGAAATTTAATTATAACTGGAAAACTGCTGGCACTAAAAATAGTTAATAACCTATATACTCGTCAGGGGTTCTTACATAAAGTAGCTCGCGTCTTTCACATGGTGGAAACACGATCGATCCGCCATAGGTACTTATCGATCAACACGTTGAGACCAGTGAATCTCTTTAAAGCCATCTGGATGGCGCTCCACAGATGTTTCAATCGATTTCAGATTTGGCTCGGGTCTTCCCTCAGCAACAGAAGATTGCCACCACAAATGACGCAAATAAATAAAGAAATGAGTTAACATAAGATTTTAACCGACGGAATATAACAAGCTCAGTGTGCTTTCATTTTAGTACTCAAAGGGAAGAAACCAAATTCAGCAGATATTTCAGATGATATTTTAGATGTTTCTTCAAAACAATAATTCACTGCAGGCTTAGAATCATAGGAATATACTCTCCTCCCATCGTTGTGGCCGGTTTGGCACTTAGGTGGAGGCCACCTTACCGAGCGATTGTAAACAGCGTCATGTAACAGTCACGGTAAGTCTACCACCTGTACGTTTCTTTTAAGTGCCAGCGGTTTTCCGGTTATAATTAAATTTCAACCTGCAACCTGCAAGCTACAACCTGCAAAATATACCTGCCGGACCAAGCTTGTGCGTTTACGTTCTCAAAACACAAAGTATTTTTCGTTCTCTTTTTGGAGTACTCGAGCTTTTAATTCGTTTTTTCATTAATTCATTCCTAATCTTAATTAAACTAAGTATGAAAGAATAGCACTTTTTTTGGCATTGGCTGTTTGATTTCCCAACAATAGTAATTATGTCGTTGGATAAGTGTTAGCTTCGAAGAAGGACAATTAGTCATGATTGTGGCTACCAATTATTAGAGCCTACAAATGTTTACGCCAAAAAAAAAAAAAAAAAAAAAAAAAAAAAAAAAAAAAACATACAGCGGCAAAAGACTGAGGTCAACAAACACTAACCGCAGTGTTCAAAATTCCTTTCCTTACGCTTGCTTTGGAAGGCTCAAGAACGGAAACAGAAACATTCATGACAAAGGTATTGCTTTGACGCGTAAATGTTATAGGATATGGAGGATGCTGGTACAGTTTGAACTAATGTAACCCGAGGCCAGAGAGAAACCTTTTGCTGAAAATTGCTGCTTCAAAGTTTTCTCTGACCCTACACAAAGATGATGATAATAATAATAATAATAATAATAACGATAACCATAACAATAATAATAATAATAATAATAATAATAATAATAATAATTTTGCAACGAAATTTATTTCGCCGGCAAGGCGAAGGTCCAAGGCCCTAGACAAGAGTCACTCTAAGGGGTAGCGAATGGTCCTTCAAAAACCGTGGGTCTCACAAAATTTTTGCCGAATTTCACGAGTCTCGCAGTCTGGTCTCTTTAGCGGTTATGTGCGTCTCGGAGTCAGCTCGATTTTTCCCCAAAGCTATCTTGCAGTGTCTATTTTTACGCATGACTTATAAAGTCTCGAGGTACCCATTTTTATGTAAGCTTAAATGACGTCTGAACGTCTTGGAATCTGAACGTCTCGAGCTCGCATTTAAAACACTTTTAAGTCTCGCAATTGAAGAGGTCAAAATGTCTCAGGCTCGCAAAGAAAAACGCTAGTCTCGGCTTTTCGCTAAGCCTCCCATTTACCATTCACCATCCGTTAAATCGGCTCCACAGACCTATAGCGATGTGAAACCTTAAACAAATTGCACGATAAAATGATTTCAGGTGATTTTTGTTTAAAATAAACATCACATTCTGAAGTTACTTTTTGATTGCCATTGTAGTCCTTTGCTTTGATCTTATCTTTAGCTTTTCATAGCTTGCTTGGCAGCCGTTACGACCCAAATAACGGCTGCTAAAGAGATTAGGCTTGTCATGCATTCCTCTAACTGTAAGTGTTCCTTGGAATTACAGTTTTAGCACGACTGCAGGGTGTAACTTCCTTGGCAAAACCAGAAAAACCGTAGAATGCATTGGGCAAAAAATTCTGAAAAACCGCCATCATTGTTGTCAAAAACCGAAAACCAAAGACTAAATTGGAGAAAACCCGCAAATCGCACAAGACACCTAAACCGGAAAAGAGCACTTTTTAAGTGCGAAAACCGAAAACCGAACCAAAAATTGGCCAATTCCGCAAAACCGAAAATCTTAACGTCCCCCTCCATAACGGGAATGTTCGTCTGTAAGATAGCATAGTGCACGTGCCAGGTTTTGCACAAGACTCAAGTGACGATTCCGTGATGTTTATGTACACTGTTCGTGAGGTACATGTATGTTTGGTTGAGTCTACATGTGCGTGTATGTGTGTATACAGTAAGAAAACTGAGAAAAATTTAATGATGCACATAAATTGTTGCTGTACTGTACCATGTGTAAATGTACATTTTGAGAAGTGGGAAAAGTTGAGAAAGTTGTTCGTTCTCTCCAGTGTACAGTCCAGTTGGAAATCATAAAAAAAAAAAAATACTTTCACGTGCCCTTTTCAGTGTCATTGCAGTAACTCCACGGTAAAAAGGGCTAGTCATTCCACTAATCACAGGGTCTTACATATAGGTGGTAAGCGAGGTTAGGAGAAATGTTTCAAGGAAGATCTTTTGGATATAATGATTGACTACTTTAATCATTATCCCTTTAATTCGTGAATGCACGCGTATGATCATGTCGTTCTTGTACAGTAGAGCATCTTCGTTAACATTTGTCTTTGTTGTTGCTTGTGTAGACTGTGTACCAAGTTTTACCAGTCCACCTAACAATGGCAATCCAGTGTATCAATTGATGGAGGAAACTGTGTCCTTATCATGGTCTTACAATTTAGATGGAAAAGTCACTAATGAGAGAGAATGGACATTTGATATCGACCAGAGGATTGCAACTGTTCTGTCTTCTGGACCAGTTAACATAGATCCAGCATATACGTCGAGAGTTGAAGTGTCAGGAAATACACTCAGGGTATTAAATATCCAGGAAAATGACAGTGGAAACTATACATTTAGAGTTCAATTCACTACTTTTAATCCTCAGTGGATAACAGACCAGGCTGAACTAATTGTAGTTGGTAAGTTTCCATATCTTTACCCTTCCTTACATGTTTATATACGTACAGTGCAACTGAAAAACTTCAGATGCCTTAGAATTCGGTCAGATTATGTGTTAGTCTGACCCGAACACTTTTGGGATTGTGGTAAAAAGCCTACAATACATGTAGTACCTACATGAACATGTACCCTCTAACTAACCCAGACTGTTAATGAGATTTGATGTCCCCCCTCATGTAGTTGAACCAAAGATCACACATCAAGAATCAGGACCCATCACCATAGATGAAGGAAATACGAGAACTCTTTTATGCGTTGCCAGTGGTAACCCCAAGCCATTGATCACATGGTATAGAGACAATGTAAAGGTTCAAGAAGATGCAGACAACTCCAACTTCACAATAACATTAGCAAAGAAGAATGATAAAGGAAGATACAGCTGTCTTACTGCTGTTACTGCTCCTGGTTTGGATATTAGTACTGCAGACTATACAGTAAATGTGACAGTGAGATGTAAGTAAAGTTAATTTTATACTTAGCTGAATGTATATGTTGTTCAAATGTAGGTCAGAATTAAATTCAGGTTAAAATGATCTTAACCTACATGTAAATTGATTCTCAATTTCCTTTTTTCTCCTAACTCTGATTATTCATGATCCTTAAATAATTAGGGTTAAGAGACAAAGGATTTTTGTTTAACCTGAATTTCATTTTGACCTACAACACATATGCATGTACATATGTAATTACGTACGAAAACATAGAACGGCTGCAGCCAAACATGGCAAAATATAAAAAACGTTCTCTGGCTAAAATTATTTAAAAAACACAAACTTCCCACTGTCTTTAACTGCAGTCTTCAATGGGCAAAATGGTACATGTACAATGTATAAAGGCGCTAAAAATTCAGAAATATATAGTAATAAAAATACAATAGAGTAAAATTCCGTATAATACAATAGAATATAAAATTATGGAAGAAATTTAAGATTTTTCGTGAAAAAGAATGCTATATTGTCCCGGAAGTAGACAAAAGTTATTGACCGCGTTGGGAGTTGACGAGGTATATAAAGTGGTTTAATTTATGTACGATGTGAGTGAGTTTATTATTAATAATTCTTTGTTATACGCGTACCTGTAAGTTAGCTACATTGTACAGGTACAGGATTCAGGATAGTTTCAATGTATATAAAAATATGAACATGTGTTTTTAAGGTGGCATTTGTACGGGATGACTGGTTTAGGGTCAAAGGTCGAACATCATTCAGATGGGATAAATAATGAGAAACAACTGAGTGTGGGATGGTTTTTGTGGGATGATACATTGTATGTGGTTTCACACTTTTAGTCAGAATTCGAAAGTTGGGGAATTGAAACTTTTAGTTTCTTTTTTGTCGTGGGCTGGAGACCTACTCTCCAGGAAAATTTGCAGCATAAAAGCGTCATGAAGATATGATTGATTAAAGCCTGAAAAAAAAAAAAAAAAAAAAAAAAAATTCACGCCTGAACGGGATTCGAATCCATGACCTCTACGATACTGGTGCAGTGCTCTACCAACTGAGCTATCAAGCCAATTGGGCGCTGGTCACATTGTGAGTTCGTAATATACCCGTAGATGTTGAAGAATGCAAATGAATATATGAAAGATCATACAACTGAACTGTGGAGAAATCATGTCTTCATACCTTTTTCCGCAGTTCAAATATATGATCTTTCATATATTCGTTTGCATAAAAGCATCATGTACTGCACATGCGTTAAGTGTAAGTGAGGTTTCAGTCTACAGATATCTGTTGAAGATTAGTTATCCATAGGTTTCAAAATTGACTAAAATTAATAACTACTAAGCCAGAAATTCTTCGAACAGGAAGTAAAAAAGACTTCTAAAAAGCCTGTGTGTAATTGGTCAGGAAAGGATGTCTGCACACCAACGTGGCCAAAAACTTACCTGAGCGTTTTGTATATAATGTACATTGTACTTCATGGCACACCGTGAATTCAGATGTTCTTACGAAAAATCCTTTATTGATTACAAGTGATAAATTAATAAATACTCGAGACTAACCACAAACCACACAGCTATATGATTATTTTGACGAATGTACTTTTTAACATGTTTCAAAGCAAGCATGGTGTGCCAACAAGATCCTTATGACGAAAAGCTACTTAAGACTATTTTTCTAACACTGCACCAGTAACAGGCCACCAAAATTTAGTCTTAGCTATCTTTAGCTATGATAACACTTGGTGTGTGAAAAGCTAACATGTTTAGAAGTTAGGGATCTGCTGTTAATGCCATATACACTGTACCAGTATGCAAAATACATACATGTACATTACAGTAATATTAACTACACAGTTGTATCACAACATGACATCTTAACAGTATTTTTTTTTTTTACCTGTACATAACAGATCGGCCAACTGTCACAAAGTTCACAACTGGAACGCCAGGCAATACTGTAGTGGAGGGCACTACAGTGACTCTTACATGCAGTGCAAATGGGTATCCTGCACCAACATACACCATGAGGCGACAGAATACGCCAGTAGTAAGTAATGGAGGAAAATTTGAGATCACAAATGTACAGCTCAGTGAAGAGGCTAATACGTACAGCTATGAGACACAAAATGCAGTAGGAAGTGGGCCGACAGTGCAGCTACAGATTACAGTATTGGGTAAGGCCCAGGATTATTTGTTGAATGTGATATTAAACAATCAACCAGTGTTGGGCATAATTTCAAATCAAATAATTTGTTTCATTCCCTCAAAAGTGACGTGGTATTGTGTTGACTTCAGGAGGCGGTAGGTGGCGGACTACAACTATGTATATTTAGTATGTATTTACTAACTGGTGATTTACATGGGCTACATGTCAACCTGAAACATTTGTCACACACATACTATAATAATTTTGTTCTTGTTCAATTATTTGGAGTGAATAAGCACAATTAATTTTTTTACAAACCCTGACAAAATTGCACGAGCGTGAAGGGTGAGTACAATTTGTGGTGTTTGAAAAATTTACAAGTGCTTAGTTATTCCAAATTGCATCAGAATAATTGTGTGATACGCTTGAAAGATAACCGTATTGGCATACTTTGGCTTTACATAAGTTATATACTTACAAGGCCGTGGGCAGGACCCATTGTTGGAAATTTAGGAAAATATTGTGAGAACTTCTAATAATGTTGGAAAATCCTTGTGTGATTTTTGGCAATGTTAATTAATCGGAATTACTCAGAGCATCTGGCTTAAGTTTTTGGCTATCTTCAAAAGACCTCATGGGAACTTTGCTATTGTGTTGCACTAGTGTTACACTTGAACTGCAATACTCTAAGCTAATCAGTCAAATAACTTTGCAAGTACATTTAATTGGATCACCTAGAAGCGTCTAAATTCTCTTTATATGTTCGGAAAAATGCTTGGGTTTTTTTTTCGAAAAACCTACCTTAGAAACTCTACATGTACGTGTAAGATGTCCCTGAACTAAATTAAAACACCATATAACAATCCGCCGCAATAAATCTGCAAATTCTGTTTCTAAGGACTCTCAATACATTGTAGTTTTGACACTGGACCACAAGCAGCCTTTAATCAGAGGGGAGGAAAAAAGCAAAATTATCACAAAATAACATAAATCATCGAAAATATTTCAACGATTTTCAGAATTGTGAATACTTGGGTTCTCTGGATACAAGCCATTTTCTTCTTGTTTAATAAAAAGAAGAGTAATTTCCAGTCCCTACCTTTCGACCGTCGTTACTTTCAAACCGTCGCTACTGACATATACACTTGACATGTACTGAAACTGACATTTTATAGGCTTTTTTAGAAGTTCTTTACTTGGGAGCCTCCCTTGGACATTAACTGTTTCTGGAAGCTCACAGTTTTTCTCGAGCTTCGCTCTTAGAAGACTGTTCGCTTCCCCGCCCCAATAGTATCCGCAGATAAATATCGAAGCATATTTTTGCGCCAAACGGAGGCTATTGTTTATATATTTGCATGCCAAATATGGGCTATGGTCGTTTAAAACTGGCCTGCTTAAGCTAACTGCTGGAAAAGCTGTAAGGCCGCTGATACCATAGTTAGAGCTAGGTTTGTCAGTTTTCATTTTCTTAGCCTCTTTTATTTATCTTATAGATCCTGCCAAGATTGTTAAACTTGAAAGTGAACATGAAATTGCAGCACACCACTTGACTGTCAAGCAGAAGGAAATCCCCAGCCGACTTATACATGGACTCCATGTGATCCACAGCAAAGTGTGTGTCAGAAGAGCGTGCTACATTTTCAAGCCAGTGACAAAAGTGTCTACGCGTTCACCTGCAAAGTGACAAATAACCTGGCCAGTGATAAAAGAAATACGTTTCTTTGTAAGTTATTAAGAAAACAGTCACTTACATACAAGTTGCTTCCCATTTGAAATGATCATTAGCTTTCAAGAAAACATTGTTACATGTAATTTTTGTTTTGTGTTATCCTGTCCTCTCCTCTTGCTTCCTTTGGCGTTTTGTTTTTGTTACATGCCCTTAGCTAGCGCCGTGAATGTTTGCTTCTTACAATAATTGACATGGACCTTCTTGGTCTCACAATGACGCACAAGAAACATCTATTTTTAAATTGGTGGCACGCTTAAAATGTGTAGCGTGGTTTAATTTACCACCAAGCTATTGCATTCATTGCAATGTTTGGGAGCTGAAAATATTCAATATCTCTTTTAAATATGTTATCAAATCAAAGAATTGCTTCAGCAAATTAAGATCTAAATTTCCAATTATAGTTATAGAAAAGACACAAATTGCTTGTTAGCTGTTAATATTAGTACATATATGATTTGATAACTGAATGGTAATTAAGCTAGAGTAAGAAATTAGCCTTTCGATGCGACCAGACCTCTTTGCAGTGTTTCACTCTCTCCCTTCAAGAAACGACAACAACAGCAACAACAACAACAAGAGCAGAAACGAAAAAATGACTGAGGCAAGTGCCTCTGTTTTCCTGTTACTAGCTACGGTCCTGTGCTTGGATTCACCTGAGGGTCTAAAATTGTTTGCATGTATTTGGTTGAATACGAAAGGTACAGTTTCTCTCGCTGACTGTTGTTTTATTAGTAATAACAAGTGATGTAATTAACGTGACCCTGGTTATCACGAGTGAAGAGTGCGCTGATGGGGAATACAATCAACTGTGGGAGAAACTCAGCAAAACGGTAGCTAACTTGTTTATGTAAGACACTTGTAGGTCCAAACCTTATTATGCTGTCAACCTTATAGGAAATAGCAAGGTTCAAGACCGTTGATACATAGTGAGTGGGCCTGTGAATTGGCAGACAGCCTAGGCACCGGCTGGTAGGCAGAACGAGAAATTGACACACAAATTAACATTATCAGTCGGACAAATTGATGGACAGATTGAACGAGGGACAGTTCTTAATCAAATTTAAGAATAGTTGAAATACTGTGTAGTAAACATGACACTGTTAATTAAAGAAACGAAGGAACGACGTTTTCGATGCTGTGCTTTGTTACGGCAAGTTATATTACAGATTAAATTATCTGTCTTGGCAGCCTTTTTAGCAGTTTTTAGCGGAAAGTGTTATTTAATTATTTGTCTTTGGTAATTAATATTGGCCATGTTCATTGAATTAGCCCTTTTAAAAACGTATAAAATAAATATTAACAATAGTTCATTTAAAATGCTCATTTCAGATAGACGAGATCCTTACTCGGTGAACTGGGCTATGAAAATGTGCAACTAAAAGTATCAGGTATTCAATAAGTTTCAGATTGATTTCTTTTAGACTTACATTTTGGGCGTAAGAACTTCGGGCGTTTTTTTCGGCACGTCTCAAAGAGCGTGGGAAAACGAGTCTAAAATGTCCTACGTTATGAGTACGTGAGGTCAGCGGCTGTAGATCGTAATCATTCGTAGCGCTCCGTAGCGTTGTTTCTACTAGTAAACTCGCATTTTTTTTTACTTCTAATGTCATATTCAATTAAACGTAAACATTAATGAACGTTACTGTAGAAGCAGTTATTTTCATTAAGAACTCAAAAAAATGTCGAGATACTTTCGGCCTCGCTTCATGAGATTTCTCCGAAAGCGTCCAAAAAGTCACCGACTGTCTTACATACCCGTGACACAGTGGTGAGTGGCTAAGGCCAGTAACCACAAAAATCGAACGGTTTACATACTTATCCGTTTATCCACTGTTTAAGGTCAAATAAAAATTAAGTCCACTCCATTAGTTTGAATGCTTCATTTTGTGTGAGTGCGACCATCTGAAAATTTATGAAGTTGAAATAATTTCCCGTTCAGTTTGGTCACCAGATAAGTTTGTACTTATGCCTTCCCTTTTTCTTTCAAGGTGTGGAAGTGTTATTGTTGACCTGGCCCTGAAGTTCAGTTCAACTGTAAGAGAAAGCGAGGTACTCTTTATACCTCGCGATGCTACTAACAGTGGAGGTTTTGGAGGTTTTAATGTCAGTGCCATGACAGGCACACGAGACACTGGGATAATATCCACCATTGCTACAACACCTACCAGCTCATCTGACAGTATGTTACCATATCATTCACATTTTGTCCTGTGAATTTGTTAAAGTAATGCGATCTGTTTTTCAGATGCCTTAGCTAATAATTAAGTAGGCACGTGGCGATGCTTGTATTTTATTGTTAACTTTATTTGACAATTCGGCCAGCAAATCGAATATATATAAAAGTCTTCAAAATTTAGATCAGATAATGATGGCACTCTCATACTACAAGAGCTTCATCTATTTTGTACTGTGAAGATATCTAGTGACCTTACAAAAAGTATCGAGCACCAGGAAATTAATACATTTAAGTGCACATGATTTTGTATTTGCCAAGTTCGCACCAAAGGGAACTTAATACTGTGCTATACCTTGATATATAACGTGTAAGTCTCGCTTAAAACAATCACCTACAGACAAACAGAAAGAAGGATTAATGGCAAAAAGGACAGTATGATGGAGAGGCAGGTTCGGGCAGCCAGCCATTCAGCCAGCCAGTCACGCAGACAGCCAGACAAACAGACAGTCAGACAGCCAGATAGATAGAGAGACAGACAGACAGACAAACAGACACACAGACAGACAGACAGACAAACAGTGAGACATATTTGCCATGCTTAACACAAGCATGCGAAATACGTTTGCTTGGAAAAAGATCTGATGACGGTTTTTTTGTCATATTATAGTAACGGTTCAAGTGTGCGGGGATTGTGCTTGCAGCTGCACCGTATTGGGAGTTGTGATCGGTATTTTTGTTGTCATGATCGTTGCTCTTGTTGTCTACATCTTATGGCTTCACAAGCAGGGTAAGCAATATTCTAAATATTCTCAATACCTTTTAACAATGACTGTGAGAAAACTTGTCTTGTTAACACTTGTCTTGTTTCCGCTACACCTCCCACTTCAAGCTGCTATGGTTTTGGATGTAAATAGCATGTAGCTGCCAAAACAGTTAAATAACTGAACCAGACAACTGAGACACTAAGTGTTAATACCAGGTATGGGAAGTTTTGTGGTTTTTAGTTCTCGCTTTTAAGATTTTACGCCTTTTCAATAATTCATCGGCATTCTTTGCAACACTGACACTCAATTACAACGTGGCCCATAATGCCATTTTCAGTGACTTCTGTGATCAGAACGTTGAGCTTTTTCTATTATTTCAAAGGAGGGGGTAACGAAATGTCTTATCCATTTCTCCATCCTTTCTCCTCCTGACTTGATTATAAAGTCAATCAATTTATTTTTCCCCCTTTTAAGGACTGCAACAAGGGATAGGTAAGCTTGTTTGAGAAGCACATTTGTATTCGTTTATTTCATCACTTGGGTCTTAAGAGTGAATACCTATAAGAATCGACCTAAATCGCCTATCAATGGCACAAGTCGAAAAATTGATTTCGCTTGTATTTTGCCCATAGATAGGTCCTAGTAAGAAAAGAAACGGACCATAGTTAGTTTCTGCTAATACAGCTTTCTTTGGTAGAAATATGCCAAAAACGGTTTCGCCCCGATTGGGCTCAAAATCTACTTTCGGTTTTGCTGAATTTTCCGAATATTCGATTGCTTCGCGCTTCGCAGAACAGCTACTTGAGAATCTTTCAGTGGATTTTATATCTAGTTCAGGTCTACGCGGTATGACAGAGCGAAAAATAAAATAAATCGAAGCTAGTTTTGAGCCCGAAACGAGATCAAACAGACACGCAAAATTTTACAATGTGTTGCAACCGAATTATTGCATTAAAACATCGCCATATTTTTCTATAGGCTATAACTTTAAATACCATAAAAACACTTTCTACGGGCACTGCGCGAAAAGCCAAATATTCGGGCCCGAATTCGCTCGAATACGGATCGGCTCACGCCGCGTATGCCGCAATGTTCTGACGTATTCGATTACGGCTGACTCGAAATACACCTGGAATATTCTAGAGGAATCCGGCCTGTTTTTCCGTATTCAAATTTAATACTCGTGAATGACTTGAAGTGTTCGATAAATCATACGGGCCACGTTTTGGTAGATTAATGTTGCATTAGATGTTCTTCGAAGATATAGCGATCATTTATGACTCGAATATTTTCGAATACTCTCAGTTGTTCGAGAGTTTGCGACTGGAAAACGCGATGCACGACGCCACTTCTGACGTGAACGTCTTCGAATACTAATGAATACGTCAAGTATGCTCTAATTTTCGAGAATCGCACGCTATGAATACGAAAGTTGTGTCACATTTTTCACAGCCAAAGATGTATTGCGTCGTCAAGAACGGGTTTTATGCAGGTAATATACGCTACCGCGTAGTTCATTCAGACAACACGCTAGCTAGTGTTCCGAAGCATCCGACTGGAACACGAGACTCATGCGAAGTATGAAACGTGTTCATGTTTAAATACTGAGGCATACGTGAGGTTTTAAGGTATTCTAAACGATACACTTCAAGTGTTCTGTGGTGTTCGACTGGAACACGAGACTCATGCGAAGTATGAAACGTGTTCATGTTTGAATACTGAGGCATACGTGAGGTTTTAAGGTATTCTAAACGATACACTTCAAGTGTTCTGTGGTGTTCGACTGGAACACGAGACTCATGCGAAGTATGAAACGCGTTCATGTTTGAATACTGAGGCATACGTGAGGTTTTAGGGTATTATAAACGACACGCTTCAAGTGTTCTGTGGTGTTCGACTGGGACACGAGACTCACGCGAAGTATGAAACGTGTTCATGTTTGAATACTAAGGCATACGTGAGGTTTTAAGGTATTCTCCACGACACACTTCAAGTGTTCTGTGGTGTTCGACTGGAACACGAGACTCATGCGAAGTATGAAACGTGTTCATATTCGAATACTGAGGCATACGTGAGGTTTTAAGGTATTCTAAACGACACACTTCAATTCATGTCTCCTGTTCGACTGGAACACGAGACTCATGTAAAGTATGAAACGTATTCGTGATTGAATACTGACGCCAACTGAGGACCCATACCAAAGCTTGTATATCCCCCAAACTGTGTTCAAACTGCTGAGTGTAACACACTTTTAAATTCCTTTAGATTCCTAACAAAACCCACCCAAAAGAAAGAAAATTACCAGGACAATATGGATGTTATCCCAACAAAAAGTAAACAACTGCCGTTATGACATCTTCATTTCATTTCAAATAATACTTTATTAATACTGAAATAATAAAACTTATGTTACTTGTTCGTGTATGTTTATTTTCATCAAACTATGGAAGAATTTACATTGCCAAGACCCTATGTTATGAAAAAGTATAAGGAACCATCTGAGAAGCAAAACCTAAAAAATTACTATAACATTTTGTATGCATTTACTTTATATCTAGATGCTGTTTTGTAATGAAAAAGCATAACCATCTGAGAAGCAAACTTTATAACTAGATGCTGCTGTGTTATGAAAAGGCATAATGAAGCATTTGAGAAGCAAAGTCTAAAAAACCACTTCTATAACATTTTGCATGCAACTTTCTAACTAGATGCTGCTATATTATGAAAAAGCAGAAGTTCGGAACCATCTGAGAAGCAGTCTAAAAGAACACTTACATTTTGTATGCAAACTTTAGAACTAGATGCTGCTATGTTACGAAAGAGAATTAGAGATGAATTAATGAATTGCTGCTTTGCATATTTAGAGCGGTTTTCAGTTGAGTGTCGAGAGTAATTACACAATTACTTTGGTTTAGGTTTTGGTTTTACTACAGTTCGAGATTAGCTGAGAAGTCTAATTGGTAAGTAATTGGTTTTGGTTTTGGTTTTGGTTTTACGACACTCAATTGAAAACCACTCTAACATCATTCTTATTTGGTTCAACAATTGGAACCCTCTTAACATTACCATATACCTTTAGAGGTGTCTCACACAAAAGGGATGTAGTGCATCCGATTTAATCTGTAGACATTGTATGTAAACCCCATATCAAATTAAAACTTATAGAGCTGGCCATCAAACTACACCAAGGACTTTCAAATAAAATGAATTGCCAAATTTTTCTAGACATTTTAGTGCTGGTGTCCAAATCATTAATATTATCATCACATTTTGAAAGCTACATGTAAAAGTCAAAGTGAACTTTGTTTCTTGTTAATTTAATTAGTTTCTCAGTTTCTGGACACAAAACACTAAAAAAATTGCCTGTGTGTTGCCATATTCAATCGCAGTAAAAAGTTACAGAACATTTTCAAAACAGGATTAAAGAATGGTGGAGTGATCATTCAAAAATCACTCTCAGAGAAAAAATATTTCAAAATAAAAATTAACAGATGTGGATGATAAACTAGTTACTGTCCAAAATTTGAGGCAGACTCACTTTGACTTAGCTTTCAAAAAGTGATTTGGATGCTCGCATAGAGAAACCCTGAAAAATTTGACAATTCATTTTATTTCCAAATTCTTGGTATACATGTACGTGTAGATTGATAGCCAGCTTTATTGGCTTTAATTAGACATGCTAAATGGTGTGGGTGCAAGACACTCTGAAAGATATAGGGTAACCTCAAGACAAAGAGCTGAAAATTCAAACCAAGACCTGAGATCAACACTAAGACTTAGTCTTGACAGGATTGATGACCAAAAAGTTTTACAGTCACATTTGGAAAGCTACACTGTAAGCACCTGGGTTTCTAGTGCATGCAAAAACATACTTAAGATGCCTTTGAGAGAAGAGAGAGTTGTGTTGCACATTAATCGAGTTTACAGTGCAAACAAAGTATGAAAGGATGTGAGGGCCAGAGTTTGTGGGCTTAAACACATTAAAACGATTCAAGCAACAATGTTCAAGGTTACAGATTATGTTTCATTTTGCACTGACAAAGGTAGGCAAGCTCTAGAAGCCTTTCATTTTTTGCTAGATATGGTGCAAACATTTTATGCATTAATTAATCCAATCAAAATTTGAGTATCAAATTCAATATTGTTCTGAATTTTCAGCTAACCTGAAATGATTGCTAATAGTCACTCTAAACAAACAGAATAAACTGATTAGATAACTTCATGTAGACATGCAAACAAATTCCTCCTTAGGCTAATAACCTAAATGAGTAATAAAACTCAATTTTCAATATTTACCTTTGGAAGGAATATGGTTAGTACAGTGGAACCTCGATTTAATGAGCCTCTATATAATGAGGTCCTAGGTATAACGAATGATTTTCATGGCCCCAGTAATAGTAGACTATAGGGAAAAGAACCTTGATACAAAACCCTGTTATAGTGAACATACTTTGCCAATTCCTTGGCACTTCATTATATGAAAGTTTCACTGTAGTTTGACATTACTATAACAAATTGTCTTGAAATTTGTAGTGGTCATCAATGAAAAAGGGTTTACATGTACCTTAATGTAATGTATATATAAAATAACAGATGACGAACTGATCAAATGTGGATTTGATTTGACATTTTATTACTATTTAGTTTCGTACTACACAACTTGTGTGCAGTACTCATCAGATAAAATTGCCAAATGGGAATTTACATCATTACACTGATTCGAAATACACAAGCGACCATTGGAAATGTGATAGCTACAATAAGCGAATGCTTTTACAAAACAAAGGAAAGTTGGAAATTAGCAATAAACTCTGTTATTATTGAAATACAAGAGAAGATTTAAAATTTAAAATTTAAAATTTAACATTTTTCAGGAGGAATTTGTTTGCATGTCTACATGAAGTTATCTAATCAGTTTATTCTGTTTGTTCAGAGAGGCTAACTCAGATTTACAAATAATAAAGTACTTCTCCCAGAGGCGTAGGTTACATTGATTTGAAGTGGGGTTACGGGTTACATGGGGCAGCCTCCAAGTGACTTTGACAATAAATCAAAGTTCAAAGTCACTTGAAAGATTTTAAAGCAAGCTGCCCCATATAACCCCACTTCAAATCAATGTAATCTATGCCTCTGGGAGAAGTACCTTTGTAAACCTGAGTTAGCCTCTCTGAATAAATGGAATGAACTGATAACTTCATGTAGACATGCAAACAAATTCTTCAGGAAAAATGCTAAATTTTAACTTTTAAAGCTTCTGTTGTTACATAATAGTAACAGTGTTTATCTATAACTTCCAATTTTCCTTTTTTTTTGTAAAAGCGTTCACTTATTGTAGCTATCATATTTCCAATGGTTGCATGTGTATCTCAAATCAGTGTAATGATGTAAATTCGCATTTGGCAATTTTATCTCATGAGTGCTGCACACAAGTTGTGTACTACTGTACGAAACTAAATAGTAATAAAATGTCAAGTCAGATCTACAGTTGCTCAGTTCGTCATCTGTTATAATCACGCTCTAGTTTACTACTGAGCACTCTGAAGACAGATATGCAAATCACCTTGTTTATATATAAAATATACAGAGACTGACTAGTGAAATGCCAAAATTTACTTGCCAATATAATTTTTCAAAAGCTCTTACAAAAATAAATCTGAAAAAGTCTCCATGGCCCCCTAAATAGTCATTAATACATACATGTATCTTGTAAGCCAGGGTTCTTCCTCACAGGTTTTCCTTTTTTCTTCAAATAAGGAGGCCAGGGATTATACATACATGTAAGGCATTACCAATTTTACTTCATCCTATGATTAAAATACAATACGCATGAAAGGTTAGTTAAGTTTATGTGTAAATCCACACTGGGAAACCTCAAATCAAGCTTGCAGTACTAAGAAAAATATCATAATAAATCAATCAGTAAATTTTACACAGTAGTTTGATTTAATGGTTTAATTCACCATCATTCCCATAGCTGTCCCTCTTGAAATCAAGGTTACATTTACTTCCAATTTATAATTTCTGCTTGATAAAGAAACATTTACAGCCAGAGGCAATTCCATACATCTTAAGCAAACATTACAACTGAACTTTACCCTGGAAACTTAAGCTTAACTTACTCGTACGTACAAGACAACCCGGGAAGACAACAATGGCTTACGTTTTACCTGTTGTTGTTGACTCGTACCTCCGTATGTATCGATGTTTTCACCAGCTGTATGCCACCAAAAACTGCTTGAAATCCTGCGCAGTAAAGAAGTGAAGATAAACTGAATTTTGTCCGCCAAAGTAGAGTTTTTAAACGGTGGAAAAGGACCAAGAGATCGGTGCAAGCTTCAACATTTCACACCTTTCAAAAAGGACGCCAAAAAAATGGCGCGAGAAGCGAGAGAACCTAGTATCTAATGTGGAAAACCGCTGATCCGTGCTTGTTGAAGGTCGGACAGAATGCTGATGTAGGTCGTTTCTCTCATTTCGTTACAAGTCGTTTCGAAACACGTTTAAGGTCAATTTCGTTTCAAAATTAACCTCGAGGAAAAAATCTGATTAAAGTGTTTTCCGTAATACATTTTGTGATTTCTTGCTCAAGCGTAATGCAATGTTGATATGATGGCAGGGAGTCGACTGAGGAAGCTATTTGGCCGTTATTTAGGAGTTTCGTTGCCCTGCGGGCTCCGGAGTTAAACTCGTCCCACAGAGAAAAGATATTTGTCCGAAGGTCTCGGAACTTTCTCCACTGAATACACCAAAACTTCTCCGAAACGAACTTGATTCCTCTTACTAACCAAACTTTGCGCAGCTTTACGTATCCCGTAGTGTCCAATTTGTGATTTCGAGCTGTGTTAACCATTTGAGACGAGACGGGTCACACAAAGAGAAATCGCTTTGTAGTGATTATCCCGAAAACGTCGGTCAAAACCGAATGAGTGGGATTTGAAGTTACAACAAAGCGTGTAAATTTCTTGACTCAAGCAAAACACATGCGCTGCGCCGACAACATGAACCAAAAAAGTACAATTGTTCTGGTCTACGAACGAATACACGATCCTGCTCCTGCGTATGCCCATATTCGATAAGAATTTTCCAGGTCCACGTCACGGTTGTACACGCCATGAATACTCTAGAATTCTATAACTTTGGCGTCAAGATCACGTATTCCAGGATAAAAGTATACACGCGCAGATCGCATATACTTTGAATTCATAGTCTAAATTTTGCTTTCAGGAGAATGCTATGCACCCGAACTGTTACCTTCTTTTATAAAGTTCTTTTTACAAAGGGTTCGCCATCATACTCTAGGATTACGACAGATGTGTGGTATACTTTAACGAAAATCCTCGAACGATTATGAACGGAGCGTATTCCACCATATTCGACACGAATATTCCAGGTGTACGTCACGTGTTGTGTGCGGCTTGAATACTCTAGGATTCTATTGCGTCACAATCACATATTCAAGTCTAGAATACTCCAGAATATTTTGGCTTTCACGCAGTGGGGTTAAACATAAACCCAGCTGTTAGGATATCAAAAGATATCTCTGGGCAAATGGTTTTAAGTCGCCCGCCTTGGCCTGTGTTTCTCATAGATTTTGCCCAAAATCCGCCGTTGGAATGTAAGCAATTGCGTGACGCGGATACTCACTCTCGAGTAAATATTCGTCTCCAACAATCCGATGAAAGCAATTTTTGAAACAATGTCTGGATAAAATGATGGAAAATGTTTTTTTTTTTGTTTAAGTTAGTATAAATATATGCATATTTTTCGTTTGCATTGCAACACCCACGACATCCCTAATAAAGAAGGTGACTACAGTGCTCCAGGAAATGATTCAGGTGAATAATTTTTAACTCGCTTGTTTATTTCCACAAGATGGCTCAGTTATTAATTTCACTGATAAGTTACAATACAGTGACAGTTTTAGAGATACACTTAACCAATCCTCTATAGTTTATGGCAATTGAATCATTGACTGACAAATAAAGTCAAGTGGAAATACCATAAATTCTATAAACTACTAATTGCGTGACGGCATCTCAACTCTTCTAGCTGTGTACAAAATTTGTTTTCACACAATATTGGCCGTTTTCACACTAGAGACGGATAATCCGTCTAGACGGATTATCCGTCTAAATAGACGGATAATCGGACGGATAAAAATAGACGGATTATCCGTCTAAAATGAGCACCGTTCCGTTTTCACACTAAGACGAATTATCCGTAATGGACGGGTTATCCGTCTCTAGTGTGAAAACGGCCATTCTCAAACTCAGCTAGAAAACCCGGAATTTCTGGAATTGAATTAGCCGAGGAAAAAATTGCGTTTGCGTTTCAGTCATAGTGGGGAAAAAAATCCATCTTTTCTGCTTTGGTTGTTTGATAGATTAAGTGACAGTATTAACGCTATTCGCTACCTGTCTGAAATTTGCAGATCATAACACTGGTAGACAAATAAACATTACAGTGGTCGATCTATGAACGGCAAACGTCCATCTTGTTTTGTTCGCGGAAGTTGGTCACGGAAGAGCGAATTTCAATGAAATATATATAATTTGATTAAGCGATTAGCCAAAATAGCGGGCGTCGATAAAACCAGGAACATGGAACATTCCGGAACGTCGAACAATTATAATAATTTTGCGGAAAATATGTAAAATTACATTTTCAAAGATTAAATCAAACAAAAAATAAACTGGTATCAGCTCCGAAAATAAAAACAAATAAAAAACGTAACAAAAAAAAAAAAAAAAGAATGAAAAGAAAGAAAATTAAAATGAAAGTGAATGCAATGATTGACGGCTAGCAACTAAGAAGAGTAATCTATTCCTTCCAGTCGTTCGCAGTCAGTTTAATCACGTGACTGTCTCTAATTCCCGGATTTCGTTCTTCACAGAAAACCAAGGTGGTAGCGTTCGAACTCCTTAATCAGACCTAAAAATATGGGTACACGAGTGTGATTTCTTTATTCAATTCATTACGTCAATACAAAGAAATTCGTATACACGATTTCTCATGAAGAAATAGTTTCTCCATGAAACAGAAATAGAACTCTTCAGCATTGAGTTTCTTGTGTAAACTAGTTCGGACTTCTCGAGCTCTGATGACAGTGTAAACAAATACAAAAAAAGTTTAAAAACATTTGGCCACGCGCGCGCTGTCTTGCAGGGTCGCTGGTCAAAGCTTTATTGTCTCAAGGAATATTTGTTACAAGTGTTCAAATGCATTTCCTGGAAAATTCTTTGTACAGTGCAAGTTAATACTTAATTAATTAAAAATACTTTTACCGTAAGCAATAATCTTTTCATCGCTAGTTCAACTTCACGTGCAGATCGTTATCTGACATTCGATCAAACTTAGTTTTCTATCGAACCATTCAAGTTCAATTTTCTCTCGCGGGGTCAGCTTGAGAGCTTTAGTCTCGATAAGTTCTTCTTTACTGTGTTCAAAATATAACCATGCTACGCGGTTTTTTCGGTAACTTCATTTTTGCCATTATTGCTCGAATGTTCTGCGGAAATCATCTTAACCGGAAATCGATCCGTCGAAATCAACAAATACAAATTTAATTACTGTAGCGTTCCTTCAGATCACGTAAGGCTACAAACGAACAATATCAACTCGTTATTACGCTTAATAAATGAACTTAGAACGATTTTCTTTCTAGAACTCGTTCTTGTAATTAAAATGATCAAAGAAAGAACGACAGCTTAAAACGACATAGCGGTAACACCCGGACTCCAAGTGAATTGCTTTTAATTGGCGTTTTTAATTAACGAAATTTCTAAAGCAATGCCTTTCAAATCATTAAAGTTAAAAGTGGTCCATTATGTTTTTCTTTTTTCACCCAAATGTTCTAAGATAGCCATCTGCAGTTTGTTGGAAACGAATTATATATTCAGGGTGACCGTCCGCGTCACGCAATTGTTTACATTCCCACGGCGGTTCAGGAGAAAATTTATGAAAAACGCAGGCCAAGGCGGGCGACTTAAAACCATTTGCCCAGAGATGTTTTTTGATTTTCAAACTGGAGGGTGTAAAGTTAGCCCGTAGAAAGTGTTTTTGTGGCATTTAAAGTTATAGCCCATAGAAAAATATGGTGATATTTTAGTGCTATAATTCGTTTGCAACACATTGCAATATTTTGCGTTTCTGTTCGATCTCGTTTCGGGCTCAAACAAAACCTCGATTTATTTTATTTTTCACTCAGTCATACCATGAAGACCTGAGCTGAATCTAAAAACCATTGAAAGATTCTCAAGTAGCTGTTGTGCGACGTGCGAAGCAATTAAATTTCCAGAAAATTCAGCATAACTGGAAGTAGATTTTGAGCTCAATCGGGGCGAAATCGTTTTTCGCAAATTTCTTCCAAAAAAAGTTGCATTAGCAGAAACTAACTATGGTCCGTTTGTTCTCTAGCTAGGGCCAATCTTTGGGCAAAAAATGAGCAAAATCGATTTTTCGACTTGTGCCGTTGTTTGGTCCATATTTGTGAGCAGTGGCTCTTAACGCTGGTTCCGCTTAATAATTTCGCTATTTGAAATGTGCCACTTCAATGGAAAAAATAAGATGTGGTGGCCTGGCGTTTAGTGTGCTGTACAAGAGTCGAGCGGTCTAGATCTGCGTTCGAGCGCTGGAAGGGTTATTGTGCTGTGTTCTTGGGCAAGACTCACTACTCCGATAGTGCCCCAATCCACCCGGGACTATAAATGGATATTGACGAATAAAATGTCGGGAAGTAACCCTGCGATAGACTCGCAGGAGTAGCACAAAATTCCAAGCCCGTTCAGAACTCGTTAGTTCTTTTTGAGTAACGAAGCCTTTCATTTCACAACATGTTAATTCAATTCTCACACTTAAAGACTTTATGTTGGGCTTTGGGACAATCGATTCATAACAATGTATTTTGAAGGGCCATATACTTCAAACTGACCTACCCTGGATGTGTATTTGAATGTGGATTTTCTTCATAAGAAAACTAATTCGTTGGTTATTTTTATTGTAGGGGAAATCGAGCGGCGTCAAATGAGGAAAGAGGCAAAATGCATGTAGGTCTTTACGTAACAGAAAATACAAGTAGTCAATATAAAGTATCACATGAGCAGCCTTTTACTTGACTGCAATTAAACTTTTGATGGTGAGGGGGTGGGGGGGGGAGGGAATTTGGAGGGCGAAGATGTCAAGGACATTAACCTGTCATGCATAGAGTATTAAAACCATGGCTATGGAACTTAAAGGATTCACGGTAGCACGTTTAAACATATTTCCTTTGAAGTCCATAACATACAGAGATGACGTCATATGATTTTATTATTTCTGAACAGACGCCATCTCTGAGCCATCGACAAAGGCTTAGAACATCAAGAATGTTAATGAATTTAAGTATGACAGAAAACATGCCTGTGAAAATACGGTTGCCATGGAAACATCAAGATCCTTGACCAATGAAATGCGATAGTTATTTTTTTCCAGATCAATTTGAGGCAGGTTGTCAGATTTGAAGTTCACTGCTTTAGCGCTTTTAAAGTTACAACCGTTTAAAGTGTGAAGGCCCCTCTAAAGTTGTCATCATGCTTCTGGTTTGAATTAGTTATGCAGTTGACTCAGTTCAACTCAGTTCAACATCTCGCTTTCAGAAAAAGTAATTTGTAAACGTCAACTGTGTGTTTCACTCGCATTAGACTCAAATGGAAATGGATAATATTGGACTGGATGAAGATCCCGCCAGGATTCAAAATTCTGGAGTTTCCCTTCAACGCCAATACATGTCACTGAATCAGGCTTCTCGATTACAGAACGTCTCAGAAGATAGAGGGAATAATGTTTCATCAAACGCTTCCCAAAGCAACTAATACGCACCTCTTCATCCGTCAACACGCTCCTGGGAGGTTCCTAGACGACATGTGACTCTAGAGAAGATCATTGGTAAGGGTGCGCTTGGTCAGGTTGCCAAGGGAACAGTAATACGTCTTCGAGGACGGCCCGGGAAGACACTAGTGGCTATTAAAAAGTTAAAAGGTGTGAAATGCTTATAAAATAGTGGTTGAATAGTGCAGAATATGTTACGGACGTTCTACAGTGAAACCTATCTTAAGCGGACATCCTTGGGACCCTTTGTGCAATAATGGTTAATTATTAACCCTTTCGTAACACAGTGTAAGATCAAAGACTGTTCATAGCTTAATGTACTGTCAGTCAATACATTTCTGTGGAATAATCTACTTAGCTTTAAAACGACATCCTGAACAGTGTTAAAGGAGTCTGAGCTGAGCTCTGAGAAGTAAAAGGCCCTTGAAGTGTCCGCTTATTGCACGTTTTTTTGCACCAAAATGGCTCAATATTGGTGTCCGCGTCCGCTTAACAGAGGTGTCCGCTGAATGCATGTTTGTTTTACAGCAAATGTGGGAAGAAAATTTTGAGACTCAAGCTGGTGTCCACTTAATAAAGGGTGTCCGTTTAATGAGGGGTCCGCTTAATACAGGTTTCACTATAATTGTCCATTTCTAGCTTGAAGTCTTGGTAGACTTTACAATACGCATTATGCCAATGATTTGGTACTAGTATTCCATCACACCAACATGGTTTGTGTGATATCGTGATATCGTTGACTGATGTGAATTGCTGTCAACTTTGTTTTCCAAATTGATTAAAGGGAAAGGGAAAAAAGTTGTTTTAGGTTATTGCTGATGTGACGAAGGTTGTTTCTTCCCGAAAGCTTGGTCATATTAATAGGCTAGTGGCCAGGAAACACCAATGTATAAATCATAATTATTGAGTTTTAAAAATCTCATTTGGGATTATGTTGCAGAGAATGCGCCCGAGCCAGACAAGAGAAACTTGTTATCAGAACTTGAAATAATGAAACAGCTTCAGCCTCATCCACATATCATCAAGCTCCTGGGATGCGTCACTGAATCTGGTAAACTTTGAGTTAAAACCCTCAAAGAAACGGTGTTCAGTGTTTTGAAATCTCTTTCGACTCTATTCAACTTCCCTTCTTCTTGTCAAGTCAACTAGATGAATTTATGAATGCATGGCACTTACAATCCCTTCAAAATAGAATAATTCTTCAATTCAGCTTCAGTATGCCAGTGAAAATCATGTTGTCCACTGCTTTGGCTTTATATGTATCTTTGTCCAGACAAGATCCCATTATTGCTTAACATTACCAGTGTCTCTTTTCTTCTCTCTCGTTGTCTTCTCAGAGCCGTTGTTAGTGCTGATAGAATATATTCCATTTGCAGACCTGCTGGGATACCTGAGAAAGAGCCGTGGACTGAATGATACTTATTACAAAGACCCGGATATCAAACCAAAAACAAGTCTGACGTCACAACAGCTGACGAAGTTTGCTTGGCAAATCGCTGATGGAATGTCTTATTTGTCATCCAAACGGGTGTGTAATGTACTCATTTTTTCAGCCTTTATGTTTTGCGCCCTTATTGGTCTATTGCGGATTTGCACAGTATTGCTGGAAGTGTCTCAGTCTAACGGTTTCCACTATGTCATCCTGCGACGTTGTAGCGTTGGTCTGTTAGGGAACTAAAATCGGCTTGCGAATATTTCGTAAAATGAATTGACTAGGTAAAGTCTGCATGCGAGCCAAGTGGCCCATCAGGCCGGAGCTTATCCCGGTTTCTGTAGCATGAAGCGACTAGGAGTATTTCTACTCCCCCCTGGATGGGATGCTAGTCCATCGCAGGGTTACCTCCAGCATTAAGTTCGCCGGTACCCATTTATACACTTGGGTGGAGAAAGGCACTGTGAGAGTAAAGTGTCTTGCCCAAGAACACAACACAATGTCCCCGGCCAGGGTTCGAACCCGGACCACTCGATCCGGAGACGAGCGCACTAACCATGAGGCCACCGCGCCTCCCTAAAAAGAATTGACTAAGGTGTGAATATTTGCCCAAAAAGAACTGTAATGATAATAACCAGTTCTTCTTCACATGACATGTACAGTCGAGCCCCCATTGACCGGCCAACTAGTAAACGACCACCTCTATTAGGTGCCCAATGATCAAAGTCCCAATGAGGGTTTTTCTATTGTTTTTACCTCTATTAAGCGGCCAGCCTCCTCTAAGCGGCCATTTTCCCGAGGGCGATCGTTTAATGGGGGTTGAACTAAAGTTACCCTGGTCGTCTTCGCATGGCGGGAATTTTTCCAGGGTGAAAAAGTTCCACCTTGTATGTCTTAGTAGTGGTATGGGCTAGTCCAGTACGAATTTGACAGGTAGTGTGATGCAAATGAAAAAGTATTGTTATGGAAAGGAGTTCTATTGTTTTCTCGAGTTTGACGTATCCATGGTAACCAGAAGCCCCGCCCCTTTGACGTCCTTAATTTCGTTTCCGTGTTGACCGAGTAAAAAGCCTGGTTTCTAAGATAAACAAAGTAATCACGCAATTTTAAAGTTAACCATTAACTTTAATATCAAATGTTTCCCTACAATTACAGGACAGAGCCGTGTGCAACTCCCTAGTGGATTGCGCTCAACTTATGAATGAAACTATTTACAAAAGTGTTTACAAATGGCACAACAGTTCAATCATGTCCAGGTCCTCATTTGTTATTCTTTCATAGCCATAGGGATATGTTTTGAAGGTGTAGGGATCTATCACTCGTTTTTCGTACACAAGCTGGTACTTGTTCGTCTGAGAGACTGTGGTCAGTGAGTACTCTTTGGAGTTTCGGACGATGTGATAAGGCTTGTAAATATCAGTTTGTCGCGTTTTCTCGAGAGGGCGTTGAATTTCGTCTAAAACATTTTGCCGCAACACTTGATAATTTAACTGCTTGCTACCTTCACTGTTTAAAGAGATTCCCCTCACTTTGCATTCTTCTTTTTCTTTCTTCGTGAGGTAACCATAATTTTTCGGTCCCGCGGACGCAAATTCAGTGATGAAGTCGTCTTCTCCCAACTCGTCCTTGAAATCACCGAGAAAGTCGTCAAGGGGAGGATTGTTTTCATGAGGTAAACTGGAAAAAATAACGCTGTCGGTGTCTGTGTACTGTACTCGTTCTTGTAGCATGTCCAGAGCTGCATACAAACGAAGTCGAGCCCAACATGTCGTGAAACAAGCGATGAAAATGTTGAGGTTTGGTGAGACAGGTTCATCATTCAATTTCAGTTTATAGTGAATTTCAACGATGTCTTCAGACAATACACTCACGTAGCAAATGTCATTTGCATCACTTTCATGGAATGCACTGAACCTCATAGGATCTCCGAACTCTTGGATTTGAGTTTTGTTGGTGCGCTGGCCAAACTTCCCCCACATGGAATTTAACATCATTTTTGCAAGGCTACGTTTGCCGGGATTCTTTTCAATGTTGTTGCGGTTGAGTTCGATGCCCTCTTTCGCTTTGTAGGATCTCAGATGTTCTTGTTGTTTGACGGGATCATCGCCTACATGAGCTGGCCAGCCGCTTGCCTCCTCTTTAATCTTTAACCATGTATTCACATAGTCTTTAAAGAGACCTTTCCTCGTTTCAGAAAAATGCCACACTTCGTGAATGTAAGTTATTTTGTAGCCCTTCTCAACGGCTTTGTTCAGTTCGGGGGTACACCATGTACCTGTAATTTGTCTTTCACTGTCGCTGTGACTGCAAACCCAGGACCGTTGTAGCATTGGTTTTTCCATCTCTTCTTGTACACAGGCTCTACATAGCGGGAATGTTAGTTTACCATTTTCACGCAGCGGAAGTACTGGATGAAACAGTTTTTCTGGAGGTAAGATTGTGACCTTGGCAATCCCGAAGTAATTTTGGATGTCTGTGTCTTCCGGCTGAAATATCATTTCAGGGTGGCCGACAGGATACTCAGCATTCTTATTAATGAACGGATAGAGAGATGTAAAATCATAGTAATGAATCTTCTCTCCTGAGGCGATGTCAGCCAGATGATAGAGTTTGACAGCGTTTGTTCGTCCGCCGCAGAAGGCATCACGGGGATTTAGTGGCTCCACCAAATCGAGGCTGGCTACAAAGTTCCTGACGTCCTGCCTTTCTTCTTTCATTTTCCGCCAATTACACTCCCACATTTCGATGACGTTGTAACCTTTGTCACGCAAGAATTGTAGTTTTTCCTGGGTGCAGAGATACACGTCGGCAGTGCAGCGGTGCTCTAATCTAAGGTGTGTTTCGGATCTGTTGGGATAGCATTTACGACAGCCATGCCAAAAGCAACCTTGAAATTCGTAGACGGTGTTCGTAGTTGCATCGTAGCCGTCCACGGTGTAGCGACTGTTGGGGATACGGTATTCCCCATCATTTCCAACATGTTGAATTCTCCCACTGATCTGACTTTGTTGCCACAGTAGATATTCCATGGCAACTTTCGACTGATTTGTTTTTAGTCGCCAACCGTGGAGAGGTTCAGAAGCAATTGTGTTGGCTTCCATTCGGTTTTGTCGTAGGTCTCGATTGCATGCCGAAGCTATAGTAATATGACCGAAGGGGTCAAACTTTGTCTCTTTTTCAAAAAGCCGTTTGAAAGTAAGGCATCCCTCCTTCAGTAATTTCACGTCCGATTCGCAATATTCCAGCAATTCTTTCTGGAAATCGAACACTACATTCTCAGCTCTTTCTTTATCATGCCATTTCTCGAAGTCTTTACGGCCGTTGACAGACATTGATTCAGGCATGTAAAATTCTTTCTCGGGAATTGGTCCCACGTAGTCTTGATTTTCAGGCGTGTTAAACAGGTGAGGAAAATAGCCCTTCTTTAACTCTGTCAATCCGAATGTCTTTGGAAATGCAGAAAGCGGCATTTGAAAAAATGACAGAGAGTCAATAAAGTTAATATTGTCAAAGGTTAATTGGAGAAGTTTAGCTCCATTTCTGATTTGATTGAGGACCCTGTGTTGGCGATGATATTCCTCCACGACGAAATAGGAGTCGTAGCCAGAAAAGTTATGGGCCAAAACAGTTACATTGCGCGTGTCTTCTTCAGTTAACGTATCCAGCCATTCCAGGAAATCGCGAATGCAATCTTCACCTTTGAAGTGGAGTGGACAATTATCATCCTCAGTTTCCGCTATTAAAAGATTAGGGATGTGTTTGCCAGTATCTTGCATCGCCTCAATATCGAAGAAAACGAGAATGGGAGGCTTTTCATCATCATCATCATCATCATCATTACTATTATCCTCTGCTTCGGCGTCGGTTAGTCGCTTGCGTGTTTTCTTTTTCTTTCTCTTCTTCTTTTTTTCTTTTTTCTCTTCGGTTAGCTCTTCCGGTGTTTTAGGTATCTGAATAAAGCATCGGTGGCTTGCGGCCTCTATGTACTCGTGGCAAGAGGGACAGTCTATGTAACCGCATTCATGTTCTTGTTGCTTCTTGAGACCCACCAACAACTTTTTACAGCTACGACATTTGCGGCGTTGACTGCAAACACTGATGTTTTTGGAGTCAGCGGTTTTTCCCTTGTAGGATTTCGTCAGATGATTTTGAAAACAAACATCACCATAAAACATCCGCTTACAGGATCCGCAGGGTGTAGCTGGTGGTTGATTACGACACCTGGCCTCTGTAAAGTCCTCACATCCCGTTTGTAAGCAGGAAGAACAATGATCAGGGTTGTTTTCACAGGCGTGTTGACCTTCGTTATTGTAGGGTTTGAGACACCTTGCGCAGAAATAACTGTTACCAAAGAACTCAGGTAACGCAGTGATCACATTGTAGTGTTCATTATCATACAACAGTACCAATTGTTTTTCCTGAGGCTTTCCAAAAGAAGTCACGCTATAACCTCGGGTAGCGTCCACAAGTAAGAGCTGATAATTGTTCAAGGACGGCGTCAATGCAAATCTAGTGAGTTCCTCGTAACCGCATTTTCCCATTTCTACATTAGCTTCTATATGCAGCTTGATTGCTTCATCTCTCTGGATAGAGTAGCCTCTTCTAAAGCTGTTCCATTTAGGGTGATCATCCACTCTAGCTTTAGCTGTCACAATGGCGCGGGCGCAGCATAGTTTATCTTTGTTATCGATACTGATGACAGAACCTTTCAAACGTTTGAAAGTTTCTGGATTAGAATGTCCAGGTTTCAATTTTCGTTTCTGACCGCTACCGCGAGGAGATGTACGAACGTGTGTGAAAGATAATTGAAACGAATCATTCATTTCAAAGTTCTCGTTTGAGTTTAACACCTGTGACATTTGCTGCAGCAGACTGTCGACACGATCGCTACCATTTAACCATTCCCCCGCCGGTAACCCTCGATAAGCATAGCTGTTGACTAAGCGATTGCTGGCTAAATTGAAGTAGACACGATCAGCGGCTGGTATCCTGTCTTGGAGAATCAAATTTTGGATTGTTCTATGTAATCCATCAGCAATTGCTGCTGCCAAGTTTTGTTGAGGTATAAATTGTCCCACCTGACGAATGTTGGAGGTGTAGTGACGCTCTCTAACACCCATTTTTTTTGCTGTGACTATCTACGTACGGGTTGAGTACAAATTCGAAGCGTCCAGGTTCTGTGGTAGCAAGACTTCCCCCCATTTGTTTTTGATTAGTGAGTTGACGTTCTGTAGCCTCGGCGACATTTGACAAAATCGTATCATCGATAGAGTCGTCAAGAATCTTGGAGAAAATATAAAATAAAATAAATAACCCGGTTCATCACACATTAAGTACACGAAATGTATTTTTGTTACAACATATTTAATTTACCTGTTGGAAATAACTGATTTCTGGTCCATTCTCAATAGCAATAATGGCCTCCAACAATTCTTCATCGCTTATATCCTCAAAGTGGCTTGACATGGGACGAAAATCTTATCCAGAGAAACAAAAGTTTAGTCAACAGTCCACCATCTGCAAATGATTTCTATCTTGCGAGTCCCAACTTTATTGGTGTCGTTAACTAATCATATTACAGGAAATGTCGGCACATTTCCAACATCCAATCATATTGCACAAAAACGATATCATATTTTCAACCACCAATCAAGTAACATATGACGTTATTGATCTATCATAATTACATTCACACACGCAGACCACCCGAAAAGTGTACTTAGTTTGTTAATTTAATTTTCCTGTAAATGAATAACAATTCCACAACTCGCGTGAAAACAAATGCCTTTGTTAGTCTTTTAGCGTCCGTTCAATTCGCCTTAAAAGATAATAGCCTATTCAGTTAAGCTAACAGAGTCTAATCATTCAACGTTTAAGATAATAGTCCATTGTCACATTCTTGCGTTAAGTTTTCAACTCGTATGCAAATTTCGTTATCCCCGCGGCCAATGGGACAAATTATTTGCATCGCGCGCTATACTTAAATTTAGGAGTAACGGTTCCATTGTAACTTTAAGGTTTATAAAATACGATCGGACGAACGCTATAGCTTTGCTTATCCTAAATCCGTCCAGTGTTACTTGTGTTATACTGGTAGAACGTTTCCAAGTCCGTCAGCGAGCTATTCAAAATCAAAAGAACATCTTTTCAAAAACGGTAAGCGCCTTCAAATTCCAGACCTGATATAAAGGATAACAGCGAGCTATTCAAAATCAAAAGAACATCTTTTCAAAAACGGTAAGCGCCTTCAAATTCCAGACCTGATATAAAGGATTACAGCGAGCTATTCAAAATCAAAAGATCATCTTTTCAAAAACCGTAAGCGCCTTCAAATTCCAGACCTGATATAAAGGATTACAGCGAGCTATTCAAAATCAAAAGAACATCTTTTCAAAAACCGTAACCGTCTTCAAATTCCAGACCTGATATAAAGGATTACAGCGAGCTATTCAAAATCAAAAGAACATCTTTTCAAAAACCGTAACCGTCTTCAAATTCCAGACCTGATATAAAGGATTACAACGAGCTATTCAAAATCAAAAGAACATCTTTTCAAAAACGGTAACCGCCTTCAAATTCCAGACCCGATATAAAGGATTACAGCGAGCTATTCAAAATCAAAAGAACATCTTTTCAAAAACCGTAACCGTCTTCAAATTCCAGACCTGATATAAAGGATTACAGCGAGCTATTCAAAATCAAAAGAACATCTTTTCAAAAACCGTAACCGTCTTCAAATTCCAGACCTGATATAAAGGATTACAGCGAGCTATTCAAAATCAAAAGAACATCTTTTCAAAAACCGTAACTGTCTTCAAATTCCAGACCTGATATAAAGGATTACAGCGAGCTATTCAAAATCAAAAGAACATCTTTTCAAAAACCGTAACCGCCTACAACCTCCAGGTCTGATTGAATCACGTATTGATATAAAAAACACAAAGGTTCATTATCGTTTCCATTCACTATCAGTGACTATTCAAAATCAAAAGAACTTCTATTGAATGCTCATACCCTCCTTGAAATTCCAGGTTGTGATTAAAACATGTAGTGGTATTAAAAAGCACAAAGGCTTATCCTTTCCATTCGATTTCAGTGACCTAATTCAAAATCAAAATAATTTCTTTTCAAAGTCCTTAGCCGTCTTCAAATTTTAGGTCTGATTAAATCATGTAAGTTAAAGTATGAAGTTATCTTTTCCATTCAATTTCAACGAACCATTTCAAAATAACGGTACGGATTTGTATTTGCCCGACATGTACTCCAATTTCAAGTTATATTTATTACCTCGTGAGAATCGTTGTCTTGGTCCGCGTTCTCAATAGAACGGACAGCCGCCAAGAGTGGTTCATCAATCAAATTCATTGCTGGTTTTGAGGACGCTGTCAAACTGAATTTTATGACGCTGCAGTTTTGATAATCGATAATCGATTTTGTGAATAATAAGTGCGCGTCTCCACGTGCTCGAGCACAAAATTAAAAGAACTGGGGAAAGCATGTTGGACATTGACTTTTATTAATGTGGTGGCTCCTAAAAGAGCCGTTTGGTTCTTACCTACATAAAGTCTGTAGGATTTTAATAGATGGCCATACCTTGCTTCCTCTGTTTCAAGAAGACGTGATAAGGTCTAGAGAACGGATAGGCCGTAATGACGCGGAATTTGTCGCCGTACGATTCCTTCCATGAAAAATAAACGCAAATCTCGTCCGTGGGAAAACCCCACGGACAGAATCCGATTACTTCCCTCATTTTGAATACGTACATGTAATAGTGGCCATGTCCCGTCTTGAAACCTTCTTCGACGATTTCATAATCGTCACTGTCGACGAAAGTTTTTCTTGCCAGAAAGGCCACAGTTGACGTTAAATTAAACGTCCGCAGGAATTTGGATGCATTGAGTTCCTTATCCAAATCCACGTGCCTTTCATTTATGTGCTCAGCATGGTCGTGAGATAGGATAACATAATCGTTTTCAAAACTGACCGCCATTTTTCCACGAGTGAGAATGAGAATATTTTTTCTCTACTATGCCTGATCTTTTATGAGCACACCCAAGTTGAGTGACATGTACCATCTATGTTTAGCGAGCCAATCAGAATAGTGCGACGCTCTGTCGAACCAATCAGATTAGTGCATTATGGCGGCATGAACGGTGGGGTGGTCTTTGAAATACCCGTCCTTTTGAAAAAAAAAAACCGTCACTTTGAAATAAGCGTCGCGCTAGCTAATATTACTTCACGCAAATCGAGTGAAATCAAGTCCAGAGTATTTTACAGTTTTCATTGCAAAAACATGGCGCAACGTCAATCCCGAAGGCTACGTGGTTTGGATGCAGAAATAGTGCCGGAAACTGCCCGCGACAAACACTGTGTATTCTGTTTGACCGATGAGAACCATGGTTTCAATATTATCGGAGGAAATGTCCTACGCTTCCCATGCTGCAAGAAGTTCGCCCACCGCAGTTGTCAAAGAGAATGGGAAAGAAACTCGCCTCTGTGTCCCCACTGCCGAAGAAAACTAGGTGACGAACTCCCACCTGTGGAACTTAATGAACCTCGTAACAGAGAGGTTTCACCGCGACAGCGAGCAATAAACGCTCTTCAAGAAGCGATACAAGATAGGGAAGGACTCGAACGACGAATTAACGCGGTGAGTTTGACTTTTTATATATATATATATACATGTCAGTTTTAAGGTTGACTTGACTACCACGTGCGCCCAGTGAGTGAGTGATAAACCGACGCTAGTTTTGTGCGCGTGGCACGAAGTCAAAAGGATTCCACATACACATGGTTGCTACGTGCTTACGAATGCCAAACATTAATCGTACGATTTTTTTTTTCTCTTCAGTTCGAATTTGGCTACCCGCTTCCTGCAGAACATGTTCGATTTCTGATGGAGAGAATCTTATATGGTCTGATCCATTCAGCATTCGCTCAAATTAATGTTATGATAACATTAGCAATTTGTGACGCTGATACAGAACTTAATCGAGTCTATTTTCGCATATTTCTGGACTATGTTTTACCCGAGGAAATTCAAAATTATTGCAGTATTTTTATAGTGTATCACCAGCGCGACATTTATGATTACAGGTTAGAAAGCATTATATTAATGTAGTTTTTTCTTGCTTTGTTTCAGTTTCATTTTCCCTACCATATCAGTACGGATAACATTGTGACGGTTTTTAATGTTTTAGAAAGTGTCATCCAAAACATTGATAGGAATGTTTATCATGTAATTTTTTATGTTGCGACTTGCCATGTAAATAACCTTTGGGATAACATTCGTTTTCGAGAGTTTGTTTACTATTTATTTCCATGGGAAGTGAATCAAATCATAGAATTGTATTCTGTTTCAACCGACATGCATTTAAATAACGAGTATGTAATTCATTCAATGGATGTTTCTTAAGTTGGACGTATCGATTCTAACATAATTCGGGCGCATTGCTACTAGAGCTCACACATTGTAACTAGGATTTTGATAATAAACTTTGCTTTAAAATGAACACAGAGTCTGATATTTACTTTGTCAACTTTTATTGAATAATAATAACACGAGCCTCCAGTGAGTGATGTTTATCAACAGGTATTGTTATGGGAAAGAGTTCTAATGTTTTCTTGAGTTGGACGTATCCATGGTAATAGAAGCCCCGCTCCTTTTGACTGGTGAGGAATGACGTCATTAATCTCGTTTCCGTGTTGACCGAGTAAAAAGCCTGGTGTAATGACGTCATTAATCTCGTTTCCGTGTTGACCGAGTAAAAAGCCTGGTTTCTAACATAAACAAATAAATCACGCAACTTTAAAGTTAACCAACTTTAATATCAATTTTTTCCCTGAAATTACAGGACGTGGAAACTGATTATTTACATGACATAAGTTTGAAACCATAACCAAAACGCGTGACACTCGGTCATGGAACAATGGTGAATATTATCATTTAAGTGAAAACCGCAACTCGCTAACGGTTTTACAATCGTTTGTTTTAACTGTTCGTATTTGGGACAACCCCAAGGTTCTAAATCAAGACAAGGAATGCTCAGTTTGTTTAACAAGTCTTTTTCAACATGACCTCCTTTGTAGGCTACCACAGTTCTTTTCCCCGTCTTGTATTGGTTGTACAAACGCAGTAAGACAATATCTGCTTGATCTTGCTCATAAGCTCTCTCTTGGTAACGGGGTTGATAAGTGAGTCCGTGTATTTTATGCTTTGCAAAGCTCACTGTCTTTTTATCCTTGTGAGACAAGTCTTTGAGTGTTGCTGGCTGGAAGAAAGCATGGCGTCCAAAGTGTTCATTCCAAGAGTAATAACCCATTTCACGCACTTGAAATTTCTTTTGCACAAAGAATCCCTCTAAGTCTATGACGAGACATAAGCTGTCCTTAACAGAAGCCATGTTGTTCGAAACTGAAAATTTAATGTCTCTAGAGTTAAGTTTATGGTATTTTTTTAGAACCAATCAACGTTCTTGACGTGAATTATCTTGATTGGTCTAGTTTACACGGGAGACTAATGATCGTGCGGTCTTCTGTTTCCAGCGAAACAATCGCAGCTCCAACGACCTTTTCTATTTTGTTCCCTGACCTTGGCCATGACGCGTAACGTATACAAGTCTTCACGAAATTTCCTTTCTTTTTTCGGATCGAAAAGACGCCCTTTCAATTCCCGCGGAAATTCAATGATATCGGGATGGTCTGCTACGCAGAAGATGTTGACCTTTTGACATTCGTCCCACAACTCTTGGTCAAAGGGGGTGCCAGGTTCGGAGATCACGTGATCTCTCACTATCTGCTCATCGCAGAATCGGTTAGATTGCTTCTTGTAGGGCAATTGTCCTAGCCAATTGGACACATAATTCTGCCTGTCGGGTTTGAATAATTCATGCGGTCGTGGGTAACCTGCGTGATTGGAGGGGTGTTGGCTCTCTAATAACCAGGCTTTCACTCTCTTACTCGGGGTTTGATCGACCCACTGGAAGAACTTACAGTTACGTTTGGGACAAATGAAGAAGAGACGTCCGGGTTTTTTTTCAGATTGAGACTGGGACATTCTCAAGGGAAGTTCACAGTAGCACTGCATTTTGTCCAACTCATTCTCGAGGTAGAACTGGTGCAATTGACGTTTTGCCGAGTTTATGTAACACTCTACACGATCCGCACCACAGGACACGAAACACTTGACAACAGGACACTTGTAATACTCCCACTCTCCGTACTTTGTGACAGTCTTTTTCTTCTGTAAAGCCTCAGACTCGTGTAGTGGGCAACGGTACAAGATCTCAGTATCTACTCTTGTAATTGGTCTTGGTAGTGGTGGTGGTGGTGGCGAATTCTCGAAGGTGTTGGCAGACGATGTGACTCTCGGTAAATCGTTCCACTCTTTAGTAATACCGTCTAAGAATTCATCAGCATTAAAGTCTTCGCCACTCATCACCACATCAATATGCTCAGACACTATTGAAAAAAAAAAATTATTCAAACATTGACTTTTTTTAAAGTTTCTAAAATTTGTGTTACTAATCTAACACGCCTTGGTGTAACTTCTTGTCTTCTAAGTAAATGTCTTCGCCTCATGTGTTCTTTTTGTTGCTTTCTCTTTGTCTTGAAGAAACTGTCTCTCTTTTCCACGTCTTCTTCCTCTACTAGACAACGAATCTTTTGTCGCGTACTTAGTCTACCATTTTTTAAAATGGTCTTGATTTTTACAAAATAGTTAAAATCAACCTTGCACTTGGAATTAAACTTTGTTTGTTTTAAAATACCCTTTAAAGGTATTGTAGTGAATGTCTCTCGCTGAG
Source organism: Orbicella franksi (assembly GCF_964199315.1). Taxonomy (NCBI): domain Eukaryota; kingdom Metazoa; phylum Cnidaria; class Anthozoa; order Scleractinia; family Merulinidae; genus Orbicella; species Orbicella franksi. The sequence continues at coordinate 24,133,468 of NC_138151.1, forward strand.
GTTCTATGGTCTTGACCACTACTTTCTCGTTGAACTCAATGGTTGATGGTTTGTACGAATGTAACCATTTATCAAGTAACGTTTCTGTACCTTCCTCAGGTTCCTTTTTGATCTTCTTCACCTGCTTCTCCTTCTTATCTTTGTCCGCCATTTTTCGTTTTCTTTTTGATTTTGTGATAGGATAACGGCAAGGAGATACATTTCCAGGTTGGAAAGAGGTACATGATGTATCTTGCACTTCTACTCCACCATGATCACTTTCAAGTTGTATCATTTTGGTTCTCCTGTCATATTGTTTATTCTTTCTTCTCTCTTCTTCTGGATGCGCTCAGACCAAACGATGTTTGCGAGTAAAGAAATGAATAGGTCCACACATTATATGGGATTTATCAGCCAATCACCGCTCAGTACTTTTCCATAGCATGGCATCATATTTGACCAATCACAGCATTTTGTAACCAAGTCAGGAAATCAACCTTTGTCAAGGACGCCGTCAAACTGGTTTGATAGCGTCCTGTGTTTTCCCGCCTTTACTATTCTGACCAACCATAGGATTTTGTGACCAAATAAGGAAATCAACCTTTGTGAAGGACGCCGTCAAACTGGTTTGACAGCGTCTTGTGTTTTCCCACCTTTACTATACTGACCAATCATAGGATTTTGTGACCAAATAAGGAAAAGTATGACGTTAATGTATGTATGAACATGTGATACACCAGTCGCGAACCAGATGACGTCACATCCATATCGTATAAAAGTCAAATCAGTACTTAGCCGTCAGCAATCAAAGTGTTTGAATCATCTTGGAAACATCATGAAGTTTTGCATGAACAAGAACAACGATAGTCGTATCAAGCAGATCATCGACGGTCAAGTCAAGGTCCGTTGGGAAGAATGGCCAGAAGATACCAACACGTTGATTGACACCCTGTTCGTCTTTGACTTTTTGTTTTATAATCAGAACGGTGAAAGTATGTCGGAGACAGATTTGGAAGAAAAAAGACCCGAGTGGAAAGACTGCATCCTACCACGGATGAAAAGTAGTGGTTTGGTGTTTCTCTTTACTTCAGAGTGGTATGAGGTAATGTACGATAGATGTACGAAAGCCTTTGATTTTGTCGTGTGCGACAGATCCCCTGAGTTGTCTGAAGATACCAACATGTTTGCAGCCACCGTAGGTTTGACGTATCCGATGCGCGTTGCCCTTGTTTCTCTGTTAAGACCCATTAGAACAATGCAGCAAATCACAGAAGACTTGGAACAAAAAGTGAGAATTCCGTTTGAAATGACAGTTAAAGCGACGCACCAAGGAGTTTGTCACGAACTGTACAAACTAGTTTGTAGGATGGCCAAAGAAGTCGACTTGTGGCAAGAAAGGTTCGACCTCTTGCTGGACACAAATTTGTGTGAAGATTGTATTGTAGAGAAAGATAGGTTGTATCAGTCAGACGATTACCAATTAGCCAGAGACTGGAATCCAGGGAAAGAATGTAATCTGGGAGGCTGCCGATATTCCAGTACGGCTTGGGACACTTGTGATCTGTATAAGAAAGAAGAAGACCCATTTGATACTGTAAATTAAATTGTATAAAGGATTGAAAGTGTATCAATAAAGTTCATTTTGCTGCAGACACAATGTTGAGTCACTTTTATTGGTGTTGGTTGTGTCGAGTGTGTGAAAGAGCGTATCTCAAACATGCACAAGGGGTAGTCATTCCTCTTGCATCCAGTGCTGACCCTCTCAAAGAATTCGAAGCCACAGACGTAAAGCAAAACGTCTTTCGTTTTCTCATCTTTATTATGTGGCTGAAACATCAACCCCAAGCATACGAGTGGTTCCTGACCATCCGAGAACACCACCCAGACCTCGTCGAGGCTTGCATTTTGAAGTTAGCGACGCTATGAAGAAATCAAAAGCCACCAAATTACTAGCATCTTATCACGACCCTCGCCAACCGGGTAGTTTGGGTGGGGTAACCAGTTTTGCCCGAACCCTAAAACTCCCCGTCCAAAAAGTGCGAGAGGTGTTGGAAAAGGATTTGGGCTACACGCTTCACAAACCCCGAAGGAGACGTTTCCCTACCTTACCTGTGTTGGTGTTCAACATAGATGAACAATGGGTGGCCGATCTGGTGGAATTACAAAACATATCCAAATACAACAAAGGCATGCGTTATTTACTGATGGTGATCGATGCATTTTTCAAGTACGCTTGGGTGGAACCCATCAAAACTAAAATAGGAAAAGCAGTAACCGAAGCCTTTGAGAAGATTTTGAAACGTGCCAAGGGTAGAAAACCCATCAACGTACAAACCGACGATGGTAAGGAATTCTACAATAGTACGTTTGCAGCCTTGATGAAACAAAAAAACATTCACCATTTCTCGACCAGTGGTGATACCAAAGCTAGTATCGTGGAACGTTTTAATCGTACTTTCAAGGAAAGGTTGTATCGATATTTCACGGTCAAGAACACCCTCGGCTATTTACCGGTGTTGCCAGATTTGGTCAAAGGATACAATGCATCCTACCATCACACCATCGGCATGGCACCTAACCAAGTGAATTTCAAGAATGAAAAAGAAGTGTGGGATCGCATGTACGGTAAACGTCTGTCCAGAAAACCGCAGAAAGGGTCATTGAAAGTAAAGGATAGTGTGAGACTGAATAAGAAATTCCGACAGTTTAAGAAAGGGTATTTACCAGGATGGACCAAAGAAGTATTTGTCGTGCAACGTGTCATACCTGGTGTGGTTCCCACTTACAAGATTGAGGAGTTGGATGGAACTTTGCTCAAGGGTACCTTTTATGAACAAGATTTACAAAAAGTGAACGTGTCAAAGGATGATTTATTCCGAGTGGACAAGGTCGTGAAGCGAAAAGGAAATAAAGTCTTGGTACGTTGGAAAGGTTGGTCAGATAAATACGACAGTTGGATTGACAAGAAGGACGTGAAAAAGCTTTGAGGATGAGTGAGGAGTTTTACATTACCTTACCTAGTCACAGCAATCGCGCAGAGTTTCCGCAGAACCAAAGCAATCATTTCAAGATTCGATTACCCCACCCCATCAGGTTGCAAGGATCGAGTTGGAAAGTGGGATTAATTAGCATCTCGCTACCAGATGTGAAAGTTCATCTCCCCAACTTGGTCCACGGTAACGACATCCTATTTACCATGGATTGGATCCTGAAATACCCTTCTGGTGTGTTAAAGTTTGGTAGAGCCCACTATGATCCAAAAGATCTCGGAGCCGTGGTACAGTACATTGATGGTGTTGGTTTCATGAAAAGTATGGTGACTTTTTTCGAACAGAGGCGCATCTTAAATTACCAAGGACCCCATCTCGGTAGCAGCTATACAGCATCCGATGGAAAGAGAATGTACGTGAAATTTCGTTGGGATGGAGATGATCTGCTAACGGATAACAAATCCACACACGTACGCTCCAATTACTCACCAGCATTGAAGATCAATAAAATGTTGGCCTTAAAGATGGGATGGTTGAAGGAGAGAAGCCCTGAAAATTATGACTTGGGACCCAATTTACGTCAAGAGTTTTTTACCGACACGGTACCCAATTTAGAAACGATGACACACGATCTGAAAAACAACAGGGGTGAGCCTGTGTTTTGGCTGATAGCAGAAGACCTTTTTCATCTGAGTGTTACTTGCAATTGGCGCTTCACGAATCTCAACAAAGCCTTTCAAAACGTGGTGGGCTCGACGTCACGTTCCCTGTTTATCTATTCTGACGTGGGAGGAAGTTCTGTGGTGGGAAATCAAGTCACGGATCTATTGCGAGAGGTCAATTATCGACGCACAGGGGATGGAGGTCATTACTTTGAACCGCTCCACGTTCAATATATTCCGTTGCGCAAGGCCCAGTTGGACATTATTGAGACGCAAGTGTCGGAGACCACAGGTGAATTGACCGAATTTGGTGAAGGAAACACGATTCTCACCCTTCACTTCAAACGAGCATGAAAGGTAGAAGTTTAACACGATTCAAACCTGACCCACAAGGTGGAGGTGGCTTCGTTCATGAACTGCTGAAAGCGAGTGTTAGAGGAGGTCTGAAAGGGTTAAAAAGCGGTCACGGCGTTCGAGATCGCATTCGAAAGGCGAAAGAGGGTGCGAAACGGAGTGTTAAACAAGCAGTGAAACGTAAAGCTTACGAAGTCCTAGATAGAAACATCAAGCGAAAATTCAACGACATCTTCGGCGAATAATGAATCCCATCTACTCCAGAGGCTCGAGACTCGTCAAATCTAGAAAGGGGTTGTCAACGTCATGTTGTGAAGAGTTCCCAAAAACCTCGAAACGTCGACGGAAGGTACAAAAAGGCGGATGGATTGGTCCTGAGGTCAGTAAACCTGTTGGCTACGATTGGGATCACATCTTAGCGAGAAGACAACGGAGAAGAAGAAGAAAAATATGACGGATACCTTGATGGACGGTGGCTTGTTACATCCGGGTTCCAAATCAGTCCTGAATCCTCAATTGAACCTCTTCACCGTTCCACCCACTGATCTCAGCATGTCCAGTTATCGCATTGTACCCATTCAGACCTACACGACAGGCATCAACCCCGTGGAATTCCAGGTGGATCCTCAAGAAGATTATGTGGATCTCAGTCGAAGTTTCTTTGAGATTGAGTTGGCACTCGAACTGGCGAATGGTGATAATGTAGTCCAAGCCACGAGACTCTGGCCCACGAACAATTTGGCCCACACTTTGTTCAAACAGATCAGTGTGAGACTCAATGGTACCTTGATCAGTCCTCAGACCGACACTTATCACTACAAAGCATACCTGGAAACATTGCTCAACTACAACAGAGATGATGGAGAAACCGTGTTAAAGCCTCAAGGTTGGTACAATGCTCTGGACTTTCCAACGCCATTGACTGTAAACAACACAAACACGGAAGGAGATGGGCATGAGGCTTTCCAAGCATTGTCCTCCAACCAACAAGCTTCAGTGCAACTCATGAAAGCAGAACAAAGCAATTACACGGATGGGAAACGACACGTGCTAAGGTTCACACCCCACATTGAGGTGTTCCACTTAAACAAATTGCTGGTACCTGGTGTGCAGATTGGAATCCAGATGTACTTCAATTCTCCCAATTTGTTTTTGAATGGTGTGAACGTAGCTGGAAGATTGACACACGAAGAGGTCAAAGTGAGAATGTACCTGTGTCAAGTAAGGCTCAACCCCAGTGTCTACCGAGAGTTGATGACGAAAATGAACGTCAACAGAACCATAGTGGCTTACCCGACCGTGAGAAGCGAAATCAGGACCTTCAACATGCAAGGGAACCAGCAAAGATACGAGTGCAACAATTTATTTCAAGGCAGAATTCCTAACAGAGTCATCGTTGGGCTTGTGCTTTCAGAAGCCTTCAATGGTACTGCGGCACATGACCCATTCTGTTTTCAAAAGTTTGGTGTGAGTAACATCAGGCAACTGGTCAGAGGAGAAGAGTACCCTTACGAGACCCTGGAGCTAGTGCACAACGACGGTACCCAAGATCTGAGAGGTTACTATCGATTCTTACAAGCTACAGGATGTTTGTGCAAACATCAAGGTAACATGGTCAGAGGCGAAGACTGGGGTCAAGGCAAGAATTGCACACTGTTTGTATTTGACAATGCAGCCAACGGATGTTTGGACAGTCCGGTGTTGAACCCCAAGCAGTCAGGAGAGTTACAGATCGTGCTGAACTTCGGTGTACCACCAGGTAACAACATCACAGTCATCTTGTACGGAGAGTTTGAAAACCTCTTGGAAATAGACAAGAACAAAGCCGTTTTGTACGACATTTACCAACGCTAATGGAAAAAGTACCTCTGAATAACGTGCAACTGGATCATTTGGCGAAAGCGGATGCCATTTTGAAACCTTACTTTTACGGGACGGTGGCTTGTGATCGATTACCACGTCGACCGATCAAGAAAGAACCTCGTGGGTACATTGTAAACACAGATCCACATGATAGACCGGGCCGACACTGGCTGGCGCTTTGGACCCATAGTGGGAATGTGTGCGAGGTGATGGACAGCTACGCCCTACCTTTAGAGACTTACAAGTCAACACAGCCTTTGCAAGACTGGTTAAAAAGTCAATGGAAACATGTCAATTACAATGGACAGTCGCTGCAATCGATTTACAGTAAAAGATGTGGTGATTACGCCTTGTTCTATTTAAAAGACAGAGCGAGAGGTCAAAGCATGAACGAGTTCTTGAGGCGTTTCTCGAAACATGATTATGTAGACAACGATCACAAAATAGGCCAGATGTTAAAGAAGTTGATCGAGAAAGAGTTAGAATGGGATAAAGTGTGTAAAGTGAAACATCACCAAGACACCTCTCGTTGCGGTGTGCGATATTTAGTGTAATGATTGTTGGTTTGATATTAAAATACGATTGAAAACGTTCATTTTCCGTGTGATGATCTTGTAGTACAATGGTTAGTATTCTGGACTGTCACTCGAGAGATCAGGGCTCCATTCCCCGTTGGGTGGAATTTTTCCTTTCCATGCGGTATCAAAAGTAGTATGCCCATGCGCGTTTGGTCATTTGGACTCATGGAACGACGCAAGTCTTTTCGATTTCACACCCCTTCCAGTCTGTTGGTGGTGGGTCCTTCAGGGTGTGGCAAGACTGTGTTTACCACCAAACTTTTACTGAACAACCTCGATTTGTTTCATACCCCACCCTCCCAAATACATTATTGTTACGGAGTGTGGCAAAACAGGTTTCAGACCATGAAAGAACAGGGGGTCAAGTTTCACGAAGACGTTCCCGACACAGATCAACTGAAAACGTGGTTTCCTAAAGGCGGATTACTCGTGTTGGACGATCTAATGGCTGAAGGAGGGAACGATAAACGAGTGTTGGATCTGTTCACCAAACATTCTCACCATCAGAACGTCACCGTGCTCTACTTGTGCCAAGACATGTTTCCGCCGGGGAAATATGCCAAGAGTATTTCCAGAAACGCCCACTATGTCGTAGCCTTCAAGAATCCACGAGATCAATTAGGCATGAGAAATTTACTGTTACAGGCATTTCCCACCCAATGGCAAGTTTTACAAGACACGTTTCAACGTTTGACAGAACGTCCGTTCGGATACATGGTCTTGGATTTACATCCAGGCAGTTCGGACGATCAAAGGATTCTCAGCCACCTTTTAAAGGACGAAGGATGTATTAGATGTCACAAATTCATCGAGACATCGTGATGAGTTCTTCCCAAGATTCAATCACTACCGTATCTCTAATGAACGGATCCAAGAAAAGCGCCCAGTTGGTAAACAAAGATTTGTTGTACCGATTGGATGGGTTGTTTGCCTTTTACCACCGTCAGTGGTGGTGTCATCGCCAGATGTTTTACCACTTTAAGTGGTGCCACGGTTGTTTGAACGCTTTGGCATTGATCATCGTGGCAGCAGGCATTGTCGTAGGATCCGTCTTAGAAAACAGTCTCCTGATTGCATGTTTAACTGCCGCTGGAACTGTGATTACGGGGTGGAACGATTTCAAAAAGTTTTCGTTCAAAATCGACATGTGTCGCTTTGCCTACACCACTTACGACAAAACATTGATCGAATTGAGAACCTACGTGCGAGGACTTCCGATGGAGGAGTTTGAGGGATTTTTAATCAAGATGCAAACCTTGGATGACACAATCACTGATTTCACACCCCCAGTATCTGACAAGTGCGTGCAAGAATACGAACAACGATTTCGCTACGACCACGTCGATAAAAGCTGGAGCACTTACGTGTGAGTGGTAGTATGTGTCATGAAGAGCAAACGAACAGTTCGTAAAAAACCAAGGAGACGTAGGAGGACACAAAAAGGGGGATTGTTACCATTGGCAGCTCTCATTCCAGCTTTAGTAGCAGCAGGCAAGGCGGCGGCTCTAGGAGGAATCTCTGGTGCAGCTGGTTACGGTGTGAAAAAAGGTTTGGAAGTTGCTTCGCGTAAACGTCGACGATGAAAAATAAACCAAAAACCAAGAAAAGAAGTAAACAGCGAGGTGGAGCATTGGCAGGACGTAAACATAGATTGGTTGACAAGATCGCCGAAGGAGCTTGTATGTTCTTATCGGGACCCTCACCTACCTTTGCTACGCTGGCTTTGAAATTAGCGGGTCAGGCAGCAAAAGGAATCAGAGACAATGTGAATCACTATAACAAGAGACAACGTGGAGGTGCACTGTTTACTGTTCTCAAGAATGCAGCCAAGATCGGGTACAAGCTCGGAAAGGACAAACGGTATAAGAGAATGGGTGTAAAGGGTGTCACAGGCAGTTACAACAGACGCCCTGCACCTTGGGAAGTATGATTCGATTGCGCAGACAACGCCCTTTCTTGGAAACTATTCTCCAAGAGGCCAATCGGAACAGGAGACAGGAGATGTTAGAACATGCTAATGCAGATCAAATCAACGCCGTAAGCGACATGGTTCTCAATCTATTACGAAAGAGAATTCCCGTTCACCCAATCACCATGGCGAAACTGCATCGCTATAAGACAACGCTACGCGAGGTGGGGAAACGCAGAAACTCGGTCAAGAGGCGAAGAGAACATCTCCAAAAACAAAAAGGTGGCGGATTCTGGCAAGGTTTGAACGACGTGTTCCAAGCATGTCGATGTTAAACACCAAACCCAAAGACACCTTGAGCGAATTGGTCAGGTTATTACAACAAGCCAACGAAAGAGAAGACGCCCTGAAACGTGATGTGGAACATTGGCATCGAGCTTACAACGCCCTCCTTCAAGAGCATATGGCATTTAAGTACGAGGATCTGTGTTCAGCTTGCAAACGACACCGCGACGAGACCGAAGCAGGTGAGACCATCCTGTTGTGTAAGGAGTGTTCTACAGTAGAAGAAACGAAACATAGCCTGGAGCTGAAACTAGAAAAGGTTCATCAAGAGGTTCGTTACTGGCAAGACTGCTACGAAACGTTACTCCAACAACATTTCGAGGATGACAGAAGAGGTCATGATGGTACCCACAAAAGAGTTTGACCAATTGGTTCAGTATTACAAAGGAGAAGTCACCGACAATGCCTTGTTGAACAAAGCGGGTCGATTGGCCGCCGAAAGTCACGTGATACTCCGTGATAAATCGATTCCAGATTCGATTGCCATCAAGAAAATTAAACCTCTAGCTCGTCAGAGAGGTCGTTTAACCAAACGTATCAGACAAATTGGTCCTTTGTCGAGCAATAGTGTTGATGTCGGTGAAGAGGAAAATGGAGAGGAAGGAGATTTGGTGAAGGGTCCGTTGGAAACCATGTTCAAACAATTGATTAAGAACGCTTCTCGAGGTACAAAAACACCAAAGATCAAGGAAGAAGCTACATCGTCTACGTCAGGTGTTAAAAAGAAGCAACCCGCTGCTAAAACACCCATTCCACCACCTGACTCGGATCTGGGAACGCTCCTAAGAAAGGCTGACATTCTCCTGGGTAAAGACAAGCGCAAAGGCAAGGGCAAACGTAAAAACGAGGCCGAACGTTTAAAACCTACGAGTGGTTGGGAAGACTGGGCCAAAGGAAAGAAACTGAGAAGAAATCTAAAACACGATTATGATTCGGTCTAAGACCCGTACGCGCAAGTATCGCCAACGTGGACGTGGTTTTGACATTCAAAAATTGCTAGGCAAGACGGGGATTGAATTTCACTGGCCTGGGTACCAGTACATGGGGCCTGGGACCAAGTTGGCAAAGAGACTGAAACGAGGAGACCCAGGCATCAACCGACTGGACAAGATTGCCAAACAACACGACATCGATTACAGTCGCGCTAAGAATTTGCAAGACAAGTGGAAAGCAGATACAAAGATGATCAAGGCCATAACGATGTTACCCGGCAACAAAACGGTGACTGAAAAGATTGTGAAAAGAATCATGCAGGCGAAGAAAAAGTTAAAATTGTAATCGATTCTCCCTTTGGAGTTCATGTTGTTATTATTCAATAAAAGTTGACAAATGAAATATCAGACTCTGTGTTCGTTTTAAAGCAAAGTTTAGTATTAAAATCCTGATTACAATATGTGTGCTCTATTTTAGAAACCAGGCTTTTTACTCGGTCAACACGGAAACGAGATTAATCACGTCAAAGGGGGCGGGGCTTCTGGTTACCATGGATACGTCAAACTCGAGAAAACAATAGAACTCCTTTCCATAACAATACTTTTTCATTTGCATGACACTACCTGTCAAATTCGTACTGGACTAGCCCATACCACTGCTTGTCTTGTATCCAATTTTGCGCTGTCACTGATCTGTAGATCGTGCGGATGTTATCGATTTTCTTTCCTTTTTTTTAACATCATATGATATTAAAAGATTAAGGAAGGCAGTTCGCTCAAGACCTTATAGCTTTTTTAATTGCAATATAACTTGTCTATTAAATAAACATGTACATGGGTCTAAAATCATGTCGAAATGTTTGAATGCCAGTGGTTCGCGACATTTGATTTATTTCTTTTTTGTCTCCCACGTATCGAGATATTACCAATAACCTTCTGTTTCAGATTATCCACCGAGACCTAGCAGCTCGTAATGTGTTTGTTGGTGAAAAAGAAACATGTAAAGTGACAGACTTTGGAATGGCCAGAGATGTTCAAGAGGACAACATTTACGAACGAAAATCAAAGGCAAGAGTCAAGATGAAGCGTCCCGGAGACTTGTCTCTTCAATACCCTTCGCTTGAACTGTTCGGGAGACAAGTCTCTGAGACAAAATGAAACTAATCCAACCGCAGATCAGTATTTATTTTAATTATTTTTCAAAGTCCGCTTTGCTCTGAAGAAGGGCTAACGCTTGAAATGTCAGCTTCATTAAGTCGCCATAGTGGTTAATTTAACATTATTTATTGCCTTGGTATATATATCCCATTGTGACACTCATTTTAACAATTTCAGTTTTACTCTTTAAAAGCAAAAGAGTGGAAAACAATACTTTTTTCCCAAGATTTTGAGCTAGGTGTCTCTAGGTGTCCCTATCCTCCAATCACTGTCCTCATGTACATACTACGAGGGACCAGTCCCTGCAACATGTTCCCTCGTGTAAACTCTTCAAGAGACTAATCACAGGGACTATTCCGGTGCCTTGTGAAACGTTATCATTATACCGAATAATCGGGTATCTAACTACTAACTCATAAATCAAACCCCAGTACTGCCCTTCTCGTCTGCCTTTCAGCTAAAAACTTCTGTTCTTTCTCTAGGGGCGTGTTCCTGTTAAGTGGACTACAATGGAAGCGTTCCTTTGTGGGACGTATTCAACAAAAAGCGATGTGTGAGTAGTACATGTACCAGGATGACCATATTACTTTACTTGACTAATAATAACAGCTTCTTTTGCTCGTCCATGTTAAGACAGAAAAGATACCTTGCATCAATTAATCTTAACCCTGATTTGATATGTCCCGGGTTGTCTGAAAGGTGGATAACACTATCCAGCGGATAAATCACTATCCAGCGGATAGCGTGGTTTGTTTTGTTAACACTTATTCACTGGATAGCTGTTTATGCGGTGGATAGCGTTATGCGGCCTTAGAATAACTGTGGCCAGACTGGTAGTAGTGAATTCGTCAAAGATTTTGGACTGTTTGTTGTTATTATTTACATGGAAACAAGGAATTTTTTTTGCCTAAGACATGAGAGAAAGTTCTTCCAAATCTTGTCATACATATGCACAACCTGCAAAATTATATTACTATTTATAGCATCATTCCTTAGAAGGGCAGTAGTATAGTAGCATCCAGGAGACGAACCGAAGAACTTCCAATGCTATTATTTTTAAGTATCAACGTCTGTTTTCACCATACCATAACTATCATTTAAACACTTATTTGTCTAGCAGGTGTAGTTACGGAGTTCTCCTTTACGAGATTGTCACGATAGGTAAGCTAGGTAGCGGCTTGCACCTTAGTAGTTTTTTTACTGCGCCTTTCCATAACACGCAACATCTACTCAACAACGGTCACGTGCTTGGAAGCTAGAGCTTCTGGGTTGAAGTTCCCTTCTGACCCTAGCTAGAGTTTGTTTACCATAGACCCGAGTTCAACTCTTCGACCAAGTTTGCAAGATGGCTAAGTGGTCTGTTTCCTCTCAAATAGCATTCATAATTCGTTGCATTTTGTTTTCAATATTCGTTTCTAATGTTTGTTTTGTTACCCCGGAATGGCCTCTCATTAGGAGAAGATACTTAATGATTTTTTTCTAATAGCAACCATTCTACTTATAAATTGCTGCAGAAATAGTTACAATTTTAAGATTGTGTTTATTTTGGAAGGAATCGTGGTCTTGATGTCTTATGAAACTGAAATGTTCTCTTCCAGGTGGTTCACCATATCCACGGATGGATGGCAGAAAAATTGTACACTGGCTGCAGCAAGGACACAGAATGTCGAAGCCACAACACGTGGATGAAAAATTGTAAGCAGCTCTCGTTTTTCACTTTAATGTCCACATTAGTTTTTACAATAACTGACTTATTTCTCGCGCGCTGATTGACTCATTTTTATCATCAATAAAAGTACAGACGGATAAGATTTTAATTTATGCAAGCTTGTGGTTTCACAACCACTTTGACAATGTTATTACGCAATTTATCATCAATAAGAGGACAGACGCATAAAAAAAGTGACGACAGTTTGTTAAGTTGAGCATGAAATTAGTTGCAGTAGTTGCTTGAGTTCTACCATTTAATAGAATTAGTCTTCAGGCGCCTATGGGTGTAGATATGTCCAGGATTGAAGGCTAATGAGATTCAAATTCCTCATGGTGAACATCACAAAGTGCTCTCATTGGTAAAAAGTCGCCAAAACACACACAGTTCTGTCAAATATGAAGTAATATGAAAATGTCAACTAACAATGCCAAATATGAAGTACTGAGTGAACAATACTTGCGTTCAATCCAGGACATAACTGTACCGGCAAGGAAAATAGATGACATGAGGTGCTAAATGAATACTAGCATCAAGAAATTATTATCCTGAATTATCTAGTTCACCAAGAAGCCCAACTAAAACGTTAGCACGCCCCCTTCCCTCTTTGCCTCTTCCCCGTTTCCCTGAAAGAGATGCTAATCCATTTAAGTTTATCCACCCGGCATTTTTTCCCCTTGGTGTAAAATTTCAACAATACCAGAGTTTTAAGGGCCGCAGTCACGGCTCGAACACAGACCACTAATCATCATAAGTAGCGGAGCTTCGGCGGCCGGAAGAGCCTCCAAGCGGAGCCCCATACTCATATAGGAAAGTAAAGGAAACCCATGAGTTGATTTTCTCATGGTTATCATGGCTAACGGTATTGCTCGTGGGCGCGTGCGCACGACGGCGACGACGACGACGGAGTCGCGCAACATGGCGTCCAAATTCCAAATAATAGGCTGGCAGAGACCTGCAGCCTTGGTTTACCGTGCACTTCTTTGATATTGGGCATCCATGTCATAATCAATTGTCACCTGTCAAAACAATGGTTTCCGCTGACCAGTATCACGTGACCATATCGCGGGCTCAGGTCTACGGCTTATCGGCGTCACGTGTTTTTTTTAAGTAAACCGCTGACCAAGTGCTGGTTTTCGATTGGATCGCGGGGTCTTGTCAAGTTAACTTGTTGAAAACAGGGCAGGATTGTTCGGAAGCCGGTTAACGCTAACCCAGGATTAAAAGTTAATGGAATTATAACTTTTTTTCTTTACAAATTTTTTTTCCTGCTTTGTTTTGTGTATATGATGATTATTAAAACTCAAAACAGAAGGCCAAACAATAGATAGAAAACCTTACCGCAAAGTTACAAAACTCAAATCAAAATTCTACCTAGCTTTTCCAGGGTTAGCTTAATCGGGTTCTGAATAACCCGACCCAGGAGCTACACTTTTAGGCTGGCCTAAATCTATGTATTAGAATTCTACTAGTATACTAATGCAAATGCCCTAAATTTGATTGGCTGAGCCATTGAACAGTATCAGCCATTAGTGTGCAGTGGCTGGAGGTTGTCTAGGAAATGTTGACGTGTTTTTCGTTTTTCCAAGGTTTTGAAGGAACGTTTTGATGCGAATGGATAATTAAATTCCTGAGAAGTCAAAATGAAGGACATTCACGCTTTCTTGACATTTAAAAAAGTTGAAATTATTGAAAAAAACTGATGCGCGCGCACACATAATTTATATTTTAAATTACAATTCAATCTGAGCGACCTTTTTCAGACGCAAAGCTTAATAATACGTCAAGAAATAATTGGAAACCGTTATTTGAAGTAAATTTTAGTAAGAATTTTACTAAAACAATTAGATTATGAGCTCGTTATTCCTATGAGGTGATAGTTGATGAGGCCGAAGGCCGAATCAACTATCACCTCATAGAAGTCTCAAGCTCATAATCTAATTGTTAATTATTACGCCACCACGCCTCCTACCGGATGCAACATCATGACTTTTTAATTTATTCAGTGTTAGATATGGAATAATGACGAAATCTTGGAAAGAAAACCCAGATGAAAGACCAACATTTACTGAATTGAGGAATGAACTCAAAGAAATGGAAAACCAACACAAGGTAAGCTCATGGGGATTGATTTTCAATTGTCAAAATTAATTTCAGTTACAAAACAGCACTAGGAATGTTCATCAGAAGTTATAGTGAACCAGCCCAGACGGCTGCCGTTTGCGTTTGTTGTTTAAACGCGCTTAAGAAACCAAGTGAAAGGATTGATCAGAGCTCATAATAATACCAAGTAATATTTCTTTTCACGGATAATTTTTGTTTTTTTGAATATACCGAAATTCAACGGGGACACGAGGTAATTTCGGGTAGACACTACAAAATTGCGTAAAAGTACCTGTCATTCAAGTTAGATTATATTATGCATGATGCAAATAAGAAACAATTATCGTGACGAGCTATTGAATACTTGCACGGTAAAAGTTCGAAGAACCCTTGCAAGCCAAGTGATTGTTTTCTATGTTTTCTTCTCCGCAAAGGTTGATCAACATGGAAATGTATGACAAGCAGTTGTACGCAAACGTTGAAGATTTGGTCGTGTAGGAGAACTGAGGCTCCTTTTCATAATAATAGTGCAGGAGACAGTACTGACTGACTGTATATAGACATTGTAACAGTTACTCCCATAACTAATTAACAATTAGATTATGAGTTCGAGATTTCTATGAGGTGATAGTTGATGAGGCCTTCGGCCTCACCAACTATCACCTCATAGAAATGGAGAGCGAATAATCTTAATTTTTTTAGTAGAATTCTAACTGAAATTATCGCAAATAACGGTTTTCAATTATTTTTCTCCGCATTAATAAAATCGCACGTATTGAACTGTCCTTGGTAATTTTGCAGTTGTATACGCGCGCGCACCCGATTTTTCAATAATGTCAAGTTTTTGAAGTCAAGAAAACGTCAATTTCCTTTTTTCAGTCGTCTTAGGGATGTAATTATCTATTTACATTTAAACTTTCTTCCAAAACTTCGGAAAAACGATACAAAAGTCGCATTTTGTGGACGATCGACAGCTACTGCACTCTAATGGCTGATAGTATATGAGTAGCTTAGCCAATCAGATTGCAGCATTTGCATTAGTATACCAGTATAATTCTACTAATCAGAATTAGTATTGTGATGATATATTTTGGCATTGGAATTTAGATTTTTAGAAAATATGTATTCAATTATAAACCGTTTTTTGACACTTGCCCAAAATTTCCTCAGTAGAGAAAAAATGAACTTGGTTAGAATTATTTCACTGAGTTCGCGAAAAACAAAAGATTTGTTTGGTCTTGCTTTTATACAAGAAAAAGAATCTTGATAGGCTGGTGTCGAAGAACTGTTTGTTCTAGTTAATAAGATTCTTACAAAACTATTTAAAAAGGATGCCGATCCCTCGTAAACCATGTGATTCCTTACAACCAGTTCACCAAACGTCGTGCCCTTAGATGGGATTTAAACTGAACGTAGTTATAAATTCTCAGTTCTAAGTTATAAGTACCGTAATTATAAGTTCATTTCCTTATCACCGAGAAAGAAATATAGTGAGAGGCTCATGAGGAAGCCGCGCCAAGCACCTCTACTATCGCCACAATACGAGCATTATTGTCCGAATGGTGTTGTGGTTCAAGCCCTGACTAGTATACAGGCGGAGGATGTGAGTGAAATCATACCCATGGCAGAATTTTTTTCACGCTTTTATTCAGTAAAACATGAACTGGTTATGCAACGCTTTCGAGTGTTGTACCATGGAAAATCCCACGAATCAATTTCTCTGTTTACACCCAAGCCTTCAGGCAAGTGTGCATACTAAGAAAATACAAGTTGCAAGTGGGATATTCCACGGTATCCCACGAGAAAGCATTGCATAACTACTTTATACCATACCATAGAAATTACAGTGGCCAAAACGATGCAGCGCGCAGTGGGAAGGTAGAAAGTAACATCTTTGAGTATCAGGAGGGAGGGGGCGACTCTATCGTTTTCCGGTATTGATTCGTTACCGACTCATTGCTACCGGTGTGACGTCACATACCAACGCGTGAGCGCTTCGACTAGCTTATTCAGATTACGCCGTTGAAGAAGGATAACAGAGGTTAAGAAAGACAAAAAAACATGCCTTATATCGCCTTTGTTCGCTAACTAAGTGTAGTTGTGTACAGTTTATTGTTGCTTTTTGTCTGTGTGCATCATTTTTTTTTTTTTAAAGTAAAACCAGTGAGCAGCACGTGTGCGAACTACTTGAGTTGTGAAACTTTTTTATTTTCTCCTACGCGTTTCGTGTGACTAGCGCACACTTCTTCAGGGAGTTTAACAATACAATCAAGTATACCTGTATATATACCTAGATACAATTCTGCATTTCGCAAAAAACGACACCTACGGATTTGCGTATACAAACCGCTCGGTAATGCGTCTAGGAAACAGGCGTAAAAATATTATTAAGGTGTGACATATTTTAAGTGTGACATAACTATTTGGGGCCCACAGTTTTAGCTAAAACTGTTTTGTGCGCGCATTATCGTGTATCCTTGTTGAAGTTTGTTGCGGGTAAGTGGCGGGACCGCCGTCTTGAAAACGGGATGAGAGAGGTCAACTTAAAACCTTCTTGTTTTCTCTCCTAAATGTCTTACCAATATTCTCGTTAATAGAAGGTTTTATGCGTTTATAGTATACGTTTAATCTGCGTGTATCTCTGTGTCGGTTGAACCAGCCGTTCCTCTCATCAATCCGTTTGAGTGTTGAGATGTTTATTTCTTGATTTCCACCAAAATTTCCCTGCGATGTGATCGGTTTTTGTATGTTTTGGAGAACTTTTGGTGGTAGTTATGAGGCCTTCGAATTCAATTCTTTGTGTTTCAACTTCGTTTGCCTTTTGTGTTTTAATTGTGTCCACTGTATGGTGATATTTTTTGGCTTTAATCGTACAGCAGCTTTATTTGTTGGCTTTTGTTGTGAGGGTTTGTTGGCTTTTTTTTCCTGTCCCGTTGCAACTGTTGACTTATTGCTGTCCACTGCAGTTGTGGTGTTCAGTGTTGTGATTTCATACTTACAACAAAGTTCAAATTAGAGTTAGCCTGAGTAAGCTGTTTTTGGTTTTCCTCTTGCCACTTACAATTTTGGTGTTAAAATATATAGCATTTAAATATAATTACGGTTATGGTGAAATCAATTTTGCTGTATGAGTTATTTATCTTTTGTCATAACCTGATAACTTGGCTTATTCCGGAACAATGCCCCATCTTGAATGATGCTGTAGCCTGTTCCAGGTTCTCGGTCAGTGGGCACGATCGCAAAAAGTTGCCAAGCAACAGACGGGTTCTTGTAGAGAACGAGACCGAGAGCTTGGAACAGGCTAATGATGCTGCAACTGTCCTGCATTGCCATGTTGTAATGGCTCCTATTTCTTAAGCCTCCAAGAATTTCAAGGCTGTATTGTAGTCTTTTCATCCCTTTAAGTTGTCATTATATTCCAACTAAAAAACAACCCTCCACTAAATGTCACTAAATAGATCTTGCAGCATAGCACTCAAAATAAATGACAGCAAATGCTAAGTGTTAGAGTGCAGAAATGTTGTGAAGACAATCAGACATTTATTCTTATTAAATTTTTTAATTTAAACAAGTTTTATGCCTATTAGCACTTTTTATTTATTCTGCTTTTATAATCATCTGCTTTTCACAGGTCCACATCAGCCTAAAGTTTCAATTATGACTATTAGTGCCATTTAATCCATCAAATATTGTCGCTTGCGTGTCTTTGTCTAATTGCATCACTAAATGCTCTAACTACAGCTGTGAAATGTGCTATTCTGGAGTGGTATTCCCCTATTTTCAAATCTTCAAGCAGATTCTTCAAGCAGATAATTTGAAGGATAATAAACACAAGAGCTTCCGTTTGACTTTAAAAATATGCTCGATATTTGTCCTCGGACATTATCTGTTCTTATCTTCTTGGAATGGATAATGTCCACAGAATGGACACCGAATGAAGGCTACTTTTCGTGAACCCTGCTTTACCAAATAAAGGAATGTTTGATTGACTGAATTAATATTTCTCCCTCGGACTCCAGAGATCCATAAGCTTCATTCTCCTCCATTGTGCTTAGTAGCTATGCTCTCATTCTGACCATATATGGCCCTACATGCCCTGCCTGATGCATTGTTGGTGGTTTTATTTGTGGTTTGTGTAATAGCAGTCAGCGCTGAAAACCTTGATGTTAGCTCCGGAGAGCCTTGATGCTTGCTCTGTTTTGTGTCTTTATAGCTCAGTGTTTAGTTATCCTTGTGTAAAAATGGTTGAATTTCACCACCCTAGCTTTTTCTTCAGTATGGTATCAAAGTCAATAAGGTTGGTGGCATCTATTTTAGTTGCTGATGTAACAGAAAAGTCGCATTTTTTAACTTCACACCAATTACCGGTAAGTGAAACAAACGTAAATCTGGGATCTCAAATTAATTCCAAATTAAACTTGTCAATAGACTTATACTAGCTGTGGTAAGCCTTTGTATGACTCTGTTCCTTTAAAGGAAATATCTTGGGCTGTCATAATCAATGGGAGTTTAATAAAGAGGTGTGGAAGTTAAGTGAAACTATCGTAAATTAGGGATCTCAAATTTATTCCAAATGAAACTTGTCAATTGATTTATACTGGCAATCGAGCTGTCGTAAGCCCTTGTATGACTCTGTTCCTTTAAAGGAAATATCTTGGGCTGTCATAATCAATGGGAGTTTAATAAAGAGGTGTTGACAAGTGCTTAAGGGGGTGCAAAAATGAAACAGGAACTTTCAAATTTGACAGCAGGATTGAACATATGAAAAAAATATGTAGCTCTCATGTGTATGTCTTGACAGGTGATAAAGACATTTTTGAAAATCCAAACTAAGTGAGTTAAAAACTCCATGCCAGTTGATCATCCGGGGGGGGGGGGGGGGCGGAGCATTAGCCTTCAAAGGGAAAATGTTCATCAGAATCCCTAAGTGATGCCCAGTGTGGCATTCTGGAAGGGAATTTGTGCATTATGATATGTTCCTTCCAGTGACTTTCCCTGCAAAAAAACCCAAAGTGTCTTTAAGGTTACTTCCCACCATCGCGGGTGCCTTTCGGGAAAAAAAATCGTACGCGCGCCAGTTTCAATAAAATCCCAACAAACTATATATCATAAGAAAGCTTAATAAATGTACTTTACGAAAAAAAAATACAATTTCAGCAATGCTTTCTTTTAGGAAGTGTCAGGAGGCGGTAAGGCGTGAAACGACCGTGGCTTCTTCTATTGAATTTATCGGCTATCGGATTCCGCAGTACGAGCAAAATGGCTGCACAGTCTTATTCACAAGGCAGCAATCAACTACAGTGTGTCGGGCGTTTTAGATATTCTGATTGGTTGTCTAGATATCCACATCTAAAAGCTGGAGTAGCTAAAAATATGCGAGAGGTGTTGTGTAAACGGACGTCACGGGAAAAGTGTGTTAAATATCAAAATTTCCCGACACACTTTGGTTTGTCATTATCTCTGGAATGTTCTGGCGAAATTTCACGAAAATCCGTCAAATCTGCATACCCTATAAATTCGCTCAAAGTGGATGTATTCCGCCAAAAATCAAATGCGAGATTTTAGCTTGTAAAGGTTCGTAAACAACTCGCGCCACGCCCAGAGATTATCACGCCTAATAAAACCGCAAACCAATGGAACAGCAGGACCTCCTAGTGTCTCTGACAATAGATCAAGATTTCCCGGGAAAAGCATCGCATTGCAACGTTTTTTTTTTATCTCGCTCACTGGAGTTCAATTTAGGACGGCGACGTAATATAATGGGCAAAGACGCCAAAGGCAAAGGCAAAGGCAAAACCCGCGCCAAAAATGTTTAAGGCGGAAAATGGGCCGCTGAAAAACAAGACGTTAAGGAATCGACGGACGGCTTAAGAAATACCCTTATTGCTGAAATGAGTTCCCTTGGGTAGGTTTCCTTTTCTTCATCGCTTCCGCCAGATTCCGACGAAGAATCTTGTTCGCAGCCTGCACCGACGTTGACTTTGATTTTTAAGCTACTTGTTCCAAGGATATTTGAACGCTCCGGATCTTCAGCAGATGCCGAGATTGTCGAAGGCGTTTGGCCAACCCAAGAGCCTTTGTCGCTTCCGGCAAGGTTTTTTTTTTCTTTCCTTGACAATATGGAGCTTTTTCTTTCTTCTTTGTGTCTGTTTTTTTCGTTTTCTTTACCCAAAGACTTTTTTCTGCTTTTGATTTTTCCATAGGAGTTAGCATAAAGAGCTCTCACGTGGGAATTTTTGTCAAGTGCGTGATGTAAATAAAAATATGCAAATGACATGAAATACGAGCGATGAGCGTTTGCCGCGAAAATTTCCCTAGGGTTCTCGCCCGTTGACAAGATTACGACACCTTCCTTGTTTATTAACTTTATTTGAAACTACGTTTTCTCTAAATAACTCGGCCGCTTTTTGAGATTTTTAATGTTTTTCCTTTGGAAACACTAGATAAAATGACGAACTTAAATTTTGTCAAATAAAAGAAAAAAAAACGATTTTTTTGGCCTCTGAAGGTGGGAAGTAACCTTAATAACCTGTTTTCAGTGGGACACAACTTTTTAGATGAACAAAAGGGGACTGTTGGCTGCTCGTGACCTTGCAAATCGATAGATTCTGATGGATCGATTGGATTAACAGCATTCATCAATTTTTAAAATATCGAATTCCAAACTAAAATCAGGGAAAAGCTAGTCACAATTAGGCCGCCGGCCGGGAACTAGGCTGAGTTTTTCACGTAACACAACTATGTATAATATTTGCTGCAGACCTGGCATATAAGAAAATTAAGGCTTCTCTTTACTCAAATACAACAAAATAAAATAGAACCGAATTACTAATCAAATTATAAAAACCTTAGAGACGCCCCCTCCCTCCTGTCGAGTATTTAACAGCTTTCCTGTTTTCTGCTGATTGACTGAATTTCCTATGGCATGGTATAAATAA
Source organism: Orbicella franksi (assembly GCF_964199315.1). NCBI lineage: Eukaryota > Metazoa > Cnidaria > Anthozoa > Scleractinia > Merulinidae > Orbicella > Orbicella franksi. The sequence continues at coordinate 24,154,987 of NC_138151.1, forward strand.
AAAATATATGAAATATATAAACACAGATGTGTACCGGATTATTTGCTGTACTTTAGCAGATTAGCGCAAATATACTAAACATTTAGAAAATTTAAACAGAAAGCCTCATAGTTGTGTTTTTGAAGTTTTTCCTCGAGTCAAATTTTACGCTAATGAAAATTTGTGGTTCTTAGATCATCCTAAAGGTGTTCTCTTTTTCATTTTTTTTTTTTTTAGTCCCTAGTATTGAGGTAAATTTCAATTATTGCTTAAGAAGACAAAAAAAACCCTGAGATACTGAATTTTAAACGCGAATCATCTCACAGGGAGAATGGTGGAGGGGGGGGGGGAGGGTGGATTGCCCACCACCTGCACCCTACCCTAGATCCGCCCGTGTATTAAGCAATTTTTAGCTTTGTATCAGATGCGTTGTCTCTGAGACAACAGTCCCATATAAACCTTTTCCAGTCGTTTAACTATTAGAATCAGGAGCCATAATCGGGGACGGAGACCGTAAGCGCGCCATTTCTAGTATTGGGGCTGTCCCTATGATATGGGACAATTTTTCTATGTTTAGAACAAATTGCGCCATCCAGTGCGGCACACGCGCGTACACGCTGCGAGGATTTTTGCGGATGTAGCGCGGGGAAATGGCGTCCGAAATTCCCGAAACGTTTGATACTTTAGGCCCACAACTCAATTCGTTCATGTCTGTTGGAATTTTACTTCAGTATTTTCGTCGTAAGTTGCTTCAGATTGAGTGAAGTAAGACAGTGTTATTTAGTTATGTGCTTCTTTATATCACTGTATGACCAAGTTGTGTGCCGATGCTTCCGATTACTCCACTCTACGTTTCGCATGCGGTTGAAGAATAACAGCTTTTCCAAAACACAGCAAAAAACTAGTTGGATATATTTGGATATGGCAGCGTTTCAGGACTTCAAAGTTTCCCTCCTCTTGCCACACGCTTGTGAGGATTTCGCTAGAGTCTCGAAAAGTCAAATTTGAGTTTCGCCTGAATTGTAAGCAACGCTTGATGTTTTATCAAGGCCCAATAAGTGACAACTAAGTTTATGTCTGTATATGCTGCTCAGTTTGTTTGTGTAAAAATCCAATAAATTGTCTGTTGTCGATGAATAAGAGCGCCTGCCGATGCGTGTTTTGTACAGTCAGTAAAACATGCGTGTTTTGTACAATCAGTAAAGCATGACAAATTGGACTTCCCCACTTTCGTGTGAAAACGTGCATTGAACTCATTTAATATCTCTAGTTTTTAAATTGTTTAAGGTTGATAAATGTTTGAGAACATATTAAAAGCTTAGCTGAAAATATGTGAATACAGCATAAATATCGGCAAAATTACGATGACGCTTTCTTTAATCAACTCGAACACCGATTTCGAATTTGTTGGTTGACTGTTATCAAAACTCCTTGTCTGTTTTATTTTCGCAGTGTAAATTTCACTATGCATGCTGAAGAAACACATGATGTTAGTAGCCTTTTGGCGTTGGTGAAAATTTTTGCAGCATCTCGGCACAAAAGGCAACGAACGAAATCTTTGTCAAGATTTGTTGACAATTGAAAACACCGACTCGGATTTAAAAGTTCTTGCGCTGCACTATGCAAATGGCTACTTAAGGGCCCATTAACCGATCTTTTCGAGCCGTTGCTAAGAAAAATTTATTCTCATATAATCTGATCATTTTTAGTTAGTTCAGAGTTATTTCATGTGTTTTAACTTTTTCATGATTAGTGACACTAGTGATGACGTCATCCGGCCACGCCCATGGTCATGTGACTAATACCGAAAAAACGCAAAGGCTCCCAGGCAAATTACTTTATCGACATTTTTTTCATCGATTTAATAATTTAATTCAAATCCTCATTACGCTATGCATAGATTTTGTTTCATTTCTAAAAGGTCAGCTTTTGAGAGAATTTCAAAATATTAAAAAATTCGTAGTTTTCTGAAAAAAGCATGATCTTGAAAAAGGAATGCATAGCTATCTTTCCAACATTGGCTTTGATTGAAATCCGTCGAAAAAGGCTGGATTTAATGAAAAACCGCGTTTCCTTTAGTATTTTAAGAAACCGGAAGTGCACCCGATATATGTTGGAAGTTACCCTATCATCGAGTGCGCAATTTACACTACCAGTGCACTTCGGTAAGATCAAACAAAGCCACACGGAGTTAGTTTTTCTCTTTCTATTGCTCTTGTTTTTCTGTCTTTTTCTTATTTTGTCTCTGCTTTTACTTTTTTTACTTTGCATTTTGTGAAACACAAAGAAATACATCTAAAATGTAAGCGAATTTGGAAGTTATTGAGTTGTTTTTATTTTCCGCGCTCAGGCTGACGTAAGTAACCGGAAGTGAAATTTCACCTCCTTAGCAACGCGCGCGAGCGCGCGCATGAATCGGTTAATGGGCCCTTAATGTACGCGTCAGACTTTCCTTTCAAAAACTTATGCAAACTCGCCAAACAAACAGAAACAATAAGAAACTATCAAAAACAGGGCTTGGTTATGATTAAGCATTGTTTGGGAAACTCACAAATTAACTCGATACCAGACTAAAGAGTTTTCATACATAACTTTCCTTTACAGAACAAACGTAAGACTTTACGCGTACAACTAGCACGAGCAGATATTATTCAATTAACAGCGCGAAATTGAAGTCGTATTTACGACCCTGAAAAACTCACCTTTTCCATTAGCTCAGGGCATAAAACTACATATAAGAGCCCTGCTTCTCATTCCCTGCCATCACTGGGAAAAATCTGCAAGAGAATCTCGCAACTCTCACCATTTGATCACGCAACGTGACACCATCCACGCGAGAGTCCCCGACATGTGCTTGGATCCGCGCGGATATAACAATCTTATTTATGTATTAATGGTCTAATATAGATATAGATGTGGCCCGCCTAGATTAGCTTAGGCTATCTGCGGGTTCGCGCTGTTACTATTGTCTAGCTTTTTTTAACTTAATGTGTATATATTTCATGATAAAGTTGAGTATATGACGTCAGCATGGCGCAATTTGTGCTAAAAATAGAAAAATTGTCCCATATCATAGGTGTGCGCGGATCTCAAGACTTACGGTCTCCGTCCCCGATTATGGCTTCTGTTAGAATTCAATTTGACAATCTCTATAGGAACTTCGCCGTTGTTCATTCATGTTGGAACACGTGGTTGTGGTGCTAAATGGCGTTTCTATCGCTGAATGTGTCCACGCTGGCCTGAAGAAAAAGTCACAAGGAGGCATTTCGCACTTTTTTAGTTCTTTAGTCCTGAGAAGGAAATAAACCTCGCGGACAATACACGGGTATCTATTTCCTTTTTTCACATTGACGTCATCTTTTTCCTTACACCACGCATGTGTGATATAATCGTTGTGTTGTTCATCTCTATCTTCGGATTCAGACCCTCGCGGCTGCCCTTGGCTTAAAGGTGTACTTGGGTCTCGGCTGAGCATGTTTTGCGTCGTTCGTGATGATTCTGGTCTCCGAGCATCACCTGAGTCATGCAATGCAGGCCTCACGAGCTAACCGTGAACATTGAAATATGGCTGGAGAATAAACAAGAAAAGTAAATTCAATGAGAGGTAAGGTATCAAAAAACAAATGGTGGAAGTGTAACATGTTAGGCAATTATTGCATTATGCATAACGCAAAAAAGGAGTAGCTGTATTGTTATACCGAAGTGATAACATTTCCCACCTTAAAGATGTAAAAAAAAAATTCATGTACTTTAATGCTTTCTATTTGTTTGGGTCCTTATTGTTTGAGTAAGCTAATATTCACGCCTTCAACACCACTCTATTAGATACTGCGTAAAAGAATTATGCTAAATTTTCACGAATATTCTCCTTGTTGTAAGTTTAGAGCGCCTGTTTGGAGGGAATATATCACCGGACAACGTGCTGTTTGAGATTCGTACAAGTGAATATTAAGATACCGGCCTGTAGGTGCTGGTGGATTCAGTATGGCGCCGTTGGATATCAGACCTTGAATCTCTGTCGACCGCTGACTTAGAACTTGCAGGAGGTTTGGGCAGGTCATAATCTACTCCTTGAGAAGATTAAAAATGTTCACACGAGTCGGATGAATGACTACAGATAACCAAATATACAGGTAGGATATTTTCTCACTCCTTTCTCACGCTTTCATCTACAATTTGAGACAAAGAGACGTACTGTTTTAAAAAGCAAAATCAGAACACAAACTCACGTGGATCGTCTTTGTTAACGTTGGAAATTGCCTCTTTTCTTGGAGGATTTTGTGTTTTGGCAACTGGGGACGTCGACGACTCGACTTAGTGGAGCGAAAATACCCTTGACGACACCAAACGAGCCTGATATAGCACCGAAGAGTACCAAAAAAGGTACGATTACATATATTTACCGCACCCGAGTTTGGCCCCAAATCCGGCAACATCAAACCGGTGAATTTGCTACTATAAAATATCAGGACAGAATACACGGCTTTAAATTGGCTAATTGTGGATTTGGATTAGGTAATCAGGTTTAATTAAACATGACACTGTCATGTGTGGCTGTTTTGAGGTACTATATTGATGGCGAATTCAACAAAACTAAGAACGAGAAGCCGGCGTAACATTAGATGAAGCTTTCAAGGAGACATTTTCTTGTCAATAATGACAATTATAAGTTTTTTAAGACCGAAATAAGTTGTCAGAGCTGTGCTGTAGAGAAGCCCGGGTGCCACAGGCGACAAACTTTTGTCTTTGGGCCACTGGAAAATAAATTACTTTTTCATGTTAGCCTAAGGCGGGGGTTAACATAAAGGCCGTATTTTGGATGCATGGGTATGGTTTTAACACAAATATCTCGTTCAACTTTCAAGCAGTCAAAATTTTCTCTGCTCATCCAACATATCTACGTTTTGGGCTGCTTCGTAAATGTTTTTGGTGATTTTTGGATTTCTTTGGGGATAAATAGTTTTTCTCAAAGGATTAGTAAATTTATGGAAGTAGGAAATTTTGAAGATTTGATGTTGTTTTAAAATTAGAATTTGAAGTTAACAATTGGTAGACGTACACCAAACTGTTGTCCACCAACCTGGGGTTGGGGGGGGGGGGGGGAGGGGGAGGGGCGTTCAACTGTCTGGTGGTGTTCCAAAACTTTTTTTCCTTTTAATCCCTCTTTAAACTTCCTAAAAATTCCCTTAAACTCAGGTAGGATTTCATGGTTAGGAGCCTTCGGGCTCCTTGTAATTTTTCTTAGACACAGCCTTGGTTGTTCCAATAAAAGCATCTTGGATGAGGAAATTTCAGCCAAACACATTAACTTGCTTCTAAGGCTGGTTACTTCAAATTTTTGAGATTTCATTCCGCTAATTCTCCGCTTTCAAAGTAGACAAGACCAACATTTATTGAAAAGCAGTAATCTCTTAAATGGCATTCAAATTTTCACTCTGATATGCGGTATGAATTGTGTTTTTAAACGATAAGACTTTGTTTTACATTTAAATATGAAAATGAATCATTCCTAGAGGGTAGTTTCATGATTTGAGGTATCTGCGTAATCAATATAGGATGGACACCTCACCTGGGAGGAGGCTGGGAACTTATTCCTGATACCCATAATTCTCTGGTTTATTGTTACAATAACTTTCAGCTTGACAGCTTCTCGCTCAGTTTGTAAATAGCTTATCGCACGTAAGAAGCATGGCGGAAGTTAGAGCAAGTAATATCTGGTTCGTGGCAGTCGCTCTTATTTTTCTTCCTCTTACAGGTAAGAATTGTGTAGCTACCTCTGTTGAGTTTGGATTGTAAATCTTTAGACACAGTCTAGTTAAAAGATTCCTTAAATACGGCGTTCTACCATAACATGCTGGCGATAATTTGAATTGAAACCTGTCTTAGTTAACTCGCGATACAAGGGTACATTCAGCCGGATTATGTTTTCACATGTTACAGCTTTCAACTGTCCAAGACTTGAAATTAAGAATTAAATCATTAAAGTTACTACTGTTCTTGTATGATTCATCATCAAGGAATCAGCACGGACGCGTGACTTAACCCGCACGCATTCCAAGTTGTGAATATTTCACATTTTACCGATGTTTCCCGAGTTGGGTTGGTGAATCGGACTTAAATATTATCACACAGTGTGCGTTGATAGGGCCTGTATCCATTTGTATCTTGTTAATTTTTGACTGGCTTTTTATTTCCTCTTACTGAAGGCGCTCGCTCTGATACGTTATGCATGAGCAATATTAATTGCCTAAGTTTGAGTTCGTCAGGAATGTAAATTGTCACGATGCATGTTTGTCACGCTATGTTTAATTGAATGTGATTTTATCGGTTTTATTTCCGTCGCGTGCCCAGTGCAGCGGACACGGGGAGTTGAGGGCTGGGATCGCTGAGTGTCAACCACAGTGCAAGAACGTTTAGGCAAACTGATTTTTAACGTTTATTGGGATGAGCTTGTCAAAGTCTCGCACACATGCGGTGAACTCGGCTGCAAGGCAATTGTGATTGCGTAATCAATATAATTATACAGCTAAAACTTAAAAGCAAAAGAACGAAATCAGGGTAAGACGAAAGAGCAAATATGTACAAGTGTGACTTACGCCTGATCCTGCGGGGTTCTCCTTAAAATTTGAAGTAGAGGGAGAATGACTGTGAGTAGTTGGCGGACAATGCCGATAAAAAGACGTGGAGTGGTTTTATCGGAGCAACGGGGAGGAGGGGGAACCGACCGCTACCTTTTATTGGGGGGTCCGGGAGCCTCCCCGGGAAAATTTTGAAATTGGGGTTCTAAAAAGTGCATTTCATTGTATTTTAAGCAATCGTGGTTTTAAGTTTTTTTGTTAAAGAAAAGCTATTTCACTGAGAAAAACATACATGTAGTGTATCGTGTTAGTTGAACAGTTTAAACATCGTCATCCGTATCAAATTCGAAAAAAACAAAACAAAAAACGTCAAAAGCGTTCCCAATCACGCCTGTAAAAACAGATGTGAAACCCAAACGAGAAAAGAGTTTGCTGGCATTGAAGGTACTAGGTTGAGGTTTGAATCGGAGTCGCTCTGTAGTCGAACTGACCAACTGGCCACATGAAACTTAATTTTGGGTCGACCCAAATAACATCTGTCAAACTTAATTGATTCAAATGTCGATCTCGTCATGCACTTAATTGGGGCTATTAGGTTCGGCAGAAATATATTAAATTGGTTCCAAGGTCACTGAGCTAATTTTCCACTTTCAAAGCTGATAATTTAAGACCACCAAATTTACTGAAAAGCAGTAAGCTCGCTTTAGATAATATACAAATTTTAGCTCTTTTAAAAAAGCTTGAGAAATACTTGGTTAACTTGAAAAGCTGTCTTCATTGTCAAAAAGCAGTCATGGATTGAAAGCCATCGTTCACCTGCGAACGACAAATATAGAACCAAAACTGCTGGAAGGTAAACGATCGAGTTTCGTGTTTAGAAACTCACTTCTTTCCCAAGAACAACAAAGCGGTTTTATGCGTGAGGCTCCTAAACCAGCAAAATGCATAGATCATACTCTGTGGCAATAGCTATACACACTATTGAGTGTGTTTCCAAACGATAAGACTAAATTTTACATTTCAATAAGAAAGTAAACCTTTCCTAAAGGTTCGTTTTCCAGTTTGAAGTATCTGTTCAACATTACCTTACGCATAACTCACCTGGCAGGGGGCTGAGAACATATTCCAGATACCCATAATTCTCTGCTTTATTGTTACAATATCACTGACAGAGATTGACTGAAGCTTCCAGCTCATCGATTTGAAAATAAATTATCGGCGAATGAACCATGGCGGAAGTCACTGCAAATAATGTTTGGTTCGCGGCAGTTGCGCTTATTTTCTTTCTCTTACAGGTAAGAAGGGTTTAGCTACTTCTGTTAGTTTAGATTGTAAATCTTAAGACACAGTCTATAGATCAGTTCTGGAAACAGATTTCTCAAAACTTAAGGAATATTAAGCTTTCTACCTAATAAACATGTTGGCGGTAATAGAAATATAACCTGTCAAGTACATACTGCCAGATTTTGCTTTCATAGCTCGCAGCTTTCAACAACCCTAGACTTTAAATTAAGATCAAGACCGTCGAAGTTTTATCATTAGAGCTGTTACTAAACTTTCTTAATAATTCATCATCAAAGTCTCAGCGCAGACGCGTGTCTTGCAGCATCCACGCTTCCCGGTTGTGCATATACTTTACATTACTTTTATCGACATTTTACGATTTCGGTTGGTAGATCAGTATTATTCAAGTAGTTGCACTGGTGGTAATAAGACCCTGTGTTCATTTGTAATCGTGTTTGATTGTATTTTCATTTGCACTCAAAGGAGGCGTTCGTGCTGAAGCGTTATGCACGAGCGGTTGTCTATTGCTCACGATATATATCTGTCACGCTATGCTTAAATTAAGTTCTATTTTATCGGTTATATTTCTCTGAACATCCTGTTCGGGAAACGTGCTCTTTCAGTTGTTCTTACAACACTTAAAACCCTTTCTAGTAACAGGGAGTAAATTAAGGTGATTAGTCTGACGGTGAGGACGGCAAGGATGCTACGAAGTTCTCAGAACACACAAAAAAAACATGGGAGTTTATAGGTTTGCTAGTTTTGTAATTATTTGTGCGTTTTCTTTTTCGTTTCCTCTTTCTTTTAACCTGTTTGTTCATTAATTCATTCCTAAGCCTATTTACACTAATTATAAAAGAACAAGACGCCTAAAGGCGATCTGGCGGGATGCTTTGGCTAGTGGGCATAGCATTTGAATGAACTGTGAAGTTACAGTAAAGTGCCACGATTAGTCAGTTAGATCAACCAAAGAAATCACTGTAGGAAGTGTTGAAGAAACCGTCACTGTGTTTGTAGTGGAAAATAGGGTAGGCGGAGAATTACTGTACGAGCGGAGTCTCGTTCCCCGACTCCTATTTCTTCTTTCCGGGTGATCTACAGGATGGAACGAGAGTGTGCATGGTGTTTAGAAATGGCATCAGAACTGGCTGAAGTAATATATTGCATCGTCGAAAATGGAATTTGCTTTTTTTTTCCTAATGCGGCCATAACACTTACGTTGAGAACTGCCAGAAAATTTGAGACATGAATGGTAACGCAACGTTTTTCAAAACGTTACGTTAATCCAATATTTTAGTCACAATATTTTAGTCTTCAAATAATTTTAATTACTTGAAGACTAAAGTATTGTGAAGGGCTGTATTGCCGTCAATGAACGTAACGAATCTACGAAAACATTAACAAGCTAAAGTACTGATTGTCTGTTATATAATTACAAGCTCTTTTGTGTGAAAGAGGGACTGAAGTAGGATAACTATCAAAACATTAACAAAGTATTGATTGTCATCACTTGTGTGGGAGAAAAACGTAACGCAACGTAACGCAACTGTTATATTACCATCGATAATGTGTGCTTGTTTACTCGAGATAACGAAAGAATAAAAGCTTCCATGAGAAGCATGAGGAATTCTTCTTAACAAATATTTCCCTTTGTATTTATAAATTTTAACAGTGGAACACTGAAAATAAAATAAACGTCGACTGGAATAAACCATCTCGCAAACACTATTTACATGTGCGTTCTGAGCTGGTAAACAGGTAGCTCAATGTCAGCAAGAATACACAAAACCTTAAACATACACGTAGCACGATTGTCGACTCATGGATTGAACTGTAAAAGTTTCGATAGAGTAAAACTCTCGAGGCTTAAATATCTTCAAGTGCAAAGTAATAAATATTTCAATTTGAGCCAATTTTTGAATTGGTTGGTCTGGATGTTTTCCGTGATGGACTCCTTCAGTTGGAATACACTGATTCAATTTAATGAATATCGTGTGTCAAAGTTGCTTCAAACCTCTTGTTTAGACTAAGCGTTAGGCACGTAGACCCGATAAACACGCAAGTTCGGTTGCTGAACTCGCTGGTTCGCTTGGCAGGCCGAATGATTACAGGACGTAACATGTCGATCAAAGTCGATCATCGAAAACATAATCGATAAGTCGATAGTACTCGATATTTGTCGATAATTGTCAATCGTCAAGTTACGTTTGTCTATAAAAGTCGATAATCACAAGGTTTTGAACTGATTATCGATTTTATCGACAAAAATGGAGACAAATGTTTCAATCAGCTACAAAATTCAAGTAACCAAACCAATAATAGCTCCAAGGACTTTTTTTATGCCGAGTTTAAAGAGCTCTAAAGTAAATCTGTATGACAATAAACTTAAATAGAAACCTGAACAACCAAGTGGTCTGTTATTCATTACAGAATAGAATGTTTAAATTACCTCGAGAAATGATCGATTAACAGTTTCAGCTGAACTAAATCGCGATCTATAACATAACTCGAACCAACCTAGTTCCCAGAGTCTCTCTAGGCGGGGGAGATGAGAGATCCTGGGAACTCGAAGTCGTGTTTCTTCGGGGGGACAGAACGGGCCAAAGTTTAGACTAGATGCGGGAAAAAATCGAGGCCAGCAAAGTAATTAAGAAGTAACGCAAAGTAAATTGACATTTTATTTCATCAGTGGTTTTATTCAGTTCAACATTTGACAAATACAAGCTGCTACGACTCTCCTTCCTCTCCGCTAGAGGGTTTGTATGCCCTTGCTTCTCCTTGCACCTGTGACTGTTGTACCAGTCCACAACCTACGTATGCCTACGCCATACATCGTTTTTTGTATTTCCGATACTTGTCGATTGAAATCGATCAAAATCGATCAAAATCAATCATAATCGAACACAGTCGATAATCACAATAAATTGTGTGATCGACTTCTATCGATTTCCGATATTTGTCGATTAATTGGTATCGACAACGATCGACAATGATCGATTTTTATCGACTATCGAAATAATCGACATGTTACGTCCTGGTGAATAGCGAACTCGTTGGTCCGATGCGTAACACAGAACGGATAATCCGCGAACTCTATGCAATTTTGATGGTTCAATTCAATACACAAAGTCGAAACACCTTCTAAAATGTCTTACCCTCTGTTTATTTCCTAAACACGTACACGTTGCTTCGAGCACTTCACTGTCTACACAAACTACTCCCTGCCAGAATCGCAGAATCTTTCGAAATTACAGTATTTTCACTCCTGTGAAAGTCATGTCATCTTGCATGTGCTTCCAAGTTTAACCTTCGAGCTGTGACGTGCATTTCAGGGTAACCCGAAAATATATACTGACCCCGGTCCGCGGATCCCCACTACGGACCGGGGCCGCGGACTACCTATGGACCGGTCCACGGACTACCCCTAAGGACCCCCTTTACGGACCACCCCCCAAAATAGAATAAAAATAGGAAATAAATACTTCACTTATGGGTTGTCTAATAGATTACTCGCCTGTCGGCGAAATTTCGAGTATTATACTGTGCAAATGTAACCAACACCCCCACCCCTCCACCGCCCCCCCCCCTCCCCCCCAAAAAAGCCTAAAAACTTTTTCAGCGTGAGGAGATGCCGATGGCCAAACGAAGGAAAATTGTTACATTCCATTCCTGGCTAAATCTGGCCATGGAGGATCTGCTTTTAAGTCGTTGAAGCTTGTTTGTATCTGTAATTGTGCTGAGCAAATTATGAAGCCTGGAACGAGCCCACGAATCCACGTGAAAATGGGCTGAACAAAATGGTGGAGGGGAAAGAGCACAAATTTCGAGGCTTCCGGGATGCATCCTGGAGACTTTCGCGGTCTTTCATATCCAGTATGGCCACAGCAAAGGAAATGGTAATTTGTAATGATAGAACTTGCGCCCGAGCCTGAACCCAACAATGTTACATTTGCAAAATGAAACGTTCGAACTTTCGCCGACACGATCCATTGGACAATTCATAACTGAAATATTTATTTCTTATTTTTATTCTATTTTGGGGGATGGTCCGTAGAGGGGGTCCGTAGGGGTAGTCCGTGGACCGCCCTATAGGTAGTCCGCGGACCCGGTCCGTAGTGGAGGTCCGCGGACCGGGGGTCAGTATTTTCGGGTTACCCTGCATTTCATGGTCAATCAAATTTGTCGATTTGCGTCGACGATGAAAAAGGAACCCCCGGCAAACCTTACCTTGGCCTGCCACAGGCAACCCACGGAAAAGTACCTTTTTTTTTTCTCGCAATGGCGGTACTCACATTTACTATAATTTTGTTCTTGTTGAATTTCGTCTCTTATACATAGCAGAAAGCAAACCCTTTCTTTGTTTAAAATGAACTCTTGTTGACTTTATCCTGAGTTCTTTTCTAATACAGAGAGAACCAAAGTTCAGTTTAACACAACAGCAACAACCAAACAAAACGATCGTGCGCATCTTTCTCTCCGTGGGAGGCCTATGACTGAATGGCCTTATGGGAAATCTCTGACACTTCGCTCCCCCCCTCCACCTGTCCCTTGTCGACCAGTTTTTCATAAATTGTCGACTTAACTTGATGTGTAAGTAGCGTGTTCACCACTCTTGACGCAAATGTTCTGTACACTTAAGGCAAACGTTAACTGTTCTTAGAGATTCTTAGTGTTCACTTCTCTTAACGCGAGAAAACTTAAAACTTCAAATGTAAACTTCAAAAGGTATATATTGAGTGTTCCTAAAACGATTGATTTTTGATCAGTGCTCTCCTCTCCCTTCTGCTCCACGTGCTGCTTCCCGTCTGGACCATTCTGGCAGGCACATCTGAGTTGTCTGCCGTTCAATTCCCTTGAGAATGGGTACCGAGATCCAATGGACACAGCTCTTGTAGTGGGCGTTTAAACATTATCGATTTCCCTTTCTTGCATGTGGTTGACTACACCACTGTTTCGCGGATAACCCCTTCTTGCCAGTAATGATTCTTTCTACTCTTAAAATGTTTTAGAGTCCTCTTTGTAGACCATCCTCGTGAACAATAACAATGTCACCCATATCACTAGTATAACCTGGTCTTCTTCCATTTTAAGTCGGTAGGAATTTCCTAATTCAAAAAGATATTTATTTACTCCACCGCGTCCAGAAATGTTCCTTCAGTCTCTCAAGCAAGGCTATACGTCTCCACCGCACCACGTGGAGAGGGGTCAAGGGTTCTTCAATGTCTTCACTGAACACAAATGTCAGAGGTCTGGAATTGGGTCTTGCCTCTATTTCAACCAGTACTGTTTGAAGCTCCTCACCGGTGACCACTGCATTCTTAAGAATCTTTTCACGCTCGCCACTAATCGTTCAAAGTAGCCACCCACCGTGGGGCCCATTCACGATTGAATGTCCATTTCACTCCTTCGTCAGCAAGGTGTCTTCTTACTTCAGGTGAATTGAACAACGTCGCTAACGTCTTGGAAGCTTCGTTAGCAGTCTGCTCATTGTCTGAATTCTTAGCTGAAATGTGATCTAGTAATTCGTCCTACCCAATCTTTGTTTACAGAAACTAGACCACCTACACCTCCACTGCAGCATAAAGTTTGACTCGTTCTAGAGAAGGTTGGCATCGTACCTCTCGCTATCATGGTGTATCCGTTTTGAGAAGTGATCATAAAAGCTCCTTTCATTTGAACTATCCCCAGGCTTTCCAGTCTCCAGAGCCTTTTAAACTTACTCTCCAGCAGGTCTAGGTCAGGGTGATTTCTAACTTGGCATTTCAGTACATATGTACTTGTCAGATTAATGGGGGTGCTTGAGGAAGGCACTTGACCGGAAACGATCCAACCCAGCTTGGGGTGAGTAACTGTGGTTCCTGCCTCTCCCCCGATGATTCCACCTGTGACAAGATCCCAGTATTGGTCTCCACCAACCAGTATGTCAAGTTGTGCTTCTCCTTCACAATCATCAGCTCTAGCCAAGCCAGCAGGATGGGGAAAAGTTCTCACGGCTTGTCAACAACGCAGACCCTGAAGTGAAGAACTAGTAACAGGTACACAGATAGCAGAAAGTACTGTGTCCTCAGTATCCTCTGAGCCAATAAATAGACTACCTTCTTAGCAATGTTTGTAATTTCCAGTGTTTGAACCAAATGGCTCGAATGTCAGTGATTCAGAATCTTAAAACAGACGAGTTATCTTGGCTTCCTCTATCAAGAAGGATTCCCACGGTCATTTTATGATGGCTGTTGTCTAGATTGTATAAGGTCGCTTTCGCCGTCTGCAGGAAAATGCTATCATACACATTAACAGATGATGTCTCCCTCTTGTCACCGACTACACTTTCGTGCTTCCACGTTTCAGTGTCAGGCTGAATTGCAGATTTTACATTAGGATGGGTGATACTGACCAAAGTCATGACACACTGGTGTAGGTTTCAAATTTCTCTCTGATCCAGCCGTGAGTGCTGAAGTAGTGGAGTGTCCCATGCTCTTCCACTCCTCATGGGTGGAGGGTTTTGATCTCTAAGACTGCTTAATAATCACAACGCATCCTGTTTCCTACAGTAATTCTTCTCTAAGCTCTTTCAACACTGCCTCGAGGTTCCATTTTAATTTCCTTGGAGATTTTATTAAAGATGCTTAATCTGGGCTTAATCTGATCTCCTCTGGTATTTTGTGCAACATCAAGGAAGAAAGAGTCTTTTACATTCGTCTGCTTTATGGCCTAATCCACTCACTCAATGCTCGTACATTTTCTTGTACTTCGTGTAAAGACGCCTCGTTGCCTGCAAAGGGTTAGGAGTGTCACAGCTGCATTGTCATTTGCACTAGACAAGTTCAATCCATTGATCGTGGCTGCAGCAGAGCCCTGGAGTGACGCTAGCAGATAGGAGAACTTGCGAACGGGAGTGAGCGATTGATCTAGATGAATTATTGAATCGAGACTGTCCCAAAACATTGACCATTCCTTAAATTTACCATCGAATGATGGTAGGTGCAATTCGGTTGCTCACCTTTGAATTGCTGACTCCATGTGCCAATATGTCGACTTTTGAGAAGGGGCTCTTTGTGTGGACGGTATTACAGCTTGCTTCGGTCCGTTTCAATGCGCGTGACATCCTCGAGTGTGGTCAAGTATCCATAAATTCAGCGTCCATAAATTCAGAAGACTCTGCAGTCTCGTTTTGGATGTTTTGTTTGATTTGAATTAAAATAGTTTCATTATAGAGGCGATTACTTCCATTTCTTCTCGAAACTAGATTTGAGATGTTTGATTCGACTTTTGTGTTCGGGTTTTGATTATTGTAATTTCCCGCTAACCCGTATGCTTCGTTTATCACCCGTAGTACATGTTCCTTAAATCTACTGAAAACTCCCTTTTACTTTACAAGGCTCAGCGAAATCGCGACGACTCTTTCCAATGATTAACTTTATAAAAATCCGGTAGTTTTTTTGTCTAGCTGTGTTCTCGCAACAGGAATGCCAGAATGTGATGTCACACCGAGTTCCTTATGCTTCGCTCGATCGCTCCCTTTTACGAAGTTTCGCTTTTCATCCGGCTTCGAAGGACCATGTGAAAACATTATCCTGATTTCTTTACTACTACAGAGATAACTCGACTTATTACGCGAAAATCAACGCCTATTTTAACGTAACAACTTGGAACGAACTGAAGCGATCGAGCACGTACGCATTTTTCCGCTCTGAACCCTAAATGTGGGAAAACTGGCATTAAGGGGCCAAACTGTCTGGAAACTTGCGCGCTTGACTCTACGAAATTAACTCGACTCAGAAATTAGCTCGTAGCAACTCGCTTGCTGAGGAAGAGGAACTTGTCGCGAGTTTTAAAGGACCCGTCGTCAGATCTGCTACAACTGGAAATAAGAACATTAAGATAACTTGGACTTGGCGCGGTTATTTCTCTTTCTTCAACTTCGACGTAAATCTTCGAAGCAAATCGCAGAGATGTAAAATTGTATTACAATGATAAGCGTACTCTATTTAACTGAATACACGATTGCGTCCGTGTTAGGAATAAATGAAAGAGGGCTGAATAAAGTCAGCTTGAAAGCTGAAAGTAGCTTGAATAAATTCAGCTGCATAATGAGTATAGCCA
The DNA here is from genome assembly GCF_964199315.1 of Orbicella franksi. Lineage (NCBI taxonomy): Eukaryota > Metazoa > Cnidaria > Anthozoa > Scleractinia > Merulinidae > Orbicella > Orbicella franksi. Next base: position 24,170,928 of record NC_138151.1, read on the forward strand.
GGTTTAAGCTTGAAAAAATTCAGCTGACGAATGGCGATACCAACAAAGCTAGCTTGTAATATGCATTTGTCGATTGTAGTTTCAGCCTACAAAGTTGTGAAAAGTCATTTGAGTTTTCTTTCGCTGAATTATTTCAGTTTGTTCAGCGACAAATACATTCATTCTATTTAATACGCATAACAATTGTTACTTATCCTGGTCTGTGTATGATCTAAAGTTTCCTGATAGTACATTATTAAGTGCACTATTTGCACAAGTTTCTAGGCAAAAGAACTTCTAAAACACCAAAAAGCCTACTTTTGTATTATTGTGGTCCGCATGAACATTAACCTTATTGAACCTATAATTTCTCCTAACAACAGAGACATTGTTGGGAATGGTATTGCTTTGGTGCATGAGTGTTTCATATAAGATCTTGGGGATACGGCAGTATTCACGCGATTAGATCGCTGGTACGTTTTGGACTAATGTAACCCGAAGCCAGAGCGAAACCTTTCGCTCAAAATTGTTGCTTGAGGTCTAGTGCACCACTTTTCACTTTGAAAACTCATCATATGTTTTCCGTTCACACTACGCTGGAGGAATTTGAAAACGGAAGCTTCACTCTAAAAACGCATCATACGTTTTCCGTCTAAACTACGCCGATAGTTGACAAGGGTGCATCCCGAGTCAATTATCATGCGTGGCAATCGAGAGCCACTAATCTAATTGTTTTAGTATATATAAATCTGCAAGTCGGCCGCTACCTTTTTTAAACAACGGCACGCCTCCAGACTACTCGCTGTCTACAACGGCATTTGTTATAGAACGCTAGTAGATTTATACCAATGGAAAATAGATAGCTCGCACTTCCCGCCTTTCGTGATCATTTTTATTTTAACTTTTACTAAATTCTTGTTTTTGTTTTGGCAATAAAATTATACGGTGGTACTCGAGTTAGAATAAACTTTTCTAAAGTATTTTTTGTTGCACTTCAATCCGAACAAATTCCTCATCTCAAGTCCTCTGTCGAGCTTACCCTAGATCATGTCATGTTTTCTTTCGGAAATTATTCGATCGTTCAGTAAACTAAGCGAATCATAGCATTTTGATGTTGGCCACAGAATTTGTAAAGATGCTCATACCAAAGTTCTGAGGTGAAGTGATGATTCGTTCTGACTGTGATTCCGGAGAATAGTCACTGATTGAGCGTGCCATTTGTGAGCTTAGCTTTTAGGATGTCGTTTTGAAAATCGAGTAGACAAAATAAATTTCTAAGTAATTAATATCTTATTTTTTTTTTTAGCGACTTCAGTAACATGGACAGCGCCTCCTCCTCAGTGGACTCAGACGAGTTCAAGTGTAATCAGAACAGTTAACATGTCAGTGTTAAATGGAAGTACTCAGGTGCCCCTGAGGTGGAGTTACACTCTGTTATCTGGTTCACTGATATCAACTACGTTTTCTATAACATTGAATGATGGCAGCTTCAATGATATTGGAACGATATCTGGTGGTAGTACTCTAATATTTGACAGAAATGACTACAAAATACGTTTTGATATCAGTGGAAGTGAACAGGCCACCTTAATAATAAACAGAGTCACTCAAACAGAAGAAGCAGTTTACCAATGCAAGCTTACAACGAATTTAAACCAATGGAGTCATAGAATACGACTAATTCCTACAGGTGAGTCAATGAGTAAAACAAGTAAAATGTGTCACCTGAGCACCCTGCTGACCACCATTGCCGGATTAGGGAGCTATGGGCAATTACACTGACCTGTAGCACAGTTACCTGTCGCTTTTGTGTAGCATAGGCAAAATTTCAAAATTATTTCAAAAATGTCTCCGATCGCTTTTTAGATGTAGAACTTTATCAGATATTATGCTAAATACCATCGAAAAGCATTTCTTAGGCCTGGTAATTCTCATATGCCGCTGACATACCTGGGACAGCCGGCACGGCCTGGGACACTGTTACGGCATATGTGAACATTTATCACCGAATCATAATCTGTCCAATGAATTGACCGCCGGCTTGCCTGCAAAGTTGAGCCGAGTTCAACTCAGCGGGCAAGCCGGCGGTTGTTGGCGATTATCGGCGATGAAAATATTTTGTGTGAACATCATCTGCGGACGCAACATACTCCAGTAACATGATTCAATCCATATTTACAGGTGGAATGGCTGAAAATTGCGCCAATTCGATTTGTATTTCGTGCAAATTTCAGAAATTTGGGTAAGTCGGCGATCCATCACAGATGGGCCAGGGACCCACTGGGACAGATCGCCGAACATTGTCATTTGCAACCGGCGACATAGTCGCAGGTAGGTCGGCGGGATATGACAACAAGGCTTTATACGTTTCTGAGGATTTCTCTGAATTACTCAAATTACCCATAACTCCTTGTGGGTGTGGCTGATATGTAAATGAGAGGAAAAAAATCATTAATATTTGTCAAAATTAAAACATTTCTTGGCAAATTGAAGCATTCACTGCAGTGATGCTATAATTGCGTCATTGACTTCAATGTGAAATTAAAAAATCCCCTTTCTTTTCCCTTTTAAGTCTTCAAAAATTTACGCGCTAAAAGAATGATGTAACACAACTTGCATAATGTGCATTGAACCCCCCGCAATGAGATAAAGGCAAGGTTACCAAGCTAAAAGCAGAGAATGGAGTGATTGCGTTGAAGAACGAAACGAAGGAGAAGCGTACACTGAACATTTCCCCCCTGTTTTGGCCATAATTAATGTCTGTTCTGCATGAATGAACGTATAACGTGGCAGACAATGTGTTTCCAAATCAAAGAAAGTGGATTTTCTCTGCTTTAGCTTACCAAAAAGCGTTCAAACTGGAGGGGTTGGAAGACCAGACGATGAACTGTCTGGCAAGTAGTGTTTTAGTGTTTACATTTTATTGCCCGAATCGAATGATTTTACCTCATGTAGTGGTAAGTGGAATACACAGAACCACCAATTAAGCAGCTTACCAGAGTGTTTCCGATTTGCAAGAATGTTAATATCTCGCTCAAAAATAAATATAAATTGCCCTGATGTTTTCAGACAGCGCAGAAGACCTTATGAATTTGCTTTGATACTGATATCTTTAGTATTGGATGTATTTACATTGTAAGAATTTGCATGTTCACTCAATTTTCATCACCAATGTTTAGATTTTGTAAGCGTTACATTTCTCCAGTACGTAAACTGGGCAAATGCTTTGGATCATAGTTTCTCAGAAATTAGAGTGAGAATGATGTATAAACTTTTGTGTTGTCATTTTATTCTACTGATTCATAGGAATGGGCAAAATTCATGGTAAACTTTTGTAAAGGAGAGAAGTCTTGGCTTTATTATATCTTCATACCAGTTAGGTGTTACACGTTACATTACAAATTCATGATTCATGATTTATTTCTCAAAATTTAACATTTGCTCACAAAGCTTTAACCTTTTTTATAGTTAGTTTCAAATTTGATCCGATAACTAGTTGCCATAGATAAGAAATTTTTTATTTATTACTGTCTCACCTCAAAAGTGACAGGCGATCATGCGACAGGTCATTAAGCTTTCAAATTAGAGTTAAAGCCATTGTAATTTCATATAAAATAAGTTGGTAAAAAATTGGTCGGAGGTCATCCGTTGAAACAACTCTACATGTATCACCATTAATACTTTCTTCTGAACGAAATTACCTTCACATTAGTCTCTAAAATAAAAGCATGCATGTAATTTCAAGTACACAGGTACATGTTTCATAGGACTCTTGGATCAGCATGAGTATACATGTATGCCCCGGCAGCAGCTCTTGTTATCAAAAGGGAACGTGCCGCTTGTAAAGAAAACAGAAATCACATTGTATTTTTCTGTACATGTAGGTACTGCAACTCGACACTAAACAGGCACATTGGGACTCCCAAGGCTTGTTTTGTCATGTGTTTATGTTTGGATCTCAAGTGTTTTTTTGCTGTCGTTGTTGTTTAACATTGGCCTGTATCGGGTGTGAGCTTTACCTTATTAATCCCCTCCAAAAAATTACAGTTCAACTTTGAGTACATTTTTAGTAAACACGAGTCGTACCATTACAGAATCAGGGCTTCTGATATTTCGCGCAGTCGCAGAACTGCGAATTTCATGTAAATTGGCGAAATCCCACGAAATTGACAAAAACACTCAAAATACCGCGAAATTCACTAGAAATCATACCAAATACAAGTCAGTACAACATACTTCAAACCTATCTTGGCTGCTGGGGCTGTTTCCTTACCGTTAACTTTGCAAATCTGTCGTGAAACTTCGTCACTGCAACGAGTAAACAACATCCCAAAACTACCAGGCATTCTTAGATTAATGTTGCTAAAAACTGGGTACTTACTGTGGCCAGGATGTAAAAAGCTTTGTCATTGGCGCGTTTCTTGAGCGTATTGTTGTTAAAGAGCAAATGATGATCTCTGTTAAAACAACCTTGTGTCATACAAGTACTAACACGTACAGTAGTCCAAGGGAGTTGCTCAAATTTTCCTGTAGGGTTGCTGGTTTTACAAAGGCAACACTTATAAGTAGTCAGTGCTCCTGATGCTGTTGTTATTGCATAGGCTTACAGTCATCATATTCCGAAAAAATTGGCAAAATTGCCGTCTTCGTTAGTTAAAAAAATGTTCGTCAAATCAGTGCAAAACCGATCACTTTCCAGCGAAATAAGCCCAGAAAATTTCCACAAAATCAGCCATTTTTTAACTTGGAAAATATTATTTTCCAACTGGTAGTGGTGGCACGATTTCACTCCATCACTTACTGTTAGACATTTAGAAACCAGGGGGGTGGGGGAACTCCCATATGAAAAGGTCGGCGATTCTCTTCGGAAAATTTGAATTTAACTTCTAAAGGAGACCAATGTGGGAGTAACTTGAGCTTCATTAGACCCCTAAAAGATACCACTGAAAACGGAATGGGTTCGGTTACTAGCCTCTGTTTAAGAGAGGATCCCACGCGCACTTGTAGACCCGACTAATGTAATCCAGAGACCAGCGGATATCAAGCCTAAAAACAGAAATTAAATGAGAGCGTTTCTTTCATTATTATTTCTTCGAGTGAACCCTGAAGGATACTTTGACAGCTGAAAATGGTGACTTTTTTTTATCAACACCCTAAGTGAGACCAGAATCTTTGATTCGTACCTGAGATGATAAGCCTCCCGGACCTTTTCACATAGGAGTCTCCCCTAAATGGTGTCATTTAATGGACTTAATGGAGTTGCAAGTTGACTTAGAGCTCGATTTACTAATTTTTAACGACTACATTTTGAACACAAGCTACGAATAGACTCGCATTATTTATGGAAAGAGAGTTATTTTCAGTCCTTACATTAGGGCTACAAGTGAATGTAAGTACTTGAACTCAACACCATAAAGGACACAAAATTTCAATGTACAATACACAAACTATGTTAAAGTTGACTAAAATGGATTATCCTGTCTCATATATCACTTGGCAGAAATCTTGCTATTTAAACTTGATTTATGAGCTGTGTATCTTCATACTGTGTTCCGACTTCAGCCTGCTGAATTTCATTCTTAAATTTTGGTGTCATCCTACTGAACTTTGAAGTAATGCCCTGCTGCTGTAACAGCATCAATGTATTGATAACTCAGCAAAACTGCATATATCTACATATTTAAAAGACTGTTACCTAGCATGTCTTCAGTTAGGGTGTATGTGCTAAATAATTCATGATAAATCAGTAACTTTTCAGTGGCTACGTTCCCAGTATATCTACGTTCCCAGTTTATCTTGATCCCAATCTTCACTTTTTGGTCAACTTTCTAGCTAGTTCAATCTATTTAAAAATATTAATAAATAATTGTTTAAAAAAAAGGGTTTTATTGATTTTTACCAAAGAATGAAATCCGAACTGAGAGCTGCAACCGTGGACGTATTGTCTTGGAAATTTCTCCCGTGCCCCCGTTCAGTGTTGGAGATATCAGCGCAATCGATGGACACGGATTTCTACCCCAACATTGAACTGCGGGGGGGGGGGGGGGGATTTTTCCAACATTTGAGAGCAAGGTTGTCTGAGCTCTGTGACGTGACAAATCAAGATGACAACACATAATAACGTCAGTAAGATTAAAAGATAACAAGATAGGCTAAACCACTTGATTTTACGTGTTGACCTATTTTAAGCGGACTTGTAATTGTTTACGTTATGTTTTATTTTGGATGTTCACGACCCTTTATAAGAAACTAAAGTAGCCCAAGCTCTTGGAAAAGTTTTCGAGAGCAAACTTAATGCTTGAAGATGGTTTACCGACGGGACGTTCCAGCCGAAAAGAGCGCATATAGGAGGTATCTTCGAGATAAAGAGCGCATGAAACTTGAAGAGATCGCCCAGGTTTGTGATATTTCTACTTCGTCAGTGCATAGAATTACCTCCCAAAAATTACCCGACGTTTTGAAAAACAAGCGAGCATCCCGTGGTCGTAAGAGGAAACTGTCGTTAAGGCGCTTTCTTTGAGACTTTCAAAGATGAAAACTTCGAGTCCATGTTTCAAGCAGCAGAAAAAGGAGAAAGTAGGCTGTTCTTGATGGACGGAGACCCATCCCAAAACAGTGCACGAGCTAGAGCCGCCATGAGTAGAGTAGGATGTCAACTGTTTAAGATTCCCGCAAGATCTCCAGAATTAAACGGCTGCGAAAATGTGTTCAACATCGCTGCAAGCAAATTGAGGAAAGACGCATTGGAGAGAGCCATTACACGAGAATCCTATGAACAATTTTACAATCGAGTGCGGCAAACTATTGAAGCAGTACCCGTACAGACAATAGATAGAATAATCGAGTCCATGAGTGGTCGTCTGCGACAAATTATAGACAAAAATGGGGAAAGACTTAAGTGTTAAAGTACATTATCAGCTTCACGAAACAGGCAAACGTTTTCAATTAAAACTGAGTTAAACGCTTTTATTAAGTTCAAGGCATCGCTAACAATGATAATTTAGTTACTGAAAGTAAGCTAATGATAGTGGTAGTTGTTTAAACGCGGTTTATGACGGTTTACTCCGCATATATTATTGAAAAACACGTGCCTGACAAGAGTAACAACGGTTTACACCGGTTTACAACGGTTTACATACACATTAAAAGGAACAATTAAGTCTTTTTATTTTATTGTGTAAACCGTTGTAAACCGTTGGAAACCGTTGGAAACCGTTGGAAACTGCAGTAAACTTTTATTAACTACTTTCGAGGAATACGGAAATCGTGACAATTTCAAACAAAATTAAATAATTTTAGCTCACTGCCTGCTTATAGTTCCTATAAAGTGTTCAGTTCTCCTGTTCTCCACTAGACGCCCTTCCGATTTCACTGAGCACTAGACGTGCAAAGCATTTTCCGCACGGTGGTACTACTTTTTGGTCTTGCCGCGAAATTTGGCGGCTAAGATGGAAAATTCGCCATCGTACCTGCATCATCTCGGTCTCCCTCTCATCGACCACACCCCCTCGTACAAAAACTAACGCGTGTTTGCTAGTGCCAAATATAGGCGTGTCCTTATCAAACACGATGTCTTCACAAAAGTGTGACTTCGGGGCTGGTAGGTGTACCGGCTGTCCCTCTAACATAAGAACAAGATCGTGCCACGGTATTATTTGGGGGCTCCAGCGAAAGTCGTTTAGAAAGTCTAATGAACATTGCGAGTCTGTTCAGGTCTCAATTCCCTGAGAACGCTACGAACAATCAAAAAAGATTATCATTACGTCTAATTAACACTTTCATGGCGTTGTCCTCATTTCTGTAACCAAATGCAAACAGGTAATAACACATTTTGATGCCGCTTCCCTTTTTTTTTTTTGTCTCCCGCCAATTGTTATTAGATCCCAGGTGGTCTCGTTCTCAACACTACAGTTCATCATGTGGGCCTGTAACGCAATTCTCATCCTCAGACAACCGTGGACGTATTGTCTTGGAAATTTCTCCCGTGCCCCCGTTCAGTGTTGGAGATATCAGCGCAATCGACGGACACGAATTTCTACCCCAACATTGAACTGGGGGGGAAGGGGGAATTTTTCCAACATTTGAGACCAAGGTTGTGGCTATAAGCAAGCATTGAACATTACTCTGAGTCCATACATCACTTTTGACCAAACAAAATGATCTTGCTGTTTTTGACTACGGCACTAGTAAGATATATGTAATGTAAATCATGTAGGCAGGCCTGAGTAACAAACAGTTTCTTAACATTGAACTGTTTTATTTTGCAAATATCACAACACACTCCTGATTTGAAAAAGGCTTTATGGGCTTGTTCGAAAGCTATAGACTGCCCTCACGTCAGAAGTAGTTCCTTAATGAGCAATGCCTCATAACACCCTTTCATAATTTATTTTCCAAGTTCAGTGGCCCACAGTCACTTTGATTATGCTGGCTGAGTCATTCAAAGGCTCTTAGTTGGGAAATTATTATTCTTATTGTTCAACGGCCCTTCTTGGGGAATTTGTTATTATACCAATATAATTTTTGTCACTAGTTGAATTCTCAGTATAATTTGCCGCAGCTGATTTACTTTTCTTGTACACCTATTGTTTTCTTTTTCTTTCCATCTGATATGTAACCTGTTTGTAATTTATAACCAGTTGTAAAAACCATATTTAAGTTGTCAGTTTTTAGCACTCTTTTTGTAACTGACAAAGGTGGAGAGACCAAAACTTTTTATAAAGTTTTATATTTTTTTATCTTTTTTGAGCCAAAAGTTGTCCATTTTTGGTCTCTTTTTAACTAGATTTTATTATTCGCCGAATCAGGACTGTGAATCCTCAGTGATCCTTTTAGTTCAGCATCTTTGTTGGCTCAGGAAGTGCTTTCAACCATCTGTATTGTAGACATAGTGAACCTTTGCATATATCCATAAACATTTGTCTGATTTGTTTTACTTTTGTTAAGCATGATAAGACACAACTCTTGGCAAAATTTTAAAAAAATCCTGTAAGTAGACTTCAGAGCCATCCTTAATTTTCGAAAATTTAAGGTGGCTCTGAACCCTACCATCAGAATTTTTTTAAACTTTGCCAAAAGTTGCCTCTTAGTATGCTTATCAATAGTTGATAATATGAAGAAATTTCACTGCGCTGTCCTTGAATTATAAGCCCCTAATGCTGTAATTAATGGTGTTTTTAGGAGGTCATAATGTTGCTATGGTAACCTATTGCGTCACGAAAATGATAACAACGTGTTCACACATCATTGGGCAGTTTTGTGATACCATCAAGTGATAAAGAGTGGTTATAACGACCCATCAAAATCTAAGTGTGCATGCCTATGCATGCACTTGTGGCTCTCAGGCGGTAGCAAAGCTTATTAATTGAGCATTTGTCTCCATTTCAGGTGGCTCAAAACAGTTTCAAAGTGTTGGAAACTGTTTTGAGCCACCTTAAATGGAGACAAATGCTCAATTAATAAGCTTTTACTACAGACAGTGCCACAAGCGCATGCATAGGCGTACGGGCACCTTCGGGCTTAGGGCAGGCAGTGACCTTCTTGCCCGAAAAAAATTATGCAATGCCCTAATGTGTGAGTGTTGAAATCGGGATGTAAACCCACTCAGATCGCATGAAAAACAAAACCTTTTACAGTTCTCACATCTAAGAAAACTACTATAATCCCAAATATAGTTGTATTGAAAGCTTGCCTACTCGATGACTTCTATCAACAGTCTCAATCTAGTAAAATCTAAAAAATATTAAAAGAAAAAGTTTTTCCTTTCATGGCGTTCCTACAGCGATCGGCAGATCAGCAACAGAGACATTTGTGTTTCAAGATGGACCATTTGAGGAGGCGCGGTGGCCTCATGGTTAGTGCCCTCGTCTCCGGAACGAGCGGTCCGGGTTCGAGCCCTGGCCGGGGAAATTGTGTTGTCTTCTTTGGCCAGACACTTTACTCTCACGGTACCTGTCTCCACCCAGGTGTATAAACGGGTACCGGCGAACTTAATGCTGGGGGTAACCCTGCGATGGACTAGCATCCCATCCAGGGGGGAGTAGAAATACTCATAGTCGCTTCATGCTGCAGAAACCGGGATAAGCTCCGGCCTGATGGGCCACTTGGCTCGTATGCAGACTTTACTACTTTATGGACCATTTGGACGTGTTACAGAACCTGGACTCTGATCTGTTCGAGACGAGCTTCTCGATGCACTTGAGACGTTAAAACACGTAGGGGCCAAACCACCCCCCTAATGTTTCATGAAGGCTATATTTGCTTGGTTTATATATTTCTCAACCAAGTTTGGCAGATGAGCTTTCTTTGTTCTCCAGTTTATTTTAATTTGGAAGTTGTGACAAAATGTCAGATTATGACGTCATAATCGATGACGTCGCCAAAACGTGCTATAATTTTTTGTCAAATCTGATGTAAAGATTATGTCATTGGAAAGGCCTTGACTCGAGGAGTAAAATGCTGAAAACCGTTTTTTGCTGTGATGTTTATTTTTTGAGATATGGTAAATTAATTTTTTTGGTTGTTGTCCCCCCCCCCCGGAATTTGCTTAACCATACTGTCCTTCTTAAGTCAGTCTCTCTGGTTTATTTTTTTCGGTTTTATTCTAAGAAGGCTAATAATCTAGAAAAATAGAAAGCTTGATGTTGTCAAAAATCGTATGGTTTTAGAAATTTGACTTTCCGCTTTGTTAGGTTGGTATTAAAAGTAAAAAAACGGGTGATGTCACATGTTATGACGTAACAAAACTAATTTTAACGCAATAACACTAGAGGGATAGTTTTTTATCGCGATTTTATTCTTTATTTTTGCTTTAGTCATCTGGCACATCACATGTGAAACATAGCTGCATTTGCTGTAACAAAATTACGACTCCAATTTGGGGATTTTTCTCAAGGGGGGGACCCTATATTTTGCAGAGTAATTTTTCATATTTAAAAATACCATATTTCATTCAATTTTTATGATATGGACAAAATTTTTTCAGGTTTCAACTCCCCTTGATGTGCTCTTTCCAACACATTGTAAAAAATATGCATATCAAAAACTTCAAAAGTGGCAAAAGACATGACGTCATCACTGTGACGTCACAACTTTGACATTTACTGACATTTTTTACGTAAATATAATTGGCAATTGGTCATCTGATCATCTGCCAAGTTTGGTGTAGAAAGAGTCAATACTTTTTAAGTAATACGAAATAATGTGAAATACCCAAGAACTGACGCAACATTTGGGGGGTGGTTTGGCCCCTACGTGAAAGAACAACACGAGGCATTGCAAGACGTCGAAGTCTAGTTTTGACCACAGGAGACTTGCAGCCTACACTGCAAGCCTGGCCTTCTTTGACTTCAGAAGCAGCGTAAATACGATGGCGAACAACATGAACATAAAAGAGGAACACCTCATAAGAAAGATTTAATAGCATAAAAATTAAAACACCTCTTTGTTAAGACATTACAAACTTCGGGCCGTTTCAGAGCCACCGCAAGAACAAAAGTCTTGGACTTCGTTACCTTTATTTTTTTTTTATAGTTAACATGTCATTTCAGTATTACTCCTTTTTGGCAAGGCCAAAGTTGTACAAAGTAGCTTACAAGCCTTGAAACCTAAAAAAACAAAAAAAAGAGGGCTCGCTCTTTTTCCGGAGCCTGAAAGTGACTACCGTGCAGTGCAGTCTTTGGTGCGCCAACGATACTTCGGATCAGCAGCAAATATAAATTTTACACCTTACACGATACTACTTTAATAAAGTGCTAACTCTCTGAAGAAACCACTTAACAGTCTAAAGACTCCTGGTCAGGCGTCTTATCACCCTGAGATTCATAAAAAGTAACTAACTAGAAACTTTATATATATACGACCTTTGAAAATTACACCAATAGCATTCTTTTCTAATGTGTCGTTGCCCGAATCATGGGCGTTTTGACCGAAAAAAATTACATAATTTCCGCAGCTAGGGGGCCTGTAGCCCCCCTCGCCCTCTCCCCCCCCTAGTTTGTACGTCTATGATTGCACGTGTGATACATGTGTATGTTGACTCTTTGCATCATTCTTTGCAGTTGAAACCACTATAACCACTGATAGTGGCAATCAGACTAACAGTGAAGGATCAAATGTAACTTTATTTTGCAACACAAGTGGAAAGCCCGATCCCAACGTTACTTGGACCATGGAAACTGGTAATGATGGTGGAGAAGTGTTCTTTGGGAACCCTTGGGTTATTGAGAACGTCAGCAGAACTGACACAGGAATATACCGCTGCACGGCTTACAATGGAGTTGGAAATCGAGTGAGCCGTTTACTTTATGTCAATATCACTTGTAAGTACAAGAAGACACTTCATAGGTAAATGTGTAGATATATAACAGTATTTTCAAAACAAGCCAGTGACTACCAGAGTTCTGTCGCCTACTTGATTGTACATCTCCACTTACTCTGGCAAAAGCAATCAGCTTGAGACAAACAAGCTCAGCAGTGCATCTTATCAATAAATCTTTAAGGCAGCAGAGTAACTTCACGCTCAATTTTGCAGCAATAATTTTTTTTTTTTTATGCAATAGGAAGTAAGCTTGTTTAAAGAGAAAGTTTAAAGCGTGCGCTGTATTTTGTGCCCTTCGCATTATTGTGTTTTAGTGGCCATCTTGCAGTTTTAAATAAGTGGCCGGGCTAGCTTCATTTCCATGTTGCTTCTAGCATCAGGGCAGTGAAACAATCGCTAAAAATTGATCTTTTTTCTTTTGGCTTCAAAAAGTCATGCCTCGCAATAAGGTGACAAATTCAGCCAACACACACAAGTAATTACTTAATAAGTTGTCAAAGTTTGTTACTCGGTTCATTCGACCATATGATTACTTTCAGTTGTTGACAGACAATACGGGAGATCACGGCCCACAAAAATACTGATATTAAAAGACAAAATGGAAAGTCTTGAATTTAACTAGCATAAATATTGAAATCTAAGATAATACTGCTAATGACTAGCAACAATTTGAATAAGAATAATTTTCAGTTTAAAAAGAAAGAAAATTTGCATACCGATGAAACAATGTGAAAATTGAAACCTTTAACCAATGTGATGATTTTATCACTTGATTCTTGCCGATTTAAGATGATAATCCTAAGCTGGCAATTCCTTATGGCATTTCCTAGCTTCTACATTTTAGATTTCAAAATTTTCTAGGGGAAGGGGGTCATGACCTCAGACCCCCTAGGATGAGGGGCCTTGCCTTACTCTTCCAACCGCAGACACCTACTTCAGAACATTTTGAAACCCCTGATATAAATCTCAGTGTGTGTATATACAATATCTTAACCATAGAAATTTCAGGTCACAGATAGTCTTGATACAATGCTTTCCTAGAGCTAGCTTTTGATAGCTCAAACAAAAGGAAAAAAAAAAACTCTTCTGCATGCATTTTCAGGTTAGCAAGACTAAATTCACATGGGGTTTTGTCATTATCATTCACACGCAGTCTTATCTCTGAAGCATGATTTCGTACAATTTAATTAAGAGTCAGTATGAAATCCAAGTCTTGAAGTTAATACAAACATAAACATAATTATCAAGACCTAGGTGAAGAGGTGATCTTTAGCTCTCTAAAAGTACACATTGTTAAAAAATGGACTATACAAGAATGTTCTACATCGAGAATCCATTACATTTCAAGCCGACTACAGCATCGGCTATAAATCTGACTAAGCAAAATGTGGAATGTTTGTTACATCCCAGGTATACATGTATGTATTTTAAATTGATGGAGCAGTGAAGTACCCTCTCCAAACTACAACACTGCCCACATCACAATTCTAGCCAAATATCAGCAATACCAGACACAAATGCCCGTTAAATTGAAGTTCTAAGCCCTAATTGTGCAGCTATAGTTCTTTGCCATCTAAAGAAAGCACAACATTGTCGCGAAGGTGCAGAGGGCCTACTGAGGTGACTTGGTCTTTACCTGTAATGTTCATCTTTGGCTTTTTCATGTACGATACTACGATGCTTACTAGGAAATTGCTACACTTGTACCTTCAATGGACTGACTTGATGATGAGCTCAGGCACACTTGCTTTAGACAGTTGCTGCCTGTAAGAAGGGGTGTCTGGAAAACCCGAATAGCGAATAGCGAATAGCGAATAGCGAATAGCGAATAGCGAATAGCGAATAGCGAATAGCGAATAGCGAATAGCGAATAGCGAATAGCGAATAGCGAATAGCGAATAGCGAATAGCGAATAGTCGCCAATAGCGAATAGCGAATAGTCCCGAATAGTGCGAATAGTCTTGAATAGTGCGAATAGTGGCGCACAGTCGCGAAAAGTGGAATAGTCGTCAATAGTCACCGCTTTAGATCTAATATCCTGCGTTAATCAATTATTCAAATAAGCAACAGAATTTCAGTGAATTTATTACCTTTTCTTCTCCGGACTCATCATAGGGCTGTCCATCGCCGACATTAAGTAAACAGAAAACACAAGGATAACCTAATAAAGACGTATTTACGCTTTTGCAGCGGTTTAAAACAGAAGAAATTACGTTTAAAAACACCTTTTGTCCTGATAAGCGTCTGCGGGAAAATCCCGTCCTACGTTGCTGCGAGGTTGATTGCGAGATAGTGGGTACCCTATTTGCTACGATTTGCCACGATTTGCCACTATTTGCCACTATTCGCCACTATTCGAGACTGTTCGCCTCTATTCGCACTATTGGAGACTATTCGCACTATTCGCTATTCGCTATTCGGAACTATTCGCTGTTCGCTATTCGCGGCTATTCGCTATTCGGGTTTTCCAGACACCCCTGTAAGAAGCCAAAAAATATCGTAAGCTAGACGCTTTGCTGCGTGTACCCAGGCATTCGTTATACTGAGAAGCACTGGCTATATTGCAATCATGCTAAATGTTCTGCATTTAAAGTGGTACGAAATTCAATCGAATCGATGTGTTCAAGCTGTTCTGTCTTTGATTGCATTTCTTGGAATCGATTAATGGCTTATTACTCGTTTGCAGGGCTTTAGGGCGTGAAATGAGTCAAGGTCTTTATATCAGCCGATAAACGTTTCAGGTTTTTTTTTTATTCTTCCGTAGCCTTTGTCGTTGTTATTTGCATTTCTCAAGCAAGCAAGACATTTTGAATTTCAGAGTTATGGTGGTGCGTGACATAGACCTACGAACGCGTTTGTGGAAAAACATATACTTATTTCGTGATTTTTAGCCCATTTAGAAGTTAAAGTATTAGGAAAAGTGCTTCTGTAAATGCTTGTTTGTTCAGTACAGAAACTCTTGATTGGTTCAAATCGTATTTGACGAATCGCACACAACGGTGCTCAGTTAACAGTTATCTCTCTGACTTCACCACTCTCAAATGTGGTGTGCTAATTTATATTAACGATTTGCCTAGCTGTTTATCGTTCAGCGTACCTAGAATGTATAAAGATGACACCCACATTACTTATGCTGGTTCTGATTTACATTTGATCCAGTCTAATCTATCTCACGACCTTGAAAAGCTGAGCAAATGGCTAGTGACTAACAAACTTACCTTGAACGCTACAAAAACTGAATTTATACTGATCGGCTCCAGGCAAAGATTAAGTACTCTATCTGATACACTCGAACTTTCCATTGATAATGTTCGGATTGAACAAGTTTTTTCTGTGAAATCCCTTGGAATGCATATCGATGAAAATTTAACGTAGCATTCCCACATTGATAAACTTTGTAAAAAGATCGCTTCCGCTGTTGGAGCCATAAAGCGAGTTAAGCCATTTGTGCCTCAATCCACCCTACTCAGTATTTACAACTCACTAGTTCAACCTCACTTTGATTACTGCAGCCTTGTCTGGGGTAATTGTGGCAAAACATTATTTAAAAAGCTACAAAAACTACAGAACCGTGCTGCTCGTGTTATAACTTCATCAAACTATGACGTGGATGTCGATTCCTTATTTCACAAACTCAGCTGGAAAGACTTGAAATCTCAACGTCAAATTCAGAACGCCTTAATGGTTTTCAAGTCTTTAAACGGTCTTGTTCCGGAATATCTCACGTCTAAATTTATAAAGCGAAATGAATCAAGTTATTCTCTGAGGGACTCGGTAAACAAACTTGTTGTCCCCTTTCCAAGAACTAACTACATGAGAAATAGTTTAGTTACAGCGGCGCTACCCTTTGGAACAGCTTACCCTGTAACATTAGAGAGTCTAGTTCATTAAACAAATTTAAACGCCTTCTCTACCATAATCTTTAAACACGGCATTCATGAAAACCAGGATTTTTCTTAACGTGCATATGACATGAAAAATAATTCTTACCTATTTTAGAGGACTTTCAAAATACAGAAGATGGCGTTTTTCCTTTTGAAATATCTTTTTTCGTTTTAGAGATATGAACGTTTTTCTATTATGCAAATCAGATGTGATGACGTTATATTGTGACGTGCATTTGTGGTGCCAAGTTTCAAGAACACTGCTTCAATATTCCTAGAGATATATTTTGTTCAATATTTTACCATTTTTAGTTGCAAACAGTATGACGTCATCACTGATCTAATTTGCGTAATAGAAAAACGTCAATATCTCTAAAACGAAAAATGATATTTAAAAAAGAAAAGCACCAATCTTCTGTATTTTGAAAGGCCATTCGAATAAGCGAAAAATATTTTTCATGTCATATGCACTTTAAGTGGCATATTAATGTAAGTTAATATAATGCTAGAACGTGGATTTTTAGTCATTACTATGTAATTTTTTTCCACCTGATGTTTTTACCGTGTATAAATAGTGATTAAAGATTAAAGATTAAAGATTAAAGATAATCAGTCGCGTAGATAGCCAAAGTAAGTTCCAGATGTTTACATTATTTTCCGGCCGCAATGTTGGTGCACCGCGGAGGTACACCAACATGGCGGCTCCATACTGGGCTCTGTAATTTTGTGGAAAATATTTGGACGAATATCTGAGGTTTGGGAAAATGCACGTACTTAAAAATTAGAGACGTGTCTCTTTATTAATCTCCTATAATATCACTATTTCTTGATTTTATCCACTAAATGGTTTTCGAATAATTTTTTTATTGCATCAGGATTGCGTGACAGTGCAAGCCGAGAATTGTTTTGGGGTCAACTACATAACTACATTAGTTTCTTTCACCTTAAATGTACAATAATTCGCTACATGCGTTTCACTCTTGTAAAGAAACACGACTCTGTTACAAGAAAATAACGACAGAATATCGTTTAGTTCGAGATTTTATCTTTGTTATACTTTACAAAGTTTCTCAGAGCGTTTGACTTAGGTGTACTCGAACAGATACATTCGTAAACAAATTCTCTGAAATTTCTGCTCTTGTTGCTCAGACGTTCTTGAGTTCGTGCTGGGACTCTACTTAGTTCACGATCACGCCTAAAACTACGATGACGCTTCTGAAGATGCTTTTTATCAAGTTGAAGAGTTGATAGCGCCGGTTGATAGCTCCTTTGGTATCTGAACATGATTCTTGATAAATTCACTCAAAATGTTCGCCTGCTGATTGATCTCTCGTAAGGCTTGCAGACCGACCCATTCCGAAAACGCTTAACTTCCTTTAGTGTTGGTCTACCTCGAACGGTGTGTGCGTTTGTATGTGATTTCATCGCCCTAGAAATCATGGAATCCGTGATAACTTTTCACGACGACAACTTCTGTAAATTCCATGTGCGGTACGCATGCATGGGAGACGCATGCGCTTTAGAGACCAGACGGCGATTTGTGACTGAACGAGGGAAAAAATTGATGCTTTGTTGTGTGTACCCAGGCGATCAGGGTTTGCATGGAACGTTCTCCCCATCTCAGGGCCCCCGTCTCAGACCACCCATCTTAGGTCCCCATCTCAAGCTACCATCTCAGGCCCCCCACCTCAGACCCTCAACCTCAGACTCCCCATCTCAGGCCCCATGCCCCCCACCTCAGACCCGCCACAGTGATTTGGGTATCCCCGTGTTTTGGGTACCCCCGTACCCAAATCCCTAGTGCTTTGGGTACCCTGAAACACTAAAAGCGTTAAATACTACAGACTGGGGCAAATGAAATCATCCATAATTCTCCTCAAAAACCATTTATATTCTTACGAAGCTTTGTCTCAATGAATAAAAGCTTTCTTAATCTTGATACACATAACGTCGCTGAGAATAGTGGCAATTTATAACAGACTGCCTGATTCGAGTCCGCATTTATAACAACATACAAAACCGCATTCACGCGCCAAAGTTCCTTGTATGAACATGCACTTAGTGCCTATCGATAACCCTTGAAATGCACGTCATTTTAAATAAGAAAGGAGCATTCTAAACCTCGGATAGTTCGGCGATGCGCATGCGGCAGCATGGCGTACGGACGCAACTTCTAACGCTCCGCCAAGTATGGGCGCTCATGTCAGTTCTCAAAGCGAGTAACAGTTAAATCAATTACCGATTGCTTATTTCAAGTTCAGGAAATGCAAAATATCTAATTTATGGCAAGTAAGAGAAACAAAAAAAGAAAACAGAGAGGATCAAATTCTTCGACTCACAGCGAGTCCGACACTATGAACGAAGAAGGAGTCCACGAAGACATCAAAAGCTCTATCGACTCTTTAATCAAAGCGATGGAAGCCGGCTTCGCCAGCTTACGTGCCGACTTCGACAAACTCAGACAGGAATTTAACCATGAGATTGAAGAGATGAAAAGCGAAGTAACATCGTTGAAAGAAGGCGTGAGTTTTACACAAAGCGAGGTGGACACACTGAAGGAAAAGTCGAACGAAAACACGAAGGACATGAAGGATGGTTTGGAAAATCTCAGAATGAAAGTAGCACAGCTGGAAAAGAAATTGGAATCCGCAATAGAAGAAAACATCAAGCTAGAACAGTACACCCGACGAGAAAACCTACGTTTCAACAATATCACAAAGCTCGAAGGCGAGGATTGCAAAGCTCTGATTTGTGGTGTAATTCAGAACGAAATGGGCTTGGATGTGTCGAACATAAAATTCCACGCAGTTCATAGAGTGTGTAAGAAAATCGAGAACAGATGCAGACCCATCATCGCCCGCTTTATCAGCCGTGAAGACGGGAACGAAATCTGGAGCAAAAGAGGTCAGATAAAGCATTCAGAAAACTACCCTGATGCCTACATTACCGAAGACTTCGCGACAAGAAAAATGCAAAAAATTAATAGATACCCAAATCCCTAGTGATATGGGAATCCCTTTCCAATATGTTTATTTGTTATCGTTTCTTTAATTCAGGGTAGCGAAATCGACCAAAGATTAAAAAAAAAAAAAAAGCAAAGCAAAATTACAAAGACGAAAGTTCCAATGAGGAACGAGGACTAAATCGAAATGTTGACATGTAAGGGATACCCAAATCCCTAGTGACATGTGTATTCCCTTCCAGAGTGTTTGTTTGTTATCGTTTCTTTAATCCATAGTATAGCTAAATGAACCGAACATTAAAGGCAAACTTATAAGGCAAAGGTCATTCTAGTAAGGAAAGGACTAGAAATGCTAAAATGTAGGGGATACCCAAATCCCTATCGATATTGGTATCCCCTTACAATATTTTTGTTTGTTATGGTTTTTTGAATTCAGGGTAGCCAAATCGACCGAAGATAAAAAGGCGAAGAAAATTTACAAAGACTTCACCACTCAACGAGGAAATGATTGGAAATGTTAAAATGTAAGGGAGAGCTGAATATTTGGTATATTTAACAAGAAATAAAATGCAAACAGCGGCAACAAATATAACACATGAACTACGCATGGTTTGGAAGAACAGTCTAAAATTTTCTTGACGTTTCGCATGCTACAGCACGCATCTTCAGAAGTGGCGGTTACAAAAAAACGACAGATTTAAAACTTAAAAATACAAAGCGAGGTACTCGCAACTAACTAAAGAATAACGAAAACAAAAGGTGATAGCTAATAAAATGACAGCTTTTCACTCCTAGCATTGTCACTAGGTGTTGGTTTTAATAATATTATAATAAGAACCCTGAATTTAGGTATTTAGGTATTTGAATTTAGGTATTTTTAAATTATTTGATTACTCTTTTTATCGTTATTGTATATATTATTTTAGCTTTATGACCATTATATTGTAAATTTCTGTTTCTCTTATTTAGACTTAGTAGTAGTAGGTCCAATCAGCTGTACAGTGACTTATTTTAAACCTACTTATCAAATAAACGTATGTATGTATGTATGTATGTATGTATGTGTGTGTGTATGTATGTATGTATGTATGTATGTATGTATGTACGTATGTCTCGTATAAACAATGTTTCTTTTATTTTACAATGTAAATCACATCGTCCACTAGCTAAGACCTCGAAATGGTCCCATTTGATGTTATGGCCGGTGGAGATTGCGTGATCAGCAACAGCGGAAACGTGACCCACTTGCGTAAGGGCTTTAAGAGGCCCTGCGCCTAAGAAACGACCGATGATTTCCGGCTAAAAAATAAAATCGGCCGATTTTTATCTCCCAAGTAGAGGTTACCGAATACTATTTAAAAATGAATTTCTTTTGTTTCAGTTTCGCTTTAAACCAAAAATATCGAGCCGCAAACTTTTTCCGTCTGATAGCAGCAAAATCAGGCCGAAAATAAGGCCCCGCTAAAAACTGTTCGGAAATTACTATCGCAACGCAAAATAATGAGAAAACTACACAGTGTTGAAGAAAAAGGCCTTTTAATGCAATATCATTCGATAAACATCTAAAAACTGCCGAAGCGATTAAAAAATAAAGTTTCAAATATTGCATACTAAATTAGATGGAACGTTGGAGCTGATTTTAAAATAATTATTTCTCAAAAGTTCAACGCTTTTGAAAGCAGTCACAGTGATGAATCAGACATTGGAGGGATACACATCACGTTTCTGGAAAAACATTTTTCGGCCAAAGTATATTGACCTTATACAAAGCGTTCAAAGTTACCGTGTTTACCGTTATCCTGCTACTTGGGCGAAACACTTCTCCTTTGCCAATACGGCCGTGGATAGCGTGGTAAACGACACTTTAAACCTTGCTAGGCATTCCAAGACCATCCTAAGTAGAAGGACGTAGAATTAAAAGAGAAAGGAAGATGAAAAATACGTAGAAAAAGAAAATAACTCGAAATTACCATCTGCTAACGAAAGTTGAATCTGGAAAATGTCGTCGCGTGACAGCGGCCATTGACGTCTTTGTCTACACAGCGGCGGAATCCAAACAAATACACAAATAGGAAAACAATTTTTCCCGGCCAGAAAACGTTTAGTGGAGCAATGTTATGTTATTTTTCACAAATGATGGTCACTCAAAAAGAAAAACTTCCCCAACCGCCACACCGTTTTGGCCGCAGCGTGATCTGAGTTATGGGGTCACGACTGCATCCCTAGCCGCTGACCGCCCGAAGGACATTGCAGACTCGTTTTCCCACGCTCTTGCGACTTGACGTGACAAATGACGTCAATGGCCGCTGTCACGCAACGACATTTCCCAGATTCAACTTTCGTTAGCAGATGGTAATTTCGAGTTATTTTCTTTTTCTACGTATTTTTCATCTTCCTTTCTCTTTTAATTCTACGTCCTTCTACTCAGGATGGTCTTCGAATGCCTAGCAAGGTTTAAAGTGGCGTTTACCACGCTATCCACGGCCGTATTGGCAAAAGAGGAGTGTTTCGCCCAAGTAGCAGGATAACGGTAAACACGGTAACTTTGAACGCTTTGTACAAGGTCAATATACTTTGGCCGAAAAATGTTTTTTCAGAAACGTGATGTATATCCCTCCAATGTCTGATTCATCACTGTGACTGCTTTCAAAAGCGTTGAACTTTTGAGAAATAATTATTTTAAAATCAGCTCCAACGTTCCATCTAATTTAGTATGCAATATTTGAAACTTTATTTTTTAATCGCTTCGGCAGTTTTTAGATGTTTATCGAATGATATTGCATTAAAAGGCCTTTTTCTTCAACACTGTGTAGTTTTCTCATTATTTTGCGTTGCGATAGTAATTTCCGAACAGTTTTTAGCGGGGCCTTATTTTCGGCCTGATTTTGCTGCTATCAGACGGAAAAAGTTTGCGGCTCGATATTTTTGGTTTAAAGCGAAACTGAAACAAAAGAAATTCATTTTAAAATAGTATTCGGTAACCTATACTTGGGAGATAAAAATCGGCCGATTTTATTTTTTAGCCGGAAATCATCGGTCGTTTCTTAGGCGCAGGGCCTCTTAAAATGCTCGACCTTTCTGTCATGCAGTCGTCGCTTTGTTTTGCCGATATAGAAAGCGTCACAATCCCAGCAGCTGGCTTTGTATACGACTTTAGATTTTTGGGAGCGACTTAAACGATCTTTGTAAGGAAAAAAGGACTTAACTCGGCAAGTAAAATCTTTAGTGATATTGGTATCCCCGTCCAATACATGGCTGTGTACCGAGAACATTCCAAACAAGAATACAGCTTTACAAATCAGCAGTTTATTAGATATTCCATCTAATATAATTATCGTGTTTTTGAGACGCGCCCTATGAGAATATAATAAGCGTAAAGGGAAATAACTAGCTGTTAGGTTGACTATAATGACAAAACAAAGAAAATATAATCCAGTAATCAATGTTGAAACTTGGCTCTATAATGTTAGGGAAAGTACGAGAAATGACATGTCGTATGCCCTGATGAAAAATGAAATGGTCGTATGCCCATGGTCATACGATCAAGCTCGTCTTTGGACATTTTTAAAAACGATTGAAAACATATTTTTTTTTAAAAATCGCCTATGACGGTTTATAATTTTTGTAAATCTTGCTTACATAAGCCGTTTTATATCTTTGTATTTCTAGCACATTTTATCCGTTTTATGGATCTCTGTTTTAGTTTGTGAGCTTCTTTTTATATGTAAAACGCTTTTGAATATTTCATAGTATTAGCGCTATATAAATGTATTATTATCATTATCATTATCATTATTATCATTGTCATTATCATTATTACTATTATTATTATTATTATTATTATTATTATTATTATTATGGTATCCTTAGTCGATCGATCACACCCATATTTCCAGTGACATGTTATGGGTAAGAAAAGGAAATTTCTAGTTTCACCTGATAATATTGCCTGAATACAATTCAAATCTTTCTTAATATACACAGCACGGTTCCATAACAAGTTCTTATGTTAGACTGACTAAAGTCATTTCTGTAAAGCATAAATTCAGGAAGCTGATATTTATCATCTCTATCTAATAAGTAAAGTTTTGATTCAACAAAAATGTTGACATCAGCTTTTTGAATGTTGTAATCACTTCGTACATCATCTATGTGGAGGTGGAGGGATCTAACATTCTGAAACAAGATTGGTTTTGTTTAGGGTGAATTATCAGTCTGTAACACTGCTTAAGGCACAAGACTTGCTTGTGTTGTTAGTCTGTTCATTTCACTTTTAACGTACTCACTAACCTTTATTTTGTTTTCATTCAAATTAACAATATGCAGAGCAGAGCTGTTTCGTACATGGCTCAAGCCAACATAATGCATGTGCTCTCTTGTGGATGCTGGAAAATCCACAACTGCCTCACTTAATGTGTCGCCCTGACAACGGTGAATGGTCTTGGCAGCAGCGGGTCTGAGCGGAAATTGGCGCCGGAGAATTTGGACTTGACTTTTTTTATTGACTCGAAATTGTTTTGTTACTTCCAATACTAGTGTCCAATTTCTATCTGTAGTTGCCATGTACAAATGTGCGTTTTCTCTGCGCTGGTTTCTGCCTATGTCAGGATGTGGAAAGGAGACCCAAATAATACTTGGTCTGGTGGAATTTTGAACTCAGTAGTCTATGTTTTCTATGGCACACTCTGCACTATTGGTGAGTCCGTCAGTCACATCAAAATTAGTTGTCAAGTCATATTTTGCTGCAGTTGCTACCGACACTAGCGAATATAAACCCATTGTCTTTGTTGGATCATCTGGGATTTTGTTTTTCATTTGTTTCTTGAGATCATCAGAAATGTCCCCAACTATAATGTCCAAAGCCTTAATCTGCGATTTCTCAGTTTTAGAGAGGGTATATAGAACATTGTTGTGAGCATCTACTGGTGTATTTGTGCCAAATAAATGTGCCATGTTCTTAGGGTAATTATCTTGTTGAGGCCTTACAGTCAGAAGCCGTTGTTTTAGAATGGCTGTAACATCTTCAGACTGATTTCCTTCTCTCAAACGATTGAGTAGCTGAGCAAATTCTTTGTCGTCTTTTTGTCTCATTATTTCTGTCGATTCAAAGAGGGTGAAGTATTCTGTCCAAATGTTAGTTGCAAATTCATTATAGCCAGATTGGGAATTTTCAAAGATCCACTTATCAAAAACTGGCTTAAGCTGGAAAAGATCTCCAACAGTTACTAAGCTTATTCCACTAAATGGTTCACTAGTTCCCATAATTTGTTGTAACCTTAAGTTCAAAAAGTTGAACATGCCACTTCTAACCATAGAAATTTCATCGATGAAGATCACCCTTAGCTTGTTTAGTTTTGCTCTAAGGGTATTCAGTCTGTCACTGTCCAGTGCACAATACTCAAATCCTCTATTGGCAGGTATCTTGAAAGCAGCGTGTAGTGTATTGCCTTTTATATTGAATGCTGCTTTACCAATAGGGGCAGTCTTGACAACTTTCACATCATCTGGATTTTCCTCGCTAATACTATTTAGAAATCTGATCAGAGCTTCATACAATGCATTTGTAACAGTGCTTTTGCCAACTCTAGCACCTCCACTTAAGAATAATCTTCGAGGGTCATCTTTTGTTTCAATTGAATGTAAGACGTAATAAAAAAAAAACTGTCTTTGTTTTACATTCAAAGAACGAACAAGTCTACGCTTTACAATAAGTTCTTCCTGATCATTACTTCTGGGGAAAATTCCAAAATCATCAAGCAAATCATATTGGTTATGCTGCTTGTTTTTGCTAGGGTCAAAGCAACCAAATAATTCACTAGGCTTGTCTTTAACAGCACAGTCCTGCTGATTGACATGCTCTGCATTTGGAGCAACATTGTCAAAGTTGTCGCATTCAGTATTATTCATATCCTCCATTGCTTTATCTAGTATTTCTGAATGGCATTCATACTTATGCCTATTACTGATAACTTCATCCTTAACCTGCTCAAATCTCTCTTGGTATGTTTGACAGTCTGTTATCAAATCTTTGCTTTCCTTCCGCCATGGTGTATCAAGCACAAAATGCTCTCTATAATGTTTTTCTGGGTCATTATCTTTATGGTACCTAACATATCGGACAATTTTAGCTTTCTTTCGTTTTACTAGTTTCTTGCCTCCTTTCCGTTTGTATTCATTTAGTTCACCTTCTGGGTCAGTAATATTAGTATCATTCGGGTCATCATTATTGTTTTCTTCAAAATTAGTCTGTGGAACAAAATTACCAGAAGCTGTGAATGATGACCCACTGGAATTTGTGACATCTCGTGTGTCCTTAAGACACTCAAACCATGCAACAAAGTCAACAAGGCAAAATTTTTCTAATTGTTTTTGTCTCCGTTGATACCGCTTTATAATGCTATCAGATTCTATGTCATGTGAACTATCAGGTAACTCTTTCAGCTTTTCCAGTTTTTTTTTACTAAGAATGTTCTTTCATCTGGAGGTGAGGTGCTTATAAACTGAACATCACGAGATGAACGTCTTAGAGGTACTTGTAATACAAGATAAACCGCTTCTTGAGCACTGATTTCAACTGCATTGAGAAATTTTGTTTCCGATATGTCTAACTCTGATTGTAATGTCTTTATTACCTGCCTTTGCTTCTTCGGACGCTTTTTCAAGAAGTCTGCTCATACCTCGCTGGCCTTTTGTAATGCACGACAGTATGTATGTAGCACATGCATAAGGATCTAACACATATTGTATGTCCATGTTTGCTTGCCAGGCTTGCAGTAAGTGAGTATTGTAATTGTTCATCCTTATTTCTGATGGTGATCTTTTAAGAAATAATGTGTCACGCTTTAATGTGTTCCTGATAGCTAAGAGATAACTTTCTTCAGTTAATCCTAATTTTTTCAGGAAATCTTCAAAGCTTATATCTTCACCATATTTCATGCTGTCAAGGACCTGTTTATAATTTTATCGGAATTTTCTTTGATAAGGTTACTCTCCTTCTCATCATGATAGGATTCCTCAAGTGGTTTCAGTATAATTGTCCTGGGCATTGATGGCAATGGAAAGTTAAATCGACATACGTTATTCCCTGATCTCTTGCAAGTTTTGACATGTCTGAGCATTTGCAAATTGACAAGATTTTCCATTTCACTTGAACTGTTTGGCTTGTGGCAGATGATAAATTTATCAACAAATGCGACAACCTCTTCACTGGAATCTTTTTCATACTGTGGTGCATCCTTTATCCAAAACAATCTACAAATATGTGGGCTTCCTCTTTGCTGACATTCTACTCTCTGAAAATAATCGGCTATTTCTCCCATAGGTGCGACACTGCTCTTCAAAACATCACGAATAAACAACTGTACCATGTGGTCAAAGTTCCTAGTACTGGTCACAGGATCTTTTTGAAGATCTGATTTTTGCTGCCAAGTCATTTGTTGGATTTCATCATCAGTGTACTCTTTTTTCTCAACAATTCTACCTAAGGTTTTGAGAAGATGAGTCCACCTTGTTTCAGCAGCTGAAAAGGAGCAAAACCATGTTGGGTTGCCAAGTTGACGAATCATTGCAAACAGGTCTTTTTTGCACTTTTCAAAATAAGGTTTTGACCCTCGAACACTTTTTAAAACTCTGAAACCTTCATCTAGGTGTACAAGGTTATCGAGGTAATCTTCAGTAAGTCTCCAGCAGTGAAACATTTCCCTTTCGTCTTACACTTTCTGAGTGAAATACAAGTACTATCTTGAATTTGCTTGATTTGCAGCTTTGTCAGCTTATAAAAGATATTAGGGACAGACATGGCAGCTCTTCTATCCTGACTTCTTAATTCCCACTTCGCAATTGTACTGTATGATACAGGGACCTTTCTTTCATTGTTGTCAGGCCTTCGTTTTCCACAAAATATTGAAGTAAATGAAAGGTATTCTGAGTCCTTGTCCGAGAATATCCCTAATGGTTTGTTTTCTCCACCTGGTGCAAAACTAATAATTTTGTCTGCACTTTCTACTAAATTGGATTCTTGCAGTAATGTATCTGTAACTCCCAAGGACGTTCCTCAACTTTACACCAATCATCATTGTTATCAACTATTTTGTCCTGACTATCAACTCCAGTGTTAGAAATGCTGTTATTACTTACATCTTCCATTTTTTCCTTTGAAAGGGCTTCATATATAGGATTTAGGACACTAGGGTTTTCCACAAATTCTTGCCAATCCTCATTGTTAGTAGAATTAATATCATTTAGCCATCTATTTTGAACTTCTATACCTTCTCCTCTGAACAAGTCACTTATGTCTACAAGATATTTCGCTGCATCTAATACTCTCTTAGGTCTAACATTCTGAAACTGATAATAATGCTTATAGCTGAGACGCCGTTTAAGTTTTATAAGAATAGTTTGTGATTCACTCAGTAGCCTTGGGAGACAATGTACAGTGGAATTGACATCACTTGGGACGTTTACAATGTTTCCATGAATGGACAACTGACTACCTCTAGGTAGTTCACGGATTTGCATAAAAGGTATACGTGGTGATGTTAGTCGCCTTTCTAAGGATGTCAAATTTGATATATCAGGCTTGTTAGGAAAACCCATGTTATTGGCTTTAGCCAGCTGGGTAACTTTCCTTTCTTCAGATTTGAATCATACGTTATGCAAATCCATTCAGTGTCATTAACATTCTTAAAACCAAAAAGACAGGACTTAACCACATCTTGTGAGCATGACTTGTATTTATTTGCATCGCATTTCACTACAGAGGACTTCTACCATAACTGATCACAACAAGTGCATACATATTCTGGGCCATGTGCAATGTTTTTGTGAAACAAATTTATCATGGAAATTGCATCAGTATCTTTGTTTTTTTGTACTTGCAACCTGTCATTGCCAAATGTTACTTGTGATACATTTGGGAGATCATGAAAAAGTGCTTCACTAACTGCATTAGCTGTATGGAAACCTGACACTGTTTTGAGCTTCTCTTTGGAATTTCTATTGATTTGTTTAAATTATTCTGGGTTACCGGCTTTCTTTCTCTTAAAGTGCACCTAACCCCCATTTTTTTTTTTTCGCTAAAACGAATCTATATGTTATTTGAAATACTTCTGCGAAAATATTTTTGGATTCGGTTAAATTCTCGATTTTCTGAGCTCCGACGAAATCTCGAAAATAGCCTCAAAACACCGCCATTTTATTTCACGACCGAGTTTGAGGAGAATGGGTCCAGCAGCTGTTGTGACGTCTACCCAGGAAGGTCGAATATCTCGCGTCCTCTCATTTCCTTCAGGGCAATACACATTCGAAAAGTGCGCAGAATTGCCTTCCAGAAGTGCTATCGGCTGCAGCAATATCCCAGATCTAAAAAAAGATATACTGTACAATTTACTGGCGATGATCGGTCAATGAAACAATAAAGACATAAACGATGGTTGATTTTGTCGAACCGAAATAAGCGAACTGAGTCTGTGAGAACCATTGAAGAACTCTCACTGGAATTTGTTCCGCAAACTTTTAAACGCTATTTTCAAAATTTTCTGCTTAAAGCCAACCAGCAATTTGTCGAAATACTATCGACAACCTGTATCTTCCGGTCCCGCAGTATTTATAACATAGCCGGCAAAGTTGTGTGATCAATCAAGAAGCGTTACGACCAAATATACTGATGTGTAAATAGGTCGCAACTGTACGCCGCCAACCAGCACTTATTTCTCTTTCGATTTAGATAAAAGTCGAAGATTAATCCTTTAGAATTACATGATAACAAAATTGTTACACTCACAGAGATTTTCGAAGGTTTGGAAATCAGCAGTGCGACAAACATTTTATACATTAGTGTCTAAAATATGACCGCGTAACGTTATCTGCGGACCGCTTAGGGAACACATCTTTTTCGCTTATCCGACGACTTTCACTGCAAACTTTGAGAACAACTTACATTGGTTATTTGGAGCTACGACTTAAAACGTGTGACAATGTGAAATCGGTAACTGTATGAAATGTTTCCTTCCGCCTTGCTTCCCGCAGCTTCAAAAATACAGGTCCAAATAATTCTACGATTTTCAATGGATCGAAGCCAGTGTTTTGGAGGTCATCAAGTCTCGAAAACTGCAACACTTACGTCGCTCTTTTGAACATGAAGCATTCCAGAAAGTATAACACAAACTGGATTTAATAGAACAACCTATACCTTGACAAAATACATTCTCACTAAAGACAAATGTAAACGGGTTATAAACACGCGTGGGAGTCTTGTGTTTAGGTGACGAAATTACCATCCAAAGCAGTCCTTGAGATTTCTTTACCAGTCCAGAATATCCCGATAAATTAGGACGGTCATGACGTCATGAAGCTATTGTTAGCAGGGAAAATGGCGGAACTTTCATGTGGACAAAGAAAATATGTTGTTTCCAGTCTCGCATAGAGTATGGCCAGCATTTTCCAGGACTTTTTGCGACCAAACGTTGAGAAGGAGAATAAGCGGCCATTTTGGTAGTGGGAGAACGTTGACTGTCTTCTAATCATTTAGGTTTTTTGGGTGTCAAGCGACGATGTAGACGCGATTTTGTGACCAAATATTAAGGTTAGTAAAGAGTACGCGTTATTTCCTAGTATTCACGTATTTTTCATTGAGCTGTGTATATTTTTTACTGGTTCTAGTGTTGTTAAAGTTTCATCATGCCAAATTGCGCGGTTGTAGACAACGCCGATGTTTTGTAAATACTCTTTGAATTTGAAGCCTTACGAGTGTACCTGAACCGCTGTTGTTATAAGGCTTGAGTAATGCATCGTGCCTTCATTTTTATGACAGTTGTTTTCAATTTCCCTCTCTTTAAGTACATGGAGGAGCATACTGGACTGCTCGAGGTACTTTGCCGAATTTTTTTGGGAAAAACAAAGGAAAAGAGAGTAAAGAAGACGTTGCTAAGTACGCCGACGAAATTAAACAAATTTGGGACGTCTCTGTTTTGGTGGATTCACCGAATGCGCACCCCAGTTTTATCACTGGAGCTCTAGCAGCCTGTTGAAAACCACCTACAGCACAGAAGTGGCAGCGAAACAGGCAGGCCAGGGGTAGTGCAGTGATTCCCTGTAAATGGATGCTATCAGTATCCCAAGGAATGGCACAAAGGGTAGAGAGATTGTTTGTGCTCATTTACCAGACGTAGAGGGCCATGCAAGCATGTAAGTTAAGGCTTGTAGGGGGCATTGTACTCTTTTTTGGGCATTTTTTTTTTAAGCTGTACATACTGCAGCTGTTCCTAGTAAATGATGATTCTTTTCACCTCCCCATGAAGCTTGAATGTACCAGAAAGTAATATTTTTGCAAAATAATTTTTATGAAAGCAAAGACCGAAAAGGTGCAAGAGTTTAGAATGTAGTGTCGAGTGTTGAACATTACTAATTGTGAAACTAATGCAAAACATTAATTGGTTGTGAACAGGAAACATATCAGTTTGGTTAAGAATGTGTAATAAAAAATAGAAAACATAAGAGTCATCGGACCACTTCAGGGCAATCTCTTATTTAGTGAGACTAATGTGGTAACTACATTCAAAATAAATTCATATTTTAAAACGAAAAATACATTTGTAATAATACTGACATCTGTAAGCAATGTAATAATCTTCTAAGCGCTTGTGATTTGTTTCAGGTCCTGCATTCTGCTAAGAGACAAATTCAAGGTCGAGAGTACCTAAAGAGTGAATAAAATAAAATGGATTTCACTCTCAAGACTGAATTTGTTTTGTATACTTTAAATGAATATATAATAAAACCTTGGGACGTGTGGATGGATTGTGAGTGCTCCCTTGTCAATCTGTCCAGGAATTATATTTTTATACCTTTGGGTAAATAACTTGTGAAAGTCAGCAATTATATGTGAGTTTTCACAATTTAAATGTGGAAATCAGACATGACATCTTTTAGCACAGTAACAAATAGATACAAGAAATATGTCAAATAAATACCAAAATGGAGAAATTTCAGATTTACAAAGAATATATTAACAGAATTTTTGACTGTCCCTGCATCTGACAACACTAAAATTTTGAATACATTTTTCCAGCTGAGTTTATTTTGTATAAAAGAACAAGATTTTCTCACTCGTATGCGTTATTGAAAATTCTGATTTAATAATGATTTCATTTCCTCGATTTAGCCAAAACGTATAACATTTTGGACATTTACAATTTGCCTTTGCTGGCATATAAGAACACGCGCATGCTGTCGATTTCGGCCCGATAATCTCTAGATAAGAGGAAAGCCTCAATTCTCATATCGATCATTTCTGTGCTTAGAAAAATGCAGAGTAAAGATGCTTGCCGATTATACGGTCTCCTTCCAAAGAATGATAACAGCAGCTCGTCAAGCATGGCCCGCATAGCGTTCCGTAGTGCTTACTTCGGTTCGAGGATGATCGTTATCTGGGCAGAATTGTCTGTGACATGGAACGCGAACTCAAACTTTCCTTTTATTTTATATTTTGGACAGTATTTAACTCAATTCGAGATAAATATATATACCTCCTGAAGGCCCGCATTCATGGCATTGGAAAATATTCGCGACTCTCTTTGTCCGCAATCTTGAATCTCTTGGTTTGTTGTGAAACACAACACTCCAACCAAAACACGCGTTCTCATTGGTTGAAACGTGAGTTTCGTGACATCACAGATGTCCTAATTTATCGGGATTTTCCGGACTGTTTACTGCTTTTCGTTTGCCTGCTCCTCCACATCTTATCTAGCTTTCCATTCCTAATATACAAGCAGTTCGTCCGCAATGAAGTCTTCCCCATCGTCGCTTGAAATATTGCAAATTGCTCTCAAAGCTCTAAGCAGTGAGCTCACAGTTGTCGAACGTGCTCGATCGAAGTTTATTTCGATGTCTTCCGAATCGAAACCTAACTCTTACTCCGGTGACGGAAAAGAAATGATTCTGAAACAAAACTTGGAAGTTTTAGTCCCAAAATATATTGGAACGATTAGTTTTGTTTTCCATTTTCTCGAGCAAATACAGAGAGCTGACTGAGGCGACATTTGTGTTTGGTTCCTGGGTAGACGTCATTTAGCAACCGCCGCCCCAGACTCCCTGAAACGCGGTCGTGTAACACTTCAGGCGCGACTTTGAAAGGACACAGAAAATCAAGGATTCAACCAAAATTCAAAAATTTTTTCGCCCAAAAGCTTCGAATAACAAGTGGGTTCGTTTTAGCGAAAAAACAGTTTTGGGGTTAGGTGTACTTTAACAGACTGTTTTTTAGTCTCCCTTACAAGCTCTGGGTTATCTGCTTTTTGTAACTGACCACATATTAATTTTCCGTACAAGCTCTGGGTTAGCTGCTTTTCGTTTCCTAAATGACTGCTTATTAATTTCCCGTACAAGCTCTGGGTTAGCTGCTCTCCGTTTTCTAAAGGACTTTCGCTCGATTTCCCTTATATGTCCCAGGTTCAATTTCCTTTCTAGAGCACCTAGCTTGGTTTTTCTTGTCTTTATTTGTTTCACTATTACTGTATCTCCTTTGCATCTGACTTGTAGGAACATAATGAATTTCGTCTTCACGCCCAATGTAAATTCTTAGGCTAACATCTGTCACATTAATTAGTTCAGCAACAGTAACAGGAGAAAAGGCTGGATTTGACTCGATAATATAAATTGACAAGTTAAGACAGTTAGCAACTGCTTGGATTATGATAGCATCAGCTCATGTTCCTTGATTTGACATGCTTTGTAAATAATCTTGCCAAGAATGCACAGTGTTACTCTCTATAAACTGTTCAGGGTTATGCACTAAATACTGAACACCACCACCGCGCAGATAAAAATGATTATTAGGATTGCCATAGAGTTGATGTGATACAGCCCTAAAAAAGCAGTCACCACCTCCTCCAACATCAATTGCAGTTCTGTCCAAGTTAGACAATCTGGTTTCTAATAGAGGTACAAAATTTGTAGGTGATGAACTACACATGGCATCGTTACACTGATTTGAAGGTCCTGGATTTAACTCAACATCTCCACTAAGTGATACAAGTCTGCTAGTTAAATGAATCAAAATTTTAATGTGGAGCTGCCTTGATTTTTGGTAAACATTATCTTCAGTACCAATGCAAAACAAAGGTGACTTTTTATGCTTAAATGTCCTCATTCGAACAACAAACAAATTACGTCTATTCAAACTCTCGTTTGGGAAAATTGTGAATTTCGATCTTGTGCATTGGTCAAAGAAGTGAATACGAGTATATCCGCAATGCATAACCTAAAACATAGATGATGCATGGACACATTTCTTAATGTATCATCTGACTGCCCTTCTTGTCTGTCTCCTGTTAAAAAGTCTAGTAACCATTCTGAAAGAAATTCTCGAAGGCTCTCTTTCACGTCTCATTCGTAAACGAGAATGGGAGACTATTACTGCTCTTGAATTTCGGAGCTGAATATTCCTTTTATCCTCGAGTACGTTTGCATTTTTTGAACAATTGAACTTACTTGACGCCTGGAATGGTGTTCCATGTTTATTTTGAAGTTCAGGTTTTCTAATACATGCGTCGATATACTGTTCGGGTACCGTAACAGATTTACTCTGCTCCTTGGTACTTTCATGTTTCAGCGATTGCTCATCTGATAGGTCACGTATTTCACAGTGGTTCAGCATTTCGTATTTGGCATTTGTTATTTGGTTTACATTATTTGGCATTTGTTTGATAACTATCTGGCAGGTCTCTCTCAATCTCGCTTTCCACTATTGTGGCATTTAAGTCCCAGCGAGAGGGGAATTCAACGTGAGCTTCTTCGAAGCTATACGTCTCCTGCCCTTACGAATTACCCCGGCCCTGCCAAACTTACAGGACGACGTAACTGGGACAAAAACCATACCAAGCAGGGGAGGGACAGGAAAAACCTATTTAATCCGGTTTTAATGAATAAATTAATCAGAATGGAGTGAGTGAGTGAGTGAGTGAGTGAGTGAGTGAGTGAGTGAGTGAGCGAGTGAGTGAATGAGTGAGTGAGTGAGTGAGCGCTATCCGACTGCCTCCTAAGCTCATGGATGTAACATCCATCCAAGAGCAAAAAGGAATTTGTTTTCCGTTCATCTAAGGTCTTATTGTAAGAAAAACCCGGCCACTACCCTTGCCCATCTGTGGCAGGCAACTGCTATTCTATAATAAACACGGCAAGTCAAACATATAATTGGCAGAACAGATAAAGTATATAACATTATAACACAACAAATGAAACAAAGATAGGAATGATCAAGGATTTTGATATTTCCTGCTATGAAATTCCTGAAAGCAATTCTTGTCTTTTGTAACATGCATGTGCTTTCCATTACACTGAGGTGCACTGCAAAAAGAAAATACCTTTAGCTGTCCCCTTTCCTGCTTATAACAAACTACACAGTGTCTCTTTACATCAGAGTTCATTGGCATGTGTGTTGTCTCAAACTCTCCTGGGCCGGGTTGTTCAAACCCCAATTAAGCTAACCCTGAGGATTAGCGAAAATTTTGATTTCATTTTTGTAGCTTTTCGGTTAGGTTTTATGTTTACATTGTTTGTCCTTCCGCTTTTAGTTTGAATAATCTCAAACTACAAAAAAAAAAGAAACGTAAGTGGTGAAAAACATTTTTATACAGGAAAAATCACTACTCCGATGAACTTTTAATGCTGGGTTAGCGTTAACCGGTTTTTCAACAACCTGGCCGCGGCCCTGGAGGTGCAGTTGGTTTGAAATTAGAATACACAGGAGGGACATCGTTGTCGAGGAAATCACAAAGATCCCTCACAATTCTTCATGAAACTTGCTAGTTATGGCCTATGCAGATCTTTATCATCTGGAAAGTTGGACTGATGTTCTCTGAAAAGTATAAAACGATTCACACCAGCAGTGTCAATAGGGTGAAAGAATAATGTCTTCCAGCATCTCTTGCACTTACGTAACACGTTGTTGGTAGCTAAAATTTGATCAGACATGTCAACCGCATTCATGTACTTGTTGTATGTGGCAATGGCTTGAGGCTGTGGCACCACTTTTGTACTCCACACACCAGCAGTCGTAAAGATAATCGAGAAAGTCGACGAAAAGGCTCTAAACATACGTCTTCAAAAATAAAGGTGCATCTTATCAAAATCTCTTGCAAAGAATCAGACTCCCATCCATGGAAACTCAAAAACTCCAGGACATGCTGTTGACAATAAACAATAAACAATTGTGGACAAAGCTCCATCCGAAATTAAAGATCTTATCACCTTACGCTCATCCAAGTATAATCTTCGACATGACTATATCCTTTCTTTGCCGAAAATTAACAAGATTAAATATGGTCTCAAATCACGGAGATATTTTGCCTCAAAGAAATGGAACGAGATAACAAATGATTTTAGAACTGCAGCGGGCACTAGCGAAGTAAACAACAAAATTCGATCGCTTAAGTTTGACTGTTGTTGAAATTTATTGTGATTTGATTCTTTGGACTTTTAGTTCTTTGCGTTTATTATAGATCCTTAAAGTTTTATACGATCAATTATTGCACATTTTTAGTTTTAATTTTACGGCAGTGGATTATCTGTAAATTAGCTGATTAGTTAAGCGTAACTCCACGTTAAATAAAGTATCGTATCGTATCGATAATAAACACAATAGCCTCCATTTGGCGCGAAAATATGCTCGGAAATTAGTCCTTGGACATTATCTGTTCCTCAAAGCTCACGATTTCACTTCTCGGAACAGATAATATCCGCGGACAAACATCCGAGCATATTTTCGCGCCAAGTGGAATCTATTGTTTATATATTTGCGAGTCAAATAGAGGCTATGGTTCATTTAAAACTGGCCTCCTAAAGCTGACTGATAGAAAAGTTGTAACCATAGTTAGAGTTAGGTTTTGTCAATTTTCATTTTCTAAGCCTCTTTTATTAATCTTGTAGATCCTGCCAAGATTGTTAAACTTGTAAGTGAACATGAACTTGCAGCACAACAAAGTGTATCACTTGACTGTCAAGCAGAAGGAAATCCCCAGCCGACTTATACCTGGACTCCATGTGATCCACAGCAAAGTGTGTGTCAGAAGAGCGTGCTACATTTTCAAGCCAGTGACAAAAGTGTCTACGCGTTCACCTGCAAAGTAGAAAATAACCTGGGCAATGACAAAAGAAATACCTTTCTTTGTAAGTTAGTAAGAACAAAATTACTTGCATACAAATGGCTTTCCATTTTTAATGATCATTAACTTTCAAGAAAACATTTTTACGTCTACGTTTTGTTTCGTATTATCCTGTCCTCTCCTCTTGCTCTCTTTGGCCTTTTGTTTTTGTTACATGCCCTTAGTCAGCGCAGTGAATATTTGCTTCTTACAGTAATTGACGTGGACCTTCTTGGTCTTACAATGACACACAAGAAATATGCTGCTTGAAATATGCAGCGTGGTTTAATTTACAACCAAGCTATTGCATTCATTGCAAAGTTTGGGACCTGAAAATATTCAATATATTTTTTAAATATGTTATCAAATCAAAGTATTGCTTCAGCAAATTAAGTTCTAAATTTCCTATAATAGTTACAGATAAGACACGAATTGCTTGTTAGCTGTTTATATTAGTACATTTATGCTTTGATAGCTGAATGGTAAGCTGGAGTGAGAAATTAGCTTTCCGAAGCGACCAAACCTCTTTCTACTACAACTTCTTGTTATACCTGGCGGATATTAATATGACGTTTGCAGTGCTTTACCCTCTCCCTTCAAGACACGACAACAACAACAGCAAACAAAAAAACTACTGAAGCAAGTGCCTCCGTTTTCTTTTTACTAGCTACGGTCCTGTGCTTGGATTGAGTTGAGGGTCTAAAATTGTTTGCATGTACTTGGTTGTATACGAAAGGTACAGTTTCTGCCGTTGACTGTTGTTTTATTAGTCATAGCAAGTGATGTAATTAACGTGACCCTGGTTATCACGAGTGAAGAGTGTACTGATGGGGAATACAATCAACTACGGGAGAAACTCAACAAAATGGTAACTAATTTGTGTATGCAAGACACTTGTAGGTCCAAACCTTATAATGCAGTCACCCTTAGGAAATAGCAAGGTTCAAGACCGTTAATACATAGTGAGTGGGTCTGTGAATTGGCAGACAGGCTGGGCAGCAGCTGGGCAGGCAGAACAACACGTTGACACACAAATGAACATTATCAGTCGGACAAATTGATGGACAGATCGACCGAGGGACAGTTCGTAATCAAATTTAGGAATAGTTCAAATACTGTGTAGTAAACATGACAATGTTAACTAAAGAAACGAAAAACGACTTTGCCGATGTTGTGCTTTGTTACGGCTAGTTATATTACACATTAAATTACATATCTTGGCACCACTTTTAGCCGTTTTTAGCGGAATGCGTTTTTTAATTATTTGTCTTTGGCAATTAATATTAAACCTGTTCATTGAATTAGGCTTTTTAAAAATGTATAAAATAAATATTAACAATAGCTCATTTAAAATGTTAATTTCAGATAGACGAGGTGTTTGCTGGTAAACTGGGCTATGAAAGTGTGCAACTGAAAAGTATCAGGTATTCAAACAGTTTCAGATTGAGTTCTTAAACTTCAAAAATTTTCCTTTGGACTTACATTTTGGGCGGAAAACTTTCGGACGTTTTCTCCGCATGTCACGAAGAGCGTGGGAAAACGAGTCTAAAATATCCTACTACGTGAGGTCAGCGGCTGTAGATCGTAGACATTCGAAACGCTCTATTGCGCTATGTTTCTGTTTTCCACACTTAATGTGATATAAACCAGTAATAAACCAATAATAAACTGTAAGAGCAGTTATTTTCATTAAGAACTTAAGCAAATCTCGAGGTATTTTCGGGTTAGCTTCGTGAGATTTCTCCGAAATCTTCCGAAAGGTCGCTAACTATCTCACACACTCGGTGACACAGTGGTGACTGGCTAAGGCCAGTGACCACAAAAATCGAACGGTTTACAAATTTATCTCTTTATCCAATGGGACATGTTTAAGGTCAAATGAAAATAAGTCCACATCATTAGGTCAAATGCTTCGTTTGGATGAGATTCGACCATCTAAACATTTGTGAAGTAAAATAATTTCCCTTTATTCAGTTTGGTCACCAGATAAGTTTGTACTTATGGTTTTCCCTTTTCTTCCAAGGTGTAGAAGTGTTATTGTTGACCTGGCCCTGCAGTTCAGTTCAACTGTAAGAGAAAGCGAGGTACTCTTTATACTTCGCGATGCTGCTAACAGTGGAGGGCTTGGAGATTTCAATGTGAGTGCCATAACAGGGACACGAGACATTGGGATAACATCCACCATGGCCACCACTCCTACCAGTTCATCTGACAGTATGTTACCATATCATTAACATTTTGTCCTGTGAATTTGTTAAAGTAAAGTGATCTGTTTTCTAGATGCCTTAACCAATTATTAAGTAGTCACGTGACGATGCTTGGATTTTATAGTTAACTTTATTTTACAATTCGGCGAGCAAGTCGGATATATAGAAATCTTCAAAATTGAGATCAGATAATGATGGCAGTCTCATACTACATGAGCTTCATCTATTTTGTATTGTAAAGATATCTAGTGACCTTACAAAAAGTGTCGAACACCAGGAAATTAATACATTTAAGTGCACATGATTTTGTGTTCGCCAAGTTCGCACCAAAGGTAACTTAATACTTTGCTACACCTTGTAAGTCTCGCTTAAAACAATCACCTACAGACAAACAGAAAGAAGGATCGATGGAAAAAAGGACAGAATGATGGAAAGGCAGGTTTGGAAAGCCAGGCAGACAGCCAGACAAACAGACAGACAGTCAAACAGACAGACAGTGAGACATATTTGCCATGCTTAATACAAGCATGCGAAATACGTTTCCTTTTTAAAGAGATCTGATGGCGTTTTTTTATCATATTATAGTAACAGTTCAAGTGTCCGGGGATTGTGCTTGCAGCTGCATCGTATTGGGAGTTGTGATCGGTATCTTTGTTGTCATAATCATTGTTCTTGTTGTCTACATCTTATGGCTTTACAAGAAAGGTAAGCAATATTCTAAATAGTCTCTATACCTTTTAACAATGACTGTGAAAAAACTTGTCTTGTTAATGTATTGTCAGTTTCCGCTAAACCTCCCACTTCAAGCTGCTATGGTTTTGGATGTAAATAGCATGTGGCTGCTAAAACAGTTAAATAACTGAACCAGACAACTGAGACACTAAGTATTAATGTCAGGTTTGAGAAGTTTTGTGGTTTTTCGTTCTTGCCTTTAAAATTTTTACACCTTTTAAATTCTTCATCGGCATTCGTTGCAACAATGACACCCAACGAGGCCCATAAAGCCATGTTCAGTTGACCCGCCTAGATTAGCTCAGCTATCCGCGGGCATGTTATAATTGTAATTTTAATTTGATAACAAATAAAATGTAGGTATGTAATGTATGTATGTAATGGCATCAGTACGTTAAGATTTTTTTATTACTTCAAAGGGAGGGGTAAGGAGATGTCTTATCCATTTCTCCATCCTTCCTCCTCCCGACTTGATTATAATGTCAATCAATTCATTTTTCCCTCTTTTAGGGACTGCAACAAGGGATAGGTAAGCTTGCTAGAACAGCACATTAGAATTTGTTTATTTCATTACTTGGGTCCTAACGCTGATTTTGCTCAATAATTTCGCTCTTTGAAATGTGCCTTTTCAATGAAGAATAAGACGCGATGGCCTGGCATTTAGTGTGCTGGACCCGAGTCGAGCGGTCTCTGTTCGAGCGCTGGCAGGGTCGTTGTGCTGTGTTCTTGCATTGGGCAAGACTCATTACTCCAATGCCCCTCTCCACCCAGGACTATAAATGAGTATTGACGAATAAAATCTTGGGAGGTAACCCTGCGATGGACTCACAAGAGTAGCACAAAACTACAAACTCATTCAAAAGTCGATAGTATTTTTGGAGTAATGAAGCCTTTCATTTCACAACTTGTTAATTGAATTCTCACACTTAAACACCTTATGTTGGGATGTGGTACGAATTCATGACAATGTATTTTGAAGGGCCATATCCTACAGACTGGACTACCCTGGATGTGGATTTGAATGTGGATTTTCTTCATAAGGAAACTAATTTGTATTTGTTGCTTATTTTGTAGGGTAAATCGAGCGGCACCTAATGAGGAAAGAGGCAAAATGCATGTAGGTCTTTACGTAACAGAAAATTCAAGTAGTCAATATAAAGTATTACACGAGCAGCCGTTTACTTGACTGTAATTGACCCTTTGATGGTGGGGGATGGTGGGGGGGAGGGAGGGTGGAGATGTTGAGGCTTTCAACCTGTCATGGACAGAGTATTAAAACCATGGCCGGCTATGGAACTTAAAGGATTTGTAGCACGTTGAAACATGCTTCCTTTAAAGTCCGTAACATACAGAGATGACGTCATACGACTTTATTATTTCTGAACAGACGCCATCTTTGAACCATCGTGCAGTGCATAAAGTATATTGTTACAAATAGTCCAAAACCGACAAAAAAGGCATAGAACATCAAGAAGGTTGCCAAATTTTAAGTATGACAGAATTTTAAGTATGACACAAAATACGGTTGCCATGGAAACATCAAGATCCTAGACCGAAAAAATGCGATACTTATTTTTTTTGCAGATAAATTTTAGACAAGTCGTCAAATTTAAAGTTCATTGCTTAAGTGCTTTTCAAGTTACAAGCGTTCAAAGGTTAAGGGGACTCTAAGGTTTTCATCACCCCTCTGGCCTGAAATAGTTATGCAGTTGACCCAGATCAACTTACATCTTGCTTTCAGAAAAAAGTAATTTGTAAACGTCAACTGTGTGTTAATAATTTTTCGCGCATTAGACTCAAATGGAAATGGATAACATTGGACTGGACGAAGATCCCGTCAGGATTCAAAATTCTGGAGTTTCCCTTCAAAGCCAATACACGTCACTGAATCAGGCTTCTCGATTACAAAACGTATCAGAAGATAGAGGGAATAATGTTTCATCAAACGTTTCGCAAAGCAGCCAATACACACCTCTTCATCCGTCGACACGCTCCTGGGAGGTTCCTAGACAACATGTGACTCTAGAGAAGATAATTGGTAAAGGTGCATTTGGTCAAGTTGCCAAGGGAAAAGCAGTAGATCTTCGAGGACGGCCTGGGAAGACACTAGTGGCTATTAAAAAGTTAAGAGGTGTGAAATGCTTTAAAAATAGTGGTAAAACAGTGCCGGATATGTTATGCTATTCTAATCGTCCATTTCTAGCTTGGAGTCTTGGCAGACTTTAAAATACTCATTATGCTAATGATTCCGAGCTAGTATTCCGTCAAAGCAACATGGTTAGTGAGATATCGTGATATCGTGGATTTCATACTGATGTCAATTATTTTTAACTTTGTTTTCCAAATCGATTAAAGGAAAACAGTTGTTCTAAATTGTTGTCGATGTAATGAGGGTTTGACCCCAAAAAATTGGCATATTCAAGTTAGTAGCTGCGAAACATCAAGGTATAAATCATAAGTATTGAGTTTTAGAAGTCTCATTTGGGATTATATTGCAGAGAATGCGCCCGAGACAGACAAGAGAGACTTGTTATCAGAACTTGAAATAATGAAACAGCTAAAGCCTCATGCTCATGTCATCAAGCTTCTGGGATGCGTCACTGAATCTGGTAAACTTTGGGATAAAACCCTTAAAGAAACGCTTCTCAGTGTTTTGAAATCTCTCTTGACTCTATTCAATACCCTTACCTTTCTTGGTGTTGAGTCAACTAGATGAATTTATGAATGCGTTGCACTTACAATCACTTCGAAATAGAATAATTCTTAAAGTGCCACTAGCCCCCGATTGATAAAATCCCCGCGTTTCCACAGACGTTTAAACAGGAAATTTCTATGTTCACGACCGCGCAAAGTGGGATCTGGGTCGGGCTACTAGTGACGTCACTTCGGGAACCGGACTAAAACACTCAAGAGACTTCTGACTGAACTTTTAGGGCAATCAAAACATTTTCGGGTTATTTGTGATTCATATTTTATCAAGACTGGACAAGAACTTTAAGTGAAAGAACTGTATCATCTAGCATTACAATTCAGAGTCTAGCAACGACTCGGACGGCTGCGAAGTACATATCTTTTTCCATTTCGAAGTGCGTGTCGCCAGTCGAGATCGCCGCGATGTATAATTATATTTAGGCCGGGATCGACAATTTGCCGGTCCATTTGGGTTATAAAGGTACAAACAATGACTGAAGAGTTAGCTTACAGCTCTTAAAGAGTTATAAAGATGTCAATGAACACAAAGAGTTGGTAATTTGACTTTACGGAACGTACAAATTTCGGAGTGTCAAAACACTTTTACATTCAAATATTAATTTCCCCCGAAATGCAAGTTAAAATGCGATGCAGTCGTACTCCACTCTTGCCTACTTCTCCAGATCAATGATTGAAAATAGTTTTAACATAAGAGATAAGCAGAGATGTCGGCAAACAATATTCGAAGGTGAGGTAACTTTTCGCTTTGTTATTGTCGACCGACCGTTGTATATGCATATTCAATTACTGTGTCGAACACAAGCTACGCAAATTTGCATATTTCGCACTAGTGAAATCATGGAGAATCCTTCGACAAGATCTTGAAAAGAGGTTCAGTATACTTTCAGTTGAATGAATACATTTCTACTTCACATTTAGTTTGAATGAAATGTCCATTTTACGCACGCTAATAACCTGGGAGTCCTCGACTTGTTAGTTTGCATTTCGGTTGACTGACAAGCGCATTCTTCTTTTAGCGCAACAAACTCCGTCGGTAGCTATAGAGTCGAATCTTAATCGTTTGTTTCGCTTTCCTCATATATTTATAAATGCCTGATCCGTTCTAAGTTTGTAATTTAGATGTATTTCGCTCCTGAAAGACGAAGCTCAAAGAGCTAAACAATTCTGTATTCGGAATGGCCATTGAGAAACACGGCCAGATTACGGGCGACCTCCGGCGTGCGTGTGTTTTTATTAAAATCCACAAATACATAGCTAGTTCACCAGTTCGAAATCTCAACAATCTTCTTCACGTCGTTGTAGAACGTAGGTTTCGTTCATTACTCGTTTAGACAAGTCTCTATTTCAAAACGCGATGCGTTTAATTTACCGTGTAATTTCGTCACCTACAGTTTCGTCTGGAACTCGGAGGATCGTTTGCGCTCGAAATAGTCAGATGGCTTCCAGCTTATACCAAATTCCTGTCTTATGCAGTACCTTGACAATTTCAAGCTTTCCACTAGAGATAGAGAAGAATATACAAGCCATGAAAATCTCTAGGTTTTTACAGTAGCGGCGAACCCGAGATCGAAGAAATCCTCAATGGCTCCCCGGCTTAAGCTTCGCACAGATCAGCCTACTTCTTTGGTCTTTTTCTCGTTTCTGGTAGAGTTTCATCGAGATAGAGGTATTGAATGAAGAGGAATACTCTATTCTACGCATCCTGTATTGCTACAGCCTCTAAGAACATATCTTCCTTGCATTCTGCAACGATTTTGACACACACTATCACATGTTCGCATACATTCTTCTCAGAAAGAAAATTTGTTATTCCCGAAGTGACGTCAAAAGCGAACTCGTCCCATTCTACGCTGTTCCTCGGTCGTGAACATGGAAAAGGGCAAATTTACAAACTTTAAAAATACATAGAAAATTAACGAAAATAGCTACAACGATAATTTTTTCCCAGTGGTGATCAGGAGAAAAAGGAAATTTATATTAGCGAAAAAAAATTTTGGGGGTTAGTGGCACTTTAATTACAGCTTCAGTGTGCCAGTGAAAATCAATTTGATCACCGCTTT
This sequence comes from Orbicella franksi, assembly GCF_964199315.1. Taxonomy (NCBI): domain Eukaryota; kingdom Metazoa; phylum Cnidaria; class Anthozoa; order Scleractinia; family Merulinidae; genus Orbicella; species Orbicella franksi. The sequence continues at coordinate 24,214,921 of NC_138151.1, forward strand.
GGCTATATATACATCTTTGTCCAGACACGATCCCTATTATTGTTTAACATCACCAGTGTCTCTTTTCGCCTCTCTCGTTTTCTTCTTAGAGCCTTTGTTAGTGCTGATAGAATATGTTCCATTTGGAGACCTGCTGGGATACCTGAGAAAGAGCCGTGGACTGAATGACACTTATTACAAAGACCCGGATATCAAACCAAAAACAACTTTGACGTCACAGCAGCTGATGAAGTTTGCTTGGCAAATCGCTGATGGAATGTCTTATTTGTCATCCAAACGAGTATGTAATGTACTCATTTATTTGGCCTTTATGTCTTGCGCCGTTATTGGAATATTGCGGATTTGCACGTTATTGTTGGAAGCGTCTCAGTCTAACGGTTTCCACTATGTCATCCTGCGACGATGTAGCGTTGGTCTGTTAAGGAACTAAAATCGGCTTGTCAATTTTTCCTTAAAAAGAATTGACTAAGGTGTGAATATTTGCCTTAAAAGAACTTTAATGATGATAACCAGTTTTTCTTCACGTGACATGTACAGTCGAGCCCCCATTAAGCGGCCGCCTACTAAACGGCCACCTCTGTTAGGTGGCCAGCAATTAAAGTCTCAATGAGGGTTTTTCTATTGTTTCTACCCTTGTTAAGCGGCCAGCCCCCTCTAAGCGGCCATTTTCACGAGGGCGGCTGTTTAATGGGGGTTGAACTGAACTTACCTTGGTCGTCTTCGCATAGCGGAAATTTTTCTAGGGTAAAAAAGTTCCACCTTGTATGTCTTGTATCCAATTTTGCACTGTCACTGATCTGTAGATCGTGCGGATGTTATCGATTTCTTTCTTTTTTTAACATCATATGATGTTAAAAGATTAAATTAGGCAGTTCGCTCAAGACCTTATAACTATTTTAATTGCAATATAACTTGTCGATTAAATAAACATGTACATGGGTTTAAAATCACGTCGAATTGTTTGAATGCCGGTGGTTCGCGACATTTGATTTATTTGTTTTGTCTCCCACGTATCGAAATATCACCAATAACGTAACCTTGTGTTTCAGATTATCCACCGAGACCTAGCAGCTCGTAATGTGTTGGTTGGTGAAAAAGAAACATGTAAAGTGACAGACTTTGGAATGGCCAGAGATGTTCAAGAAGACAACATTTACGAACGAAAATCAAAGGCAAGAGTCAAGATGAAGAGGCCCAGAGACTTGTCTCTTCAAAACCCTTCGTGTCAATTGTTTGGGAGACAAGTCTCTAAGACAAAATGAAACTAATCCAACCGCAGATCAGTATTTGTTTTAATTATTTTTCAAAGTCCGCTTTGCTCTGACGAAGGGCTAACGCCTGAAATGTCAGCTTCATTAAGTCGCTACATGTATGGTGGTCAATTTTACATTTTTTTATTGCCTTGGTATATAAATCTCATTGTTACACTCATTTCAACAATTTCAGTTTTACTCTTGAAGAGCAAAAGAGTGGAAAACAATACTTTTCTCTCAAGATTTTGAGTTAGGTGTCCCTTTGAAATAAGTGTCCTCATGTACATACTACAAGGGACCAGTCCCTACAACATGTTCCCTCGTGTAAACTCTTCAAGAGAATAATCACAGGGACTATTCCGGTGCCTTACGAAACGTTATCACTATACCGAATAATCGGGTATTTAACCAATAACTCATAAATCAAACCCCAATACTGCCCTTCTCGTCTGCCTTTCAGCTAAAAAGTTCTTTTCTTTTTCTAGGGGCGTCTCCCTGTTAAGTGGACTGCAATGGAAGCGCTCCTTTATGGGACATATTCAACAAAAAGCGATGTGTGAGTACTTGTACCAGGATGACCATATTACTTTACGTGACTAATAATAACAGCTTCTCTTGCTCGTCCATGTAAGACAGAAAAGATACACTGCATCAATTAATGTTAGCACTGATTGGACATGTCTCGGGTTGTCTGAAAGGTGGATAACACTATCCAGCGGATAAATCACTATCTAGCGGATAAATCACTATTCAGCGGATAGCATGGTTTGTTTTGTTAACAGTTATCCACTGGATAGCTGTTTATCCGGTGGATAGCGTTATGCGGCCTTAGAATAACTGTGGCCAGACTGTTAGCAAAGAATTCGTCAAAGATTTTGGATTGTTTGTTGTTATTATTTACAAGTAAACAAGGATTTTTTTTGCCTAAGACATAAGAGAAAGTTCTTCCAAATCTTGTCATACATGCACAACCTGCAAAATTATACTACTATTTATAGCATCATTCCTTAGAAGGGCAGTAGTATAATAGCATCCAGGAAACAAGCCGAAGAACTTCCAATGGTATTATTTTTAAGTATCAAGGTCTGTTTTCACCATATCATAACTATCGTTTAAACACTCATTTGTCTAACAGGTGGAGTTATGGAGTTCTCCTTTACGAGATTTTCACGATAGGTAAGTTAGGTAGCGGCTTACTCCCTGGTAGTTTTTTTACTGCGCCTTTCCATAACACTCGACATCTACTCAATCAACAGCCACCCTTTCAGGACACAGAAGCTAACTTCATTGTTTTCAAAAGTCATATCTGTGGGTTGTGAGAGGTAGTTTGCGATCGACATTGTTTGTTTCTTTTTTTCTTCCAAAGTTTGTTAGTGGTCGTCGAAATTATGATTGACGGAGCCAAAAACACTATTGTCAGTCCTAGGGTTTGAACCTAGTGTGTTGTTAAAAGGCGCAGAAATGTATGTAATAAAGGAGGTTACAGTTAGTTTAGTGAAGTAGCTCTGTTGGGGTTTGCAGTTGGAAGCTAGAGCTTCTGGGTTGAAGTTCCTTTCTGACCCTAGCTAGAGTTTCTTTACCATAGACCCGAGTTCAACTCTTCGACCAAGTTTGCAAGATGGCTAACTGGTCTGTTTCCTTTCAAATAGCATTCATAATTTGTTACATTCTGTTTTCAATATTCGTTTCTAATGTTTGTTTTGTTACCCCGGAATGGTCTCTCATTAGGAAAGGATACTTATGACTTTTTTTTTCTAATGGCAGCCATTCTACCTATAAATTGCCGCAGAAATAGTTACAATTTTGAGATTGCGTTTATTTTCGAAGGAATCGTGGTCTTGATGTCTTATGAAACTGAAATGTTGTCTTCCAGGTGGTTCACCATATCCACGGATGGATGGCAGAAAAATTGTAACCTGGCTACAGCAAGGACAGAGAATGTCGAAGCCACAACACGTGGATGAAAAATTGTAAGCAGCTCTTCTTTTTCTTTTTTATGTCAACATTAGTTTTTACAATAAGTGACTTATTTCTCACGCGCTGATTGGTTCATTCTTATCATCAATAAGAGAACAGACGGATAAGATTTTAATGTATGCAAGCTTGTGGTTCCACAGCCACTTCGACAATGTTATTACGCAATTTATCATCAATAAGAGGACAGACGCATAAAAAACTGACGTCAATTTGTTAAGTTGAACATGAAATTAGTTGCAGTTGTTGCTTTAGCGCTATCATTTAATAGAATTAGTCCTTAGGCGCCTACCGGCGCAGATATGTCCAGGATTGAACGCTAATGAGATTCAAATTCCTCATGGTAAGCATCACAAAGTGTCCTCATTGGTAAAAAGTCGCCAAAACACACACAATTCTCTCAAATATGAAGTAATATGAAAATGTCAAATAACCCTGCCAAATATGAAGTACTAATTAAACAATACTTACGTTTAATCCTGGACGTAAGTGTACTGGCGAGGAGACCAGATGACATGAGATGCTAAATGAATATTAGCATCAGGAAATTATTATCCTGAATTATCTAGTTCACCAAGAGGCCTAACTAAAATGTCAGCACCACCACCCCTTCCCTCTTTGCCTCTTCCCCGTTCCCCTGAAAGAGATGCTAATCCATTTAAGTTTATCCACCCGGCATTTTTTCCCCTTGGTCCAAACTTTCAACAATACAAAAGGTTTAAAGGCCGCAGCCACGGCTCGAACACAGTCTCTAATCATCATTAGTAGAATTCTACTAGTATACTAATGCAAATGCTGTAATCTGATTGGCTGAGCCATTGAACACTATCAGCCATTAGTGTGCAATTCGCTGGAAATCGTCTAGGAAATGACCAGGTGTTGTTTTTGTTTTTCCAAAGTTTTGAAGGAACGTTTTGATGCGAATGGATAATTAAATTTCTGAGAAGTCAAAATGAAGGACATTTACGCTGTCTTGACATTTAAGAAGTTGAAAGTATTGAAAAAACTGATGCGCGCGAACACTGAACACACAATTTATATCTTAAATGACTATTCAATCTGAGCGACCTTTTCCAGGCGCAAAGCTTAATACGTCAAGAAATAGGCCTCATCAACTATGACCTCATAGAAGTCCCGAGCTCATAATCTAATTATTAATTATTAGGCCACCACGCCTCCTAACGGATGTAGCATCATGACTTCTTAATTTATTCAATTTTAGATATGGAATAATGACGAAATGCTGGCAAGAAAACCCAGATGAAAGACCAATATTTACTGAATTGAGGAATGAACTCAAAGAAATGGAAAACCAACACAAGGTAAGTTCATGGAGGATTGATTTTCAATTGTCAAAATTAATTTCAGTTTTAAAACAGCACTAGGAATGTTCATAAGAAGTTATAGTGAACCAGCCTAGACGAATGCCGTTTGCGCTTGTTGTTTAAACGCGCTTAAGAAACCAAGTGAAAGAATTGATCAGAGCTCATAGAAAGACCTGGTAATGGTTCTTTTCACGGATAATTTTTGGTTTTTTGAATATACTGAAATTCAACGGGGATACGAGGTAATTTTGGGTAGAAACTACAAAATTGCCTGAAAGTACCTGTCATTCAAGTTAAATTATATTATGCATGATGCAAATAAGAAACAATTACCGTGACGAGCTATCGAATACTTGCACGGTAAAAGTTCGAAGAACCCTTGCAAGCCAAGTGATTGTTTTCTTTCTATATTTTCTTCTCCGCAGAGGTTGATCAACATGGAAATGTATGACAAGCAGTTGTACGCAAACGTTGAAGATTTGGTCGTGTAGGAGAACGGACGGTCCTTTTCATAATGATGGTGTAGGAGACAGTACTGACTGACTGTATAGACATTGTAACAGTTACTCCCATAACTAATTAGAATTAGTATTGTGATGATATATTTTGGCTCTGGAATTTAGAATTTGGAAGATATGCATTTAGTTTGAAACCGTTTTTTGACACTAACCCAACATTTCCTCAGAAAAACACTGAACTTGGTTGGAATTATTTCACTGAGCTCGCGAAAAACAAAAGATTTGTTTGGTCTTGCTTTTATACAAGAAAAAGAATCCTGATAGGCTGGTGTCGAAGAACTGTTTGTTGTAGTTAATAAGATTCTTACAAAACTATTTAAAAAGTATTCCGATCCCTTGTAAACCATGTGATTCCTTGTAACTAGTTCACCTAACGTCGTGCCCTTGGATGGAATACAAACTGAACGTAGTTATAAATTTTCAGTTCTAGGTTATAAGTACCGTAATTATAAGTTCATTACCTTATCACCGAGAAAGAAATATAGTGAGAAGTTCCTGAGGAAGCCGCACCAATCACCTCTACTATTGCCACAATACGAGCATTATTGCCCGAATGGTGTCGTGGTTCAAGCCCTGACTAGTATACGGGCGGAGGATTTGAGTGATGAAATCATACCCATGGCATAATTTTTTTTAAACTTCTATCCAGTAAAACATGTACTGGTTATGCAACACTTTCGAGTGGTGTACCAGGAAATATTCCACGAGTCAATTTCTCTGTTTACACACAAGCCTTTAGGCAAGTGTGCATACTAAGAAAATACAAGTTGTAAGTGGAATATTTCACGGTATCCCACGAGAAAGTATTGCATAACTACTTTATATCATACCATACAAAGTACAGTGGCCAACACAATGCAGCGCGCAATGGGAAGGTCGAGTGTAACATCTTTGAGTATTCAACAGCTTTCCTGTTTTCTGCTGATTGGCTGAATTTCCTATGGAATCGGTATAAATAAAAAAATATATATTAAATATCAACACAGCTGTGTACTGGATTATTTGCTGTACTTTAGCAGATTATAGCAAATAGACTAAGCATTTAGAAAATTTAAACATGAAGCCTCATAGTCGTGTTTTTGAAGTTTTTCCTCGAGTCAAATTTTACGCTAATTAAAATTTGTGGTTCTTAGATCATCCTAAACGTGTTCTCTTTTTTATTTTATTTTCTTTTTTTTGTTTTTTTGTTTTTCAGTCCCTAGTTTTGAAGTAAATTTCGATTATTGCTTAAGAAGACAAAAAAACCTGAGATACCAGGAGCCATAATCGGAGACGGAGACCGTAAGCGCGCGCCATTTGTAGTATTGGAGCTGTCCTTATGATATGGGACAATTTTTCTATTTTTAGGACAAATTGCGCCATCCAGTGTGGCACACGCGCGTACATGCTGCGAGGATTTTTGCGGATGTAGCGCCAGGAAATGGCGTCCGAAATTCCCGAAACGTTTGATACTTGAAGCCCAACACTCAATACGTTCATGTCTGTTGGGATTTTACTTTGGAATTTTCGTCGTAAGTTGCTCCAGTTTGAGTGAAGTAAGACAGTGTTGAATTTAGTTGTGTGCTGCTTTATATCACTGTATGACCAAGTTGTGAGCCGATGCTTCTTTTACAAGAGCTCCACATTACTCCACTCTAAGTTTCGCATGCGGTTGAAGATTAACAGCTTTTCCAAAACACAGCAGAAAACTAGTTGGATATATTTGGATATGGCAGCGTTTCAGGACTTCAAAGTTTCCCTCCTCTTGCCACACGCTTGTGAGGATTTCGCTAGAGTCTCGAAAAGTCAAAAAAAAAAATAAATAATAATAACACTTGCAAATTTGAGTTTCGCCTGAATTGTAAGCAACGCTTGATGTTTTATCAAGGCCCAATAAGTGACAATTACGTTTATGTCTGTATATGCTGCTCAGTTTGTTTGTGTAAAAATCCAATAAATTGTCTGTTGTCGATGAATAAGAGCGCCTGCCGATGCGTGTTTTGTACAGTCAGTAAGACATGCGTGTTTTGTACAATCAGTAAAGCATGACAAATTGGACTTCCCCACTTTCGTGTGAAAACGTGCATTGAACTCATTTAATATCTCTAGTTTTTAAATTTTTTAAGGTTGATAAATGTTTGAGAACATAATAAAAGCTTAGCTGAAAATATGTGAATACAGCATAAATATCGGCAAAATTACGATGACGCTTTCTTTAATCAACTCGAACAACGATTTCGATTTTGTTTGTTGACTGTTATCAAAACTCCTTGTCTGTTTTATTTTCGCGGTGTAAATTTCACTATGCTAAAGAAACACATGATGTTAGTAGCGTTTTGGCGTTGGTGAAAATTTTTGCAGCATCTCGGCACAAAAGGCAACGAAAGAAATCTTTGTTAAGATTTGTTGACAATTGAAAAAACCGGATTTGAAAGTTCACGCGCTGCACTATGAAAATGAGCTACTTAATGTACGCGTCAGACTTTCCTTTCAAAAACTTATGCAAACTCGCCAAACAAACAGAAACAATAAGAAACTATCAAAAACAGAGCTTAGTTATGATTAAGCATTGTTTGGGAAACTCACAAATTAACTCGATACCAGACTAAAGAGTTTTCATACATAACTTTCCTTTACAGAACAGACGTAAAACTTTACGCGTACAACTAGCACGAGCAGATATTATTCAATTTACAGCTCGAAATTGAAGTCTTATTTACGACCCCGAAAAACTCACCTTTTCCATTAGCTCAGGGCATAAAACTACATATAAGAGCCCTGCTTCTTATTCCCTGCCATCGCTGGGAAAAGTCTGCAAGAGAATCTCGCAACTCTCACCATTTGATCACTCAACGTGACAACATCCACGCGAGAGCCCCCGACATGTGCGTAGATACGCGCGGATATAACAATCTTATTTATGTATTAATGGTCTAATATAGATATAGATGTGGCCCGCCTAGATTAGCTTAGGCTATCTTCGGGTTCGCCCTGTTACTATTGTCTAGCTTTTTTAACTTAATGTGTATATATTTCATGATAAAGTTGAGTATATGACGTCAGGATAGCGCAATTTGATCTAAAAATAAAAAAATTGTCCCATATCATAGGTGTGCGCGGATCTCAAGACTTACGGTCTCCGTCCCCGATTATGGCTTCTGTTAGAATTTAATTTCTATAGGAACTTCGCCGTTGTTCATTCATGTTGGAACACGTGGTTGTGGTGCTATATGGCGTTTCTATCGTTGAATGTGTCCACGCTGGCCTGAAGAAAAAGTCACAAGGAGGCATTTCGTACTTTTTTAGTTCTTTAGTCCTGAGAAGGAAATAAACCTCGTGGACAATACACGGGTATCTATTTCCTTTTTCCACATTGAGGTCATCTTTTTCCTTACACCACGCATGTGTGATATAATCGTTGTCTTGTTCATCTCTATCTTCGGATTCAGACCCTCGCGGCTGCCCGTGGCTTAAAGGTATACTTGGGTCTCGGCTGAGCATGTTTTGCGTCGTTCGTGATGATTCTGGTCTCCGAGCATCACCTGAGTCATGCAATGCAGGCCTCACGAGCTAACCGTGAACATTGAAATATGGCTGGAGAATAAACAAGAAAAATAAATTCAATGAGAGATAAGGTATCAAGAAACAAATGGTGGAAGTGTAACATGTTAGGCACTTATTGCATTATGCATAGCGCAAAAAAGGAGTAGCTGTATTGTTATACCGAAGTGATAACATTTCCCACGTTAAAGATGTAAAAAAAAATTTATGTACTTTAATGCTTGCTATTTATTTGGGTCCTTATTGTTTGAGTACGCTAATATTCACGCCTTCAACACCACTCTATTAGATACTGCGTAAAAAAATTATGCTAAATTTTCACGAATAGTCTCCTTGTTGTAAGTTTAGAGCGCCTGTTTGGAGGGAATATACCACCGGACAACCTGCTGTTTGAGAGATTCGTACAAGTGAATATTAAGATACCTGTATAAAGTACAAATACCGACTGGTAACGGTCTTAAGGCTTTGAGGACGGAAAAGTCCTTGATAAGCCTAAACTTTAATTCAGTTTGTAAACTTAGTAGTTCTTTTTCCGGCCTGTAGGTGCTGGTGGATTCAGTATGGCGCCGTTGGAATCAGACCTTGAATCTCTGTCGACCGCTGACTTAAAATTTGCAGGAGGTTTGGGCAGGTCATAATCTATACTTTGAGAAGATTAAAAATGTTCACACGAGTCGGATGAATGACGACAGATAACCAAATATACAGGTACGATATTTTCTCACTCCTTTCTCACGCTTTCATCTACAATTTGAGACAAAGAGACTGTTTTAAAAAAGCAAAATCAGAACACAAACTCACGTGGATCGTCTTTGTCAATGTTGGAAATTGCCTCTTTTCTTGTTGGATTTTTTTTGTTTTGGCGACTGGGGACGTCGATGACTCGACGTAGTGGAGCTAAAATACCCTTGATGACACCAAACGAGCCTGATATGGCACCGAAGGGTACCCAAAAAGGTACGATTAGATATATTTTCCGCACCCGAGTTTGGCCCCAAATCCGGCAACATCAAACCGGCGAATTTGCTACTATAAAATATCAGGACAGAATACACGGCTTTAAACTGGCTAATTGTGGATTTGGATTAGGTAATCATATCGGGTTTAATTAAACATGACACTGTCATGTGTGGCTGTTTTGAGGTACTATACTGATGGCGAATTCAACAAAACCAAGAGAAGCCCGGGTGCCACAGGCGACAAACTTTTGTCTTTGGGCCACTGGAAAATAAATTACTTTTTCATGTTAGCCTAAGGCGGGAGTTAACATAAAGGCCGCATTTTGGATGTATGGGTATGGTTTTAACACAAATATCTCGTTCAACTTTCAAGCAGTCAAAAATTTCTTTGCTCATCCCACATATCTACGTTTTGGGCTGCTTCGTAAATGTTTTTGGTGATTTTTCGATTTCTTTGGGGATAAGTAGTTTTTGTCAAAGGATTAGTAAATTTATGGAAGTAGGAAATTTTGAAGATTTGATGTTGTTTTAAAATTAGAATTTGAAGTGAAAAATTGGTAGACGTACACCAAACTGTTGTCCACCAACCTGGGGTGCCGTTTGGGGGGGGGGGGGGGGGGGGGAGCGTTCAACTGTGTGGTGGTGTTCCAAAACTTTTTTCCTTTTAATCCCTCTTTAAACTTCCTAAAAATCCCTTAAATTCAGGTAGGATTTTATGGTTAGGAGCCTTCGGGCTCCTTGTAATTTTTCTTAGACAAAACCTTGGTTATTACAATAAAAGCATCTTGGATGAGGAAATTTCAGCCAAACACATTAACTTGCTTCTAAGGCTGGTTACTTCAAATTTTTGAGATTTCATTCCGCTAATTCTATGCTTTTAAAGTAGACAAGACCAACATTTACTGAAAAGCAGCAATCTCTTAAATGGCATTCAAATTTTCTCTGTGATATGCGGTATGAATTGTGTTTTCAAACGATAAGGCTTTGTTTTACATTTAAATATGAAAATGAATCATTCCTAGAGGGTAACTTCATGATTTGAGGTATCTACGTAATCAATATAGGATGGACACCTCACCTGGGAGGAGGCTGGGAACTTATTCCTGATACCGATAATTCTCTGGTTTATTGTTACAATGACTTTCGGCTCGACAGCTTCTCGCTCATTTTGTAAATAGCTTATCGCACGTAAGAAGCATGGCGGAAGTTAGTGCAAATAATATCTGGTTCGTGGCAGTCGCACTTATTTTTCTTCCTCTTACAGGTAAGAATTGTGTAGCTACCTCTGTTGAGTTTGGATTGTAAATCTTTAGACACAGTCTAGTTAAACGATTCCTTAAATACGGCGTTCTACCATAACATGCTGGGGGTAATTTGAATTGAAACCTGTCTTAGTTAACTCGCAATACAAGGGTACATTCAGCCAGATTATGTTTTCATATGTTACAGCTTTCAACTGTCCAAGACTTAGAGAATTAAGAATTAAATCATTAAAGTTAATACTGTTCTTGTATGATTCATCATCAAGGAATCAGCACGGACGCGTGACTTGACCCGCACGCATTCCAAGTTGTGAATATTTCACATTTTACCGACGTTTCCCGAGTTGGGTTGGTGAATCGGACTTAAATATTATCACACAGTGTGCGTTGATAGGGCTTAGCGCCTGTATCCATTTGTATCTTGTTATTTTTTGACTGTTTTTTTTTTAATTTCCTCTTACTGATGGCGCTCGCTCTGATACGTTATGCATGAGGAATATTAATTGTCTAAGTTTGAGTTCTTCAGGAATGTAAATTGTCATGATGCATGTTTGTCACGCTATGTTTAATTGAATGTGATTTTATCGGTTTTATTTCTGTCGCGTACCCAGTGCAGCGGACACGGGGAGTTGAGTGCTGGGATCGCTGAGCGTCAACCACAGTGCAAGAACGTTTAGGCAAACTGATTTTCAACGTTTATTGGGGTAAACTTGTCAAAGTCTCGCACACATGCGATGAACTCGGCTGCAAGGCAATTGTGATTGCGTAATCAATATAATTTTACAGCTAAGAATTAAAAGCAAAAGAACGAAATCAGGGTAAGACGAAAGAGCAAATATATACAAGTGTGACTTACGTCTGATCCTGCGGGGTTCTCCTGAAAATTTGAAGTAGAGGGAGAATAACTTTAAGTACTAGTAGTCGGCGGACAATGCCGATAAAAAGACGTGGAGTGGTTTTATCGGAGCAACGGGGAGGAGGGGGGACCGACCGCTACCTTTTATTGGGGGGTCCGGGAGCCTCCTCGGGAAAATTTTGAAATTGGGGTTCTAAAAAGTGCGTTTCATTGTATTTTAAGCAATCGTGGTTTTAAGTTTTTTTGTTAAAGAAAAGCAATTTCACTGAGAAAAGCATACATGTAGTGTATTGTGTTAGTTGAACAGTTTAAACATCGTCATCCATATCAAATTCGAAAAAAATATCAAAAACGTCAAAAGCGTTCCCAATCCTGTGTGTAAAAACAGATGAGAAACCCAAACGAGAAAAGAGTTTGCTGGCATTGAAGGTACTAGATTGAGGTTTAAATCGGAGTCGCTCTGTAGTCGAACTGACCGACTGGCCACGTGGAACTTAATTCTTGGGTCGACCCTAATAACATCTGTCGAACTTAATTGATTCAAATGTCGATCTCGGCATGTACTTAATTGGGGCTGTTAGGTTCGGCTCATGAAAAGTTCGACGTTTGAACCGAGCAGAAATATATTAAATTGGTTCCAAGGTCACTGAGCTAATTTTCCACTTTCAAAGCTGATAATTTAAGACCACCAAATTTACTGAAAAGCAGTAAGCTCGCTTTAGATAATATTCAAATTTTAGCTCTTTTAAAAAAGCTTGAAAAATACTTGGTTAACTTGAAAAGCTGTCTTCGTTGTGAAAAAGCAGTCATGGATTGAAAGCCATCGTTCACCTGCGAACGACAAATATAGAACCAAAACTGCTGGAAGGTAAACGATCGAGTTTCGTGTTTAGAAACTCACTTCTTTCCCAAGAACAACAAAGCGGTTTTGTGCGTGAGGCTCCTAAACCAGCAAAATGCATAGATCCTCCACTGTGACAATAACTATACACACTATTAAGTGTGTTTCCAAACGATAAGACTGAATTTTACATTTAAATAAGAAAGTAAACCTTTCCAAAAGGTCCATTTCCAGTTTGGAGTATCTGTTCAATCATAGGGGACGAACAACTCACCTGGTGGGAGGCTGAGAACGTATTCCTGATACCCATAATTCTCTGCTTTATTGTTACAATATTACTGACAGAGATTGACTGAAGTTTCCAGCTCATCGATTTGAAAATAAATTATCGGGCGAATGAACCATGGCGGAAGTCACTACAAATAATGTTTGGTTCGCAGCAGTTGCTCTTATTTTTCTTCCTCTTACAGGTAAGAAGGGTGTAGCTACCTCTGTTGGTTTAGATTGTAAATCTTAAGACACAGTCTATAGATTTCTGGAAACAGATTTCTCAAAACTTAAGGAATATTAAGCTTTCTACCTAATAAACATGTTGGCGGTAATAGAAATATAACCTGTCAAGTACATACTGCCAGATTTTGCTTTCATAGCTCGCAGCTTTCAACAACCCTAGACTTTAAATTAAGATCAAGACCGTCGAAGTTTTATCATTAGAGCTGTTACTAAGCTTTCTTAATAATTCATCATCAAAGCCCCAGCGCAGACGCGTGTCTTGCAGCATCCACGCTTCCCGGTTGTGCATATACTTTACATTACTTTTATCGACATTTTACGATTTCGGTTGGTAGATCAGTATTATTCAAGTAGTTGCACTAAGTGGTAATAAGACCCTGTGTTCATTTGTAATCTAGTTTGACTGTATTTTCATTTGCACTCAAAGGAGGCGTTCGTGCTGAAGCGTTATGCACGAGCGGTTGTCTATTGCTCACGATATATATGTCACGCTATGCTTAAATTAAGTACTATTTTATCGGTTATATTTCTCTGAACATCCTGTTCGGGAAACGTGCTCTTTCAGTTGTTCTTACAACACTTAAAACCCTTTCTAGTAACAGGGAGTAAATTAAGGTGATTAGTTTGATGGTGAGGATGGCAAGGATGCTACGAAGTTCTCAGAACACACACACACACACACACACACAAAAATGGGAGTTTATAGGTTTGCTAGTTTTGTAATTATTCGTGCGTTTTCTTTTTCGTTTCCTCGTTCTTTTAACCTGTTTGTTCATTAATTCGTTCCTAAGCCTAGTTACACTAATTATAAAAGAACAAGACGCCTAAAGGCGATCTGGCGGGATGCTTTGGCTAGTGAGCATAGCATTTGAATGAATTGTGAAGTTACAGTAAAGTGCCACGATTAGTCAGTTAGATCAACCATAGAAATCACTGTAGGAAGTGTTGAAGAAACCGTCACTGTGTTTGTAGTGGAAAATAGGGTAGGCGGAGAATTACTGTACGAGCGGAGTCTCGTTCCCCGACTCCTATTTCTTCTTTCCGAGTGATCTACAAGATGGAACGAGAGTGTGCATGGTGTTTAGAAATGGCATCAAAACTGGCTGAAGTAATATATTGCAACGTCGAAAATGGAATTTGCTTTTTTTTTTTCCTAATGCGACCATATCACTTACGTTGAGAACTGCCAGAAAATTTGAGACATGAATGGTAACGCAACGTTTTTCAAAACGTTACGTTAATCCAATATTTTAGTCACAATATTTTAGTCTTTAGTAACGAATCTACTAAAACATTAACAAGCTAAAGTACTGATTGTCTGTTATATAATTACAAGCTCTTTTGTGTGAAAGAGGGACTGAAGTAGGGTAACTATCAAAACATTAACAAAGTATTGATTGTCATCACTTGTGTGGGAGAAAAACGTAACGCAACGTAACGCAACTGTTATATTACCATCAATAATGTGTGCTTGTTTACTCGAGATAACGAAAGAATTAAAGCTTCCATGAATAGCATAAGGAATTCTTCTTAACAAATATTTCCCTTTGTATTTATAAATTTTAACAATGGAACACTGAAAATAAAATAAACGTCGACTGGAATAAACCTTCTCGCAAACACTATTTACATGTGCGTTCTGGTAAACAGGTAGCTCAATGTCAGCAAGAATACACAAAACCTTAAACATACACGTAGCACGATTGTCGACTCATGGATTGAACTGTAAAAGTTTCGATAGAGTAAAACTCTCGAGGCTTAAATATCTTCAAGTGCAAAGTAACAAATATTTCAATTTGAGCCAATTTTTGAATTGGTTGGTCTCGATGTTTTCCGTGATGGGTTCCTTGATTTTGGAATACAGTGATTTAATGAATGTCGTGTGTCAAAGTTGCTTCAAACCTCTTGTTTAGACTAAGCGTTAGGCACGTAGGCCCGATGAACACGCAGGTTCGGTTGCTGAACTCGTTGGTTCGTTTGGCAGGCCGAGTGAATAGTGAACTCGTTGATTCGATGCGTAACACAGAACGGATGATCCGCGAACTCTAAGCAATTTTCAAAGTATAATTCACTACACAAAGTCGAAACACCTAAAATGTCTTACCTTCTGTTTATTTCCAGAACACGTACACGTTACTACGAGCACTACACTGTCTACACAAGCTACTCCTTGCCAGAATCGCAGAATCTTTCGAAAATTACAGTACTTTTACTCCTGTGAAAGTCATGTCATCTTGCATGTGCTTCCAAGTTTAACCTTCCAGCTGTGACGTGCATTTCAGGGTAACCCCGAAAATACTGACCCCCGGTAAGCAGACCCCCACTACGGACCGGGTCCGCGGACTACCACGGACTAGCCCTACGGACCCCCTCTACGGATCACCCCCCAAAATAGAATAAAAATAAGAAATGAATCCTTCACTCATGTATGGAACGCCAGAACTGTCTTATGATACTTTTTTTTTATTATATTGGGTGGTTATGTCATTATATTGAGTAGTTATGTTATTATATATCGGTGATTAACTCATTATACTCGGTGCTGATTCCATTATACTCGGTGCTTATGTCTTTATATGCGGTGCTGTCTTCATTATATTCGGTGCTTATTCCATTATATTCGGTGCTTCCCTCGTTATATTCGGTGCTTTTTTCATTATATTCGGTGCTGTCTTTATTTTATTCGGTGCTTACTTCATTATATTCGGTGCTTACTTCATTATATTCGGTGCTTACTTCATTATATTCGGTGCTTACTTCATTATATTCGGTGCTTACTTCATTATATTCGGTGCTTACTTCATTATATTCGGTGCTTACTTCATTATATTCGGTGCTTACTTCATTATATTCGGTGCTTTCTTCGATATGATCATCACCAGTCTTCGTAAGGGGTCGTACAATTTGGAGGTAGTCTAGGGAAAGCCGGGAAAAACGGGTGTCACGAAAACTCAGACCCCGAAACAGACCCCGAAAACTCAGACCCCTCGAAATTAAAAACTCAATGTTATCACCTGAATTGCTCTATGGCCACAATGGGGCGAGATGTTTATCTTCTCCGGTTTATGTTGTCGCGTCGATCGAACGGTGAAACACAAATATTTAACTTCTCAGGTTTATCGCTGTCGCGTTGGTCAAACAGTGAAGAACTAACAAGGTTTAGAACAGCAGCCGACACTGCTTTTCAAAACAGACCTTTTTTATGCAATCGTATGCAGCAAAAAAATGTGTTGTTCTCTGAAACATACTCGTTTGATCGCAATCTGCTTTTGACTTTATGTGCGTTACGTGACTGTCGGCACGTAACCCGCAGAAATTAACAAAATTTAGAAAAAAAAAAAAAAAAGAAAAAAAGAGTACATAGAGATAGCCATGTTTGCGTTCCAACTTATAACGGGAATAGTGAATATTTCTTACAGGAAACAGTAAGTTTCAAACCAAACACTTCTATTTCTTTTTTTTCTTTTTTTTTTCATATATATATACCGCTTGGATTAGTTAATTATTAAATCTGCCTCGTGGCGGGGCCTTCGCGTCAGTTTTCAATTTTCTATAAAATGTTTAAGCAAGCAGCCGGAACGATGATCCTGCTGGTATACGTTGGATCAATAGTGATCTAATCGGCTTTACATATAAAATGAAGAATACAAAAGCAAAAACCGACACAACTTCTGGTTCTTTCCGTTGTGGCAAAAACTGTGCTACTTGTCCCTACATTTCTCACGGACTTACTACATATACCTTCTTTTCTACCGGGGAAACGCGCGCCATAAAATCCAACCTGACCTGTGACACTAAAAACCTCATCTACATGATTCAATGTAACCGCTGTAATTTACAATACATAGGAGAGACGAAACGACGATTAAAAGACCGATTTGATGAACACCGCCGTACCATAGATAACCCTAACAACAAATCTAAACCTACTACAGCCGCCGAACATTTCCTGTCCTCTCCTAACCACACTGCTAACGACATGCAATTAATCCCCATCGAAAAAATCGTTTCTAACCGAGACTCTATCCGTACGGCCAGGAAAGCTTTTTTAATTCAAAAAGGCAGAACAATTGATCCTAATGGTCTGAACATCCGCGAAGAAACATATTAATTGTTTCCATTTGTTTTCTTTTATTATGTTCTTTTATCATGTTATTTTATTTTACCGTATGCGTATCTTCAATTTACACGATCAATTACTTTTGCGTAGTCCGGTATTACGTAAATATCGGCTACATAAAAACACGTACCAATGTAAAATCTTCCATTGTACCTGAAGAAGGCTGGTTTGGGCAGCCGAAATATAGTACACCTTCAAAAAATCACTCTACGTTGTGTCGGTTTTTGCTTTTGTATTCTTCATTTCAATTTTCGTTCACTCACATTTCGAGACCAGACATGGCGGTTCAATCGGTTCGATCTTCACGTGCTTTTTACGTGTTGACTTTTTACGTGCCGACAGTCACGCAACGCACATAAAGTCAAAAAGCAGATTGCGATCAAACGAGTATGTTTCAGAGAACAACACATTTTTTTGCTGCATACGATTGCATAAAAAAGGTCTGTTTTGAAAAGCAGTGTCGGCTGCTGTTCTAAACCTTGTTAGTTCTTCACTGTTTGACCAACGCGACAGCGATAAACCTGAGAAGTTAAATATTTGTGTTTCACCGTTCGATCGACGCGACAACATAAACCGGAGAAGATAAACATCTCGCCCCATTGTGGCCATAGAGCAATTCGGGTGATAACAATTGAGTTTTTAATTTCGAGGGGTCTGAGTTTTCGGGGTCTGTTTCGGGGTCTGAGTTTTCGTGACACCCGTTTTTCCCGGCTTTCCCTAGACTACCTCCAAATTGTACGACCCCTTGCGAAGACTGGTGACGATCATATCGAAGAAAGCACCGAATATAATGAAGTAAGCACCGAATATAATGAAGTAAGCACCGAATATAATGAAGTAAGCACCGAATATAATGAAGTAAGCACCGAATATAATGAAGTAAGCACCGAATATAATGAAGTAAGCACCGAATATAATGAAGTAAGCACCGAATATAATAAAGACAGCACCGAATATAAGGAAAAAAGCACCGAATATAACGAAGAAAGCACCGAATATAACGAGGGAAGCACCGAATATAATGGAATAAGCACCGAATATAATGAAGACAGCACCGCATATAAAGACATAAGCACCGAGTATAATGGAATCAGCACCGAGTATAATGAGTTAATCACCGAATATAATAACATAACTACTCAATATAATGACATAACCACCCAATATAATAAAAAAAAGTATCATAAGACAGTTCTGGCGTTCTATACTCGTGGGTTGTCTAATAGATTACTCGTGTCGGCGAAATTTCGAGTATTACGCTGTGCAAATGTAATTAACACACCCCACCCCTCCCCCTCAAAAAAAAAAAAAAAAGCTTAAAAGCTTTTTTCAGCACAAGGAGATGCCGATGGCAAAACGAAGGAAAATTGTTACCTTTCATCCCTGGAGCAATCTGGCCATGGAGGATGTGTTTTTAAGTCGTTCAAGCTTGTTTGTATCTGTCATTGCGTTGAGCAAATTATGAAGCTTGGAAAGAGCTCACGAATCCACGTGAAAATGGGCTGAACAAAATGGTGGAAGGGAAAGAGCACAAATTTCGAGGCTTGCCGGAGGCTTCCTGGAGACTTTCACGGTCTTTCACATCCAGTATGGTCACAGCAAACGAAATGGCAATGTGTAATGATATAACTTGCGCCCGAGCCTGAATCCAAGAATGTTACATTTGCAAAATGAAGCGTTCGAACTTTCGCCGATACGATCTTTTAGACAATCCATAACTGAAATATTTATTTCTTAATTTTTATTCTATTTTGGGCGGTGGGGGTGGTCCGTAGACGGGGTCCGTAGGGGTAGTCCGTGGACCGGTCCATAGGTAGTCCGCGGACCGGGGGTCAGTGTTTTCGGGTTATCCTGCATTTCATGGTCAAGCAAACTTGTCGATTTGCGTCGACGATGAAAATGGAACCCCGGCAAACCTAACCGTGGCCTGCCACAAGCATCCCACGGAAAAATACCTTTTTTTTTTTTCTCGCAATGGCGGAACTCACAATTTCTATAATTTGTTTTCTTTTTGAATTTCTGTGTTGGCAACTCTCTTATACATAGCAGAAAGCAAACCCTTTCTTTGTTCATAATGAACTCCCGTTAACTTTATCCTGAGTTCTTTTCTGATACAGAGAGAACCAAAGTTCATTTTAACGCAACAGCCACAAGCAAACAAAACGATCGTGCACATCTTTCTCTCCGTGAGAGGCCTATCACCGAAAGGCCCTATGGGAAATCTCTGACACTTCGCTCTCTCCCCCCCCCCCCCCCCCCTTGTCCCTTGTTGACCAGTTTTTCATAAATTGTCGAATTAACCTGATGTGTAAGTGGCGTGATCACCGCTCTTGACACAAATGTTCTTTGACAGTTAAGGCAAACGTTATCTAATCTTAGACATTCTTAGTGTTCACTTCTCTCAAGGCGAGAAACTAATAAACTTCAAATGTAAACTTCAAAAGGTACACGTTCAGCGTTCCTAGCACGGTTGATTTTTGATCAATGCTCTCCTCTCCCTTCTGCTTTACGTGCTGTTTCCTGTCTGACCATTTTGGAAGGCACTTCTAAGTTGTCTGCCATCGAATTCCCTTGAGAATGGGTACCGAGTTCCAATGGACACAGCTCTTGCAGTGGAAGTTTAAACATTATCGATTTCCCCTTCTTGGGTGTGGTTGACTACACCACTGTTTCGCAGATAACCTCTTCTTGCATGTAATGATTCTTTCTTCTCGTAAAAGCTTCTAGAGTCCTCTTTGTAGACCATCCTCGTGAACAATAACAATGTCACCCATATCACTAGTATAACCTGGTGTTCTTTCATTTCAAGTCGGTAGGAATTTCGTAATTCAAGAAGATATTAGAGAGTTTAAGCATGAAGTTTACGGCACACAGCAAACGGCAACGTTGACCTCTGATTTTTTATTCTTTTCTTCTGATCCGTAAATAAATCACACAAAAAATAGAAAAATGTCTCCTACTATTCACAGCAAATACAAATATTTTCACTCTACTGTACAGGCAGCTGGAGAGAGACGGCAAAAGTTTCATTTTAGCCGTTTGCCGTTTGTCGTAAACCTCGTGCTTAATCTCTCTATTATTTCCTCCACCGCGTCCAGAGATGTTCCTTCAGTCTCTCAAGCAAGGCTATACGTCTTCCCCGCACTACGTGGAAAGGAGTCAAGGGTTCTTCAATGTCTTCATTGAACACAAATGTCAGTAATTGGGTCTTGCCTCTATTACAACCACTGCATTTGTGACTGTTGCCAGTCCAGTCCGCGCGCGGTTATGTTTCGCGCCATTTAGGGTCACGTGACCGGTGTGTTTTTGACTAGCGTGCTCGTAAGGTTTACCCAAGTTTTAGTGGATTTACGCTCGTTTAGCGTGCCTTTTTTGTCCCTTTCGCGGTCCTAAGGCTGGACAAGGTAACAAAGTGTGTATTTTTGTCCTAAGTTTAATAAGCTTCTGTTCTTTGAACTTTATTTCCAATATTGTTTTCATGCATGTTATGTAGCGTTGTTCGACAAACATTCGCATGGAGTCATTAGTTTTACGGCTTCCGTTTGAGGTCAGGAAAGTCTACCAGCCATAACTACAGTGGTTCGTTTAATATATGTAGTTACAGTAAAACTTTCCTGCACAAATTTCGACGTGAAATTCTTGGATCGTGAATTCGACGAATTTGGAAAATTTGGACACGGAAGGGGACTAACGGAACAGGATTTCGGAATGGACCACATGGCGTCGTTAGACACCCCTGATTCCAGGTTAGATATTGAAAAGAACCCAACTTCAGCATCGTTCATGCCGAAGAAAAGTGGTGATGAGCTCGAAGGAGCAGAAGAAACAAATATATTGGACCATGTCGAAGACCCTACCTATCTGAATAGTAAACGACCTCGCACGCTAACCGAGAAAGGCTTAGAATATCAGCGTTCTTTGAGAGAAAAGAATTTTCAAAGGACCTTCAGGAAACTAAAAGACAAATTACATGAACTTGATATGGAATGGATTGACATTTCTGACCCTCACGTTCTCCGAAAGAAGAGATCAGATATAGAAGAATATAGACAAGACTTGGATAAAGTACAGTCAGAATATGTATCATTACTATTGGAGAAAGAGTCTCGTGATGTGATCGAAGCAGCAACTTATTTGACCAAAAAAGTAGTGGAGCTGAGAATGAGAATCGGTGAAAGGATCTTTCAGTTGGAAAAGGAAGAGCTACGCTCTCGTAACAGTAAAAGATCGTCCTACTCTAAAAAGACGGCTGATACTCGCGCCTCAAAGGGATCAACGTCATCACAAATCTCCCTTTTAAAAATGAAGGCTCTAACGGAACTGGCCAAAAAGGAAGTGGAAATGAAATACGCAAAAATAGAAGCCGAGAAGAAGACGGAAATGGAAAGGAAGAAACACGAGATTGAAGAACTTCAGCGGTTGAAGAGCTACGAAAGTGCCAAAGCAGAAGCTAATGCTGTCGCCAGGTTAGAAGAAGAAGAAAAGAATCCCGATCTAAAGGACCTTCGATTCAGGAATTCCAGTTGAACGAGGCTGCGAAAGAAGAACTTGTGTGCGATTATATATCCTCACTGCTAGATCTGAATTCTGTGAGCAGTCAAATTCCTCTACCAGACTCGCTCATCCCAACCAGCACAGCTCAACATCCCACCTTTTCATCCCAGAGAGTTAAAGGAACAGAGTCATCCCAGATGGACCAAACTCCTCAAGAACAAGGCAGTCACGGTCAAATCAACGCACCTAGCAGGCAAGATCTTGTCACACCAACCCCGCTGCACATCAACAATTCAGACCAGCCTTACTGCATACCATTTGGGGGAACCAACAATTCCTTGTGGTCCTGCCCTCATGAAAACACAGCAACGTGGGATTGCCGAGGCAATAGCCGAAGGTATGGAAGCTGCAAGGTTGCCAACTCCCCACATCACGATATTCAGTGGAAATCCTTTAGATTGGCCCACATGGAAAGTTTCTTTCGAAACTCTTATTGAGAAGAGGACCATGGATTCCAATGAAAAAATCCTGTATCTTCTACAGTACTTGTCAGGGGCACCGAAGAAAATTGTTGAAGGATACCAGTTTCTCAAAACAGCTGACGTTTACTCAAAAGCAAAGAAAACCCTTGAAAAACGACTTGGTCACCTCTCTGTGGTTGCAGAAGCATTCCGCAAAAAGCTAGAGAGCTGGCCGAAGATACCTCCTAAAGACGGATTCGAATTAAGGGAATTTGCGGACTTCCTGAAGACTTGTGAACTGGCTATGCAATCAGTGGAAGATCCTGAAACACTGAATAAGCAACACGACAACAAGCAGTTGTTGAGAGTCTTGCCAAACTGGGCCCATCCCAAATGGAGAGTCAGAGTAAGAGGCTATCAAACGAAGCATGGAGATAACAAGTTCCCTCCATTCGTGGAATTTATTAGATATGTCACTGAGATTTCTGAGGTGCAATGCCTGCCTGTTCTTACTACCTTGGACACAAGCTTTTCAGCAAGAGAAGACAAGAACAGAGGCTTCAAGAAAAGAAATGGAAGTCGTAGGAACCAGGAAGCACATTCCCTAGCAACAGGAGTAAAGGAAAAACTTCCCAATCACACGGAATGTGGAAAGAATGGAAAGAAGAGAGCATGCCTCTGGTGTGGGAATACAACCCATGAAATAGAAACATGTCAAGAGTTTGTGAAGAAAGCCATCAACGAGAGAGCCCAGTTTATTATCAGAAAGGGACTTTGTCTTCGTTGCTTAACCCATGGTCATATGGCTAAGGAGAAGAAGCGTGAGAAGGTACCAAGTTGCGCTAAATGCAAGCAGAAACACCTAACCTGTCTACATGATGACAGCAGGACCAGCACCAATGTTACAAATGGAGCAGATAAGATTACACCCGACGCCTCAGCGAACTCTACAAATGCTGTCGATGCAGAGAATCTGCAAGGTAGTGAAGACGCAGCAGTGAAATGTACAAACGTTTGCTCCGTCGAAGGGCAGCAGTCGGGTCAAGATCAAAGCTTAATCATCCCATTGTGGGTGTCGAGTTCCAAAAATCCTCAAAATGATGTCCTGACTTATGCTCTCATCGATTCTCAATCCAATGCTACCTTCATCACAGAGAAGCTAGAACAAACCTTGGAGGTTGAGAGTGTAACAAGTCACCTTCGCTTGTCAACAATGCATCAAGAGAATGAAATAGTTGAGTGCAAGAAGGTTCAAGGTCTTGTTACAGATCTAAAACACCAAATATAGATTCCGTTGCCAAGGGTCTACACAAGAGAAGTTATTCCATACAAGCCTCATCAGATTCCAAAGCCAGAAGTCGCCATGCAGTGGGACCATCTAAACTGTATTGCTGAAGAACTTATGCCATATAGAGAAGATGTACAGATCGGAATGTGGATTGGAACTAACTGCACAAAGGCTATCAAACCGCGTGAAGTGATTCCCGGAGAAGATAATGACCCATACGGCATTAAGATCGATCATGGTTGGGGCATTGTTGGAAGAGTCCCCCAGATGAAGACTTTGAGGAACTGTCAGAAAGCTGGGTCAACAAGACTGTAATTAATGAAGATGCAACGTTTGCTGTGGAGTCCCGAGTAAGGGAAATCATCTGCCCAGCTCATGTGAAGGAGATGTTCGAAAGAGACTTTCACGAAAGAGCAGAACAGAAGAACCCGTCTACCCTGTCTGTTGAAGACCGTACGTTCCTGGAAATCCTGGATAAAGGAATCTGCCAAAGAGAAGATGGACACTACGAAATGCCATTGCTCTTACGCTCTCAGGATGTTATGTTGCCAAACAATCGAACACAAGCATTAGGAAGACTGTCTCAACTGAAAGCACGATTCAGAAGAGATGCGAAGGATGCGCAGAAAGAGCTTCCCCTCAAGACGAAACTGGTATCAAGATTGGGGATGGCAAGATTAACTATGTTCCACATTACGGAATCTACCACCCGAGAAAGCCTGGCCAGATAAGAGTAGTCTTTAACTGCAGTGCACAATACAAAGGAACATCCCTGAGTAAGAACTTGCTCCAAGGGCCCGATTTGACAAATAATCTAATGGGCGTCCTCTGCCGGTTCCGTCAGGAGGCTGTGGCCCTGACATGTGATGTACAAGGAATGTTCCACCAGTTCTTCGGCAACGAGGCAGACCGAGACCTCCTCAGATTCTTTTGGTGGAGTCACGGTGATTTAAGGAACGATGCAGAAGAGTATCGCATGAAGGTACACTTGTGCGGTGCAGCTTCGTCGCCAGGATGTGCAAATTTTGCCTTCAAAAGAGCTGCCGATGATGGAGAGGAGGAGTTCGGTTCAGAAGCTGCAGACTTCATGAGAAGAGACTTCTACGTTGATGATGGACTGAAGTCTGTGAAATGTGTTGACACAGCCGTCAACCTCATTAAGAACTGTCAAGCCATGTGTGCAAAAGCAGACCTTAGGTTGCATAAGTTTAGCAGCAACAAGAAAGAAGTTATCCGAGCCGTTCCACCTGTAGATCGCGCAAAAGGACTTACGGAGGTAGACCTGACGAGAGATCCACTGCCAATTGAGCGAACACTCGGCATAACGTGGTGTGCACAGACTGACAGCTTCCAATTCCACATAGTTATCCAAGACCTTCCACTTACAAGAAGAGGCATCTTATCTACAGTAAGTTCAGTCTATGATCCCCTTGGGCTTGTAGCCCCCTTGATCCTTCTTGGCAAACAGATATTACAAGACCTGTGTCGGGAAAATGCTGACTGGGACGACCCGATCAGTGATCAGCTGAGACCAAGGTGGGAACAATGGCGAAATGAGTTGCGACTCCCAAAAGGTCTCAAGATACCAAGATGCTACAAACCTGAAGAATCTGGAGACCCTAAGGTAGTCGAACTGCACCACTTTTCTGATGCGAGTCGAGCAGGCTACGGTCAGTGCAGCTATCTGCGTCTATTGAACGAAAGTGACCAAGCCCATTGTTCCTTGGTTATGGGAAAGTCCCGCGTCACGCCATTGAAGTCGGTAACCATCTCACGCTTAGAGTTGACAGCCGCCGTCGTGTCAGTCAGAGTGAGTCAGTGGCTTGGCCATGAGCTTGATTACCAAGATGTTACTGAATTCTTTTGGGCAGATAGTAAGGTGGTGATGGGGTACATTAACAACGTAACCAGACGCTATCATGTTTTCGTAGCTAATCGTGTACAACAGATCCATGAACACACCCAAGCTCAGCAGTGGCAGTATATCGACACACGCTCCAACCCAGCAGATGCTGCTTCCCGAGGTCTGACAGCCAAGCAGCTCTTAGATGATAATTACCGATGGTTCAGAGGCCCTCACTTCCTATGGAACCCTGGTGCTTATCAAGCAGAAGTAGAGAACACTCCAGAACCCTTGGATCCGAATGATCCAGAAGTCAATGTGTGCACCCTTGCAACACAGAGCAAAGAGAGCTCTCCTGATCACCTTGAGACTACCAGGTTGGATCGGTTTTCCAACTGGTTTAAAGTGAGAAGAGCAGTGGCAGTTTGCTTGCGGTTTAAACGCCTATTAAAGGAAAGAAGATTCCAGAAACCTACAGAAGCTCAAGGCAGTACGTCAGTGGAGGAGAGAGCCTCACGTTATCATCCCGTAGACATGGAAGAAATTGGTCACGCTGAGATGGTAATAACTCACTGTCTTCAACATGAGCATTTCAAAGAAGAAATCAAGGCTCTGTCCACGCTTCAAACGAACGGCGAATTTACTGATAGAAAGAGAGCCAAGCAGCTCAATCTTAACCTTAAGAAGTGTAGCAGTCTTTATCGCTTAGACCAATACTTGGATGCAAATGATATCCTGCGTGTTGGTGGCCGAATACGTACAGCCAATATGCCCGCAGTTTCCAAGCATCCAGTCATCCTACCAAGACGGTCGCACATCACAAATCTTATTCTGCAATGTTGTCACCAAGCAATCAAGCATCAAGGTAGCGGAATGACTCACAACGAAGTCAGACGACGTGGTTACTGGATAATTGGTGGAACATCAGTGGTGGTGAATCTTGTTTCAAAGTGTGTCGTCTGTAGGAAGCCGCGTGCACCGCTTGTGCAGCAAAAGTTAGCGGACCTCCCAGAAGATCGCGTAGAACCTGCCTCACACGTTCATGTACAGTGCGGTCGACTATTTTGGCCCGTTTCTACTAAGGGAAGGCCGTAAGGAGATCAAGAGATACGGTGTATTGTTCACATGTATGGCGCCCCGTGCCATCCATATCGAGACCGCGAATACACTAGAAACCGACTCCTTTATCAACGCGTTGAGGCGTTTTCAAGCAGAGCGTGGTCCAATACGCCAGCTGAGGTCAGATCGTGGAACGAATTTTGTCGGAGCCCAAAGAGAATTGCAAGAGGCTCTGAGTGAGATGGATGAAGACAAAGTAAAACGTAACACCTTGCTGAAAGAGAACTGCGAATGGGTTTCGTTCAAAATGAATCCCCCATCAGCTAGTCACATGGGAGGTTCTTGGGAAAGACAAATTAAGATAGTGAGAAGCGTTCTCGCCTCTCTGTTAGAAGAAGCCAGCCATCAGCTGGACGATGAAAGCTTCCGTACCCTGTTGAAGGAAGTCCAAGCAGTTCTGAATTCCAGACCACTGGCTTTGAATGACATGTCTTCCCCAGATTCACCAGAACCGCTGACGCCAAATCACTTGTTGACCATGAAGAGCAAAGTGCTAATGCCACCTCCAGGCGTCTTTGTAAGAGAAGATCTCTACCTTCGCAGAAGATGGAGAAGAGTTCAGCACCTAGCGAACGTATTTTGGGATAGGTGGAGGAAGGAGTTCCTTCACACACTTCAACTTCGCAAGAGGTGGATCAAACCCCAACGCAGTATGGCAGTGAATGATGTCGTCATGGTAAAAGATGAAAACGTCCCTAGAAATGCGTGGAGGCTAGCAAGAGTTGAAGAAGCATTCTCGAGCCACGATGGCCTTGTAAGGAAGGTGAAACTTGCTATGGGAACTCGTACTCTTGACAAGCAAGGACGGAGAACTAATGAGCTGCAGTACCTTGAACGACCTGTCCACAAACTAGTTCTCATTCAAGAAGGAGACCAGGAATTCCCCGACGAGGAGCCAATCCAAGACAAGCATTGACTGAAGGAGCAGTACTGACCTAAGGAACGCTGCTGACCGGAACAGCAAGATTGTTTATTGTGGACATTGAACTGTCTTTTAGAAACTCAGAACTTATTAATTTTTGTTGTTGTTGCCGTTTTATCTTAGGGATTTTTTTTAGGCTGTCAGAACATTTGACATTATAAGGACAGTGGATTTCCACTGTTGGGAGCCATGTGACTGTTGCCAGCCCAGTCCGCGCGCGGTTATGTTTCGCGCCATTACTGATCACGTGACCAGTGTGTTTTTGACTAGCGTGCTCGTAAGGCTTACCCAAGTTTTAGCCGATTTACGCTCGTTTAGCGTGCCTTTTTTGTCCCTTTCGCGGTCCTAAGGCTGGACAAGGTGACAAAGTGTATATTTTTGTCCTAAGTTTAATAAGTTTCTGGTTTTTTAAACTTTATTTCCAATATTGTTTTCATGCATGTTATGTAGCGTTGTTCGACAAACATTCGCGTTGAGTCATTAGTGTAATTTTTACATTTATTTTAGTTTTACGGCTTCCGTTTGAGGTCAGTAAAGTGTACCAGTTATAACTACAGTGGTTCGTTTAATCTATGTAGTTACAACATTCTTAAGAATCTTCTTTTCACGCTCGGCACTAATCGTTCAAAGTAGTCACCCCCCGTGGGGCCCATTCACGATTGAATGTCCATTTCACTCCTTCGTCAGCAAGGTGTGTTCTTACTTCAGGTGAATTGAACAAAGCCACTAACGTCTTGGAAGCTCCGTTAGCAGTCTTCTCATTGTCTGAATTAGTTGTTGAAATGTGAACTAGTACTTCGTCCTACCCCATCTCTCTTTATAGAAACTTTGCTAAAGGGGTCATGCCACTTCTCCTAGACCACCTACACCTACACTGTAGCATAAAGAGTGACTCGTTCCAGAGAAGGTTTACATCGTACCTCTTGCTATCATTTCGTATCCGTTTTGAGAGGTGATCATAAGAAACTCCTTTCACTATAACTATCCCGAGGCTTTCCAGCCTCCAGAACCTTTTAAGCTTACTCTCCAGCAGGTATAGATCAGGGTGATTTCTGACTTGGCATTTCAGTAGATATGTACTTGTCAGATTAATGGTGGTGCTTGAGGAAGGCACTTGACCAGAAAAGACCCAACCCAGCTTGGTGTGAGTAACAAGACAAGATCCCAGTATTGGTCTGCACCAACCAGTATGTCAAGTTGTGTTTCTCCTTCACAATCATCAGCTCTAGCCAAACCAGCAGGATGGGGAAAAGTTCTCACGGCTTGTTAAGAACGCAGACCCTGAAGCGAAGAACTAGTAACAGGTACACTGCAGATAGCAGAAGGTACTGTGTCCTCAGTATCCTCTGAGCCAATAAATAGACTACCTACTTAGCAGTGTTTGTAATTTCCAGTGTTTGAACCAAATGGCTCGAATGTCACTGATTCAGAATGTAAAACAGACGAGTGATCTAGGCCTCCTCCATCAAGAAGGATTCTCGCGGTCATTTTGTGATGGCATAAGATTGGCAGATTGTATAAGGTCGCTTTCGTCGTCTGCAGAAGAATGCTATCATTCATATTAACAGATGATGTTTCCCTCTTGTCACCGACTACACTTTCGTGCTTCCACGTTTCAGTGCCAGGCTGAATTGCAGATTTTACACTAGGATGGGTGATACTGACCAAAGTCATGACACATGTAGGTTTCAAATTTCCCTCTGATCCAGCCATGAGTGCTGAAGTACTGGAGTGTCCCTTGCCCTTCCACTCCTCATAGGTGGCAGGTTTTGATCTGTAAGACTGCTGAATAATCACAACGCATCCTGTTTCCTGCAGTAATTCTTCTTTAAGCTCTTTCAACACTGCCTCGGGGTTCCATTTTATTTCCTTGGAGATTTTATTACAGATGCTTAATCTGACCTTAATTTGATATCCTCTGGTATTTTGTGCAACATCAAGAGAAGAAAGAGTCCTCCGTATTCGTCTGCTTTATGGCCTAATGCACTCACTCAATTCTCGTACATTTGCTTGTACTTCGTGTAAAGACGCCTCGTTGCCTGCAAATCACAACCATTGATAACAGTGGGGAGATTACCCAGCACATCCATATGAGCATTAATAATTTTATGTGTATCTCCATACCTTTCCTTTAACAACAGCAGTTGCAGTTGCAGTTGCAGTTGCAGTGTCACAGCTGCATTGTCATTTGCAGTAGCCAAGTTCAATCCATTGATCGTGGCTGCAGCAGAGCCCTGGAGTGACGCTGGCAGATAGGAGAACTTGCGGACGGGAGTGAGCGATTGATCTGAATGAATTATTGAATCGAGACTGTCCCAAAACATCGACCATTCCTTGAATTTACCATCGAATGATAGTAGTTCCAATTTGGGTGCTCACCTATGAATTGCTGACTCCATGTGCCGATATGTCGACTTTTGAGAAGGGGCTCTTTGTATAGACGGTATTACAGCTTGTTCCGGGTGGTCAAGTATCCATAAATTAAGCATCCATAAATTAAGAAGACTCTGCAATCTCTTTTTGAATGTTTTGTTTGATTTGAATTAAAATAGTTTTATTATTGAAGTGATTACTTCCATCTTCTTCTCGAAAGTAGATTTGTGATGTTTGATTCGACTTTGGCGTTCGGGTTTTGATTATTCTAATTTCCCGCCAACCCGTATGCTTCGTTTATCACGCGTCGTACATGTTCCTTATGTCCACTGAAAACTCCCTTTTACTTTACAAGGTTCAGCGAAATCACGACGACTCTTTGCAAAGATTAACTTTATAAAAATCCGGTATTTTTTCTCCAGCTGTGTTCTCACAACAAAAATGTCAGAATGTGATGACACACCGAGTTCCTAGCATTGTGCTTCGCTCGATGGCTCCCTTTTACGAAGTTTCGCTTTTCATCCGGCTTCGAAGGACCATGTGAAAACGTTATCCTGAGTTCTTTACTTCCACAGAGATACCTCGACTTATTACGCGAAAACCAACGCTTATTTTAACGTAACAACCTACAATGAACTGAAACGATCGAGCACGTTTTTCCGCTCTGAACTCTAAATGAGGGAAAACTGACCTAACTGGCTGGAAACTTGTGTACTTGACTCTGTGAAATTAACTCGACTCAGGAATTAGCTCGGAGAAACTCGCTTGTTTCGGGAGAGGAACTTGTCACGAGTTCCAAAGGACCCGCCGTCAGATCTGCTACAACTGGAAATAAGGACACTAAGAGAACTTGGACTTGGCGCGGTTATTTCTCTTTCTTCAACTTCGACGTAAATCTTCGATGCAAATCGCAGAGATGTAAAATCGTATTACAATGATAAGCGTACCCTATTTAACTGAATACACGATTGCAGCCGTGTTAGGAATAAATGAAAGAGGGTTGAGAGTAGCTTGAATAACTTCAGCTGCATAGTGAGTACAGCCAGGTTAAAGCCTGGAAAAATTCAGCAGACGAATGGCGTTCCCAACAAAGCTAGTTAATTTGTAATATGCACTTGTTGATTGTAGTCTCAGCCTACAAAGTTGTGAAAAGTCATATGAGTTTTCTTTCGCTGAATTATTTCAGTTCGTTCAGCGATAAATACATCCATTCTATTTAATGCGCATAGCAATTGTTATTTATCTAGGTGTATGATCTAAAGTTTGCTGATAGCACATTATTTAGTGCACAATTTGTACAAATTTCTAGGCAAAAGAACTTCTAAAACACCAAAAATCCTACTTTTGTATTATTGTGGTCCACATGAACTTTAACCTTATTGAGCGTATAATTGTTGGGAATGGTATTGCTTTGGTGCATGAATGTTTTATATAAGATCTTGGGGATACGGCAGTATTCACGCGATTAGATCGCTGGTACGTTTTGAACTAATGTAACCCGAAGCCAGAGCGAAACCTTTTGCTCAAAGTTGTTGCTTGAAGCCTAGTGCATCACTTTTCACTCTGAAAATGCATCATATATTTTCCGTTCACACGCCCACTACGCTGGAGGAATTGAAAACGAAGGCTTCACTCTAAAAACGCATCATACGTTTTCCGTCCACACTACGCCGATAGTTGACCAGGGCGCATCCCGAGTCAATTATCACGTATGGCAATCGAGAGCCAATAATCTAATTGTTTTAGTACATATAAATCTACAAGTCGGCCGCTACTTTTTTTAAACAACCGCACAACTCCAGACTACTCACTATCTACAACAGAATAAAGAGTGAGTAGCGTCGCCAATAAGAGAACGGTATTTGTTATAGAACGCTAGTAGATTTATATCAATGGCAAATAGATCACTCGCACTTCACTCGTTACAATTCATGAGAAAAGAAACTACATTTACGTTTTTTCGAATCGATGATGACATTTCCCGCCTTTCGTGATTTTTCTTTTAACTTTTACTAAACTCTTGTTCTTATCTTTGCAATAAAATTAAACTGCGGTACTCGAGTTAGAATAAACTTATCTAAAGTATTGTTTGTTGCAGTTCAATCCAAACAAATTCCTCATTTCAAGTCCTCTGTCGAGCTTACCCCAGATCATGTCATGTTGTTTTCTTTCGGAAATTATTCGATCGTTCAGTAAACTAAGCGAGTCATGGCATTTTAATGTTGGCCAAAGAATTTGCAAAGATGCTCATACCAATGTTCTGAGGTGAAGTGATGCATATGATTCGTTCTGACTGTTATTCCGGAGAATAATCACTGATTGAGAGTGCCATTTGTGAGCTTAGCTTTTAAGATGTCGTTTTGAAGATTGAGTAGACGAAATAAATTTCTAAGTAATATCTTATTTTTTAGCGACTTCAGTAACATGGACAGCACCTCCTCCTCAGTGGACTCAGACGACGTCAAGTGTCAGCAGAACAGTTAACATGTCAGTGTTGAGAGGAAGTTCCCAGGTGCCTCTGAAGTGGAGTTATTCTCTGTCATCTGGTTTACTGATATCAACTACATTTTCTATAAGACTGAATGATGGCAGCGTCAATAGTATTGGAACGATGTCTGGTGGTAATACTGTAATATTTGACAGAAATGACTACAAAACACGTTTTGACATCAGCAGAAGTGAACAGGCCACCTTGATAATAAACAAAGTCACTCAAACAGAAGAAGCGGTTTACCAATGCGAACTTACAACGAATTTAAACCAATGGAGTTACAGAATTCGCGTCATTGTAACAGGTAAGCATTGTAATGTACATTGTATTAACCTATGAAGAAGAATTTACTTTTCAGTGTAGGTTTCAAACAGTGTTAAACAATATCATGTGTATTTGGAAATGAGTGTCAGAAATATTACGCGGGTGAAAGAAAGAAGACATGAGGGACTATATTAAATCTGTTCGCAACTTTAAGTGGCGAAATTAAAGCGCGAAAAAAAAGGATCCCAGAACTACAGGGACACTAATTTGTTAGTTCCGCATGCATACCGCTATTGGTAGTACTGCATTGATATGAAAAGAATTAAACGTAGTAGTAAATGTCCTATTGTCCCTTGCTTTGGCCTGTGGTTCCCCCCACCCCCTCCCACCTATCCCTTTTCTCTCGGCAAGTCACCATTTCTAGATTAAGATATGATCCTTTATGAGTTACAGAGATATTGCTTCCTGTAGAATTACAGTGATAATCACTGTAGCATTTAGTATCCGCACCACTCTTCTATTGCGGGCCATAACCCGCAATAGAAGAGTGGATTTACTTCCTGACTCGCTAAAGAATTCTTTAGATTTGTCCCTTAGTATATGAAGAATTCTTTAAATATATGCTTATGTTCCTGAAGATATTCCGATGGTTCTTGCCAGCTAGGTAGACATCTGTTTTTTTTTGTTTGTTTGTTTTTTTCATTTTATGGAATAGCCATTGGAGCACATAACATTCATATGCAAGCAGAAATTAGGCCAGTAACTGTTCTATCTCAGTCCTGTAAATTTTCTCCTCAGCCTTTCTCTTGAACTCTTTGGATTTATTTATTGAAGGACTTAAGCAACCCTTTCCCTGGATATGTGAATTCTATGTCTTAATTTAGCTATTGTCACACTGCTCCTACCTATTAAGTTGCCCAAATATTCCCTCTGCATTTGTTCCCTGAGTTCTTGATCCTCTATCTACTAATAATCTCCACGCCTCTCAAGGCCATAATTTTTAAGCTGTTATTTCAGAGTTTACCTGAGTGTTATGACTTTTAAGAAATCAAGAATATAATGACTTTGTTTTCTAATCCAAGATGTAAACGATATACTTTAAATCGTCTAAATTCCGTCGGGTCCATTTTATTCTTACCCGCATAAAAGGGAAATGTACTTCGTGTAGTAACAGTACGAGACTGTAACGCATGTTCCGCTCTATCTTTCACGTTATTACCCTGGCTTCCATAGGAAAGCCCGAGTCATAAAATGCAAGCCGTTTTGTCTTGGTTGTCGAAAGGGAGGTCCATTCTCGTCCCCATAGCCCTTTTAAAATATTTCTTAGCCGGCAGGGCCTTGGCACGAGAAACGAAGGACTCTGGAGACAAAGGATTTCCCAGCCTTAGATTCTAGGACTTCCGGTCTTCATGTATGCAGTCGTAATTTTCTATATACTGTATGGAATTGTCATTGGCGGCCGTCGAGGCAAGATTCGAGGAATTTTTGTCTCAGATTATAAGTGGTATCAATTTGGAGAATATTTCCATCAGCGTAGAGCAGAAAGAGACAATAAGGAACATTGCTATTTTATAGAAAGACACTCTATAAAGCGACAGTCTTTGGCAAGTCATTAACTTTTAACTTACTGCCCTTTTGACTCCTGGCATGGATCAACTGAATGGTATATTTTGGTTGTTCCGCTTTTAAATGATCAGAACCTGGAACTGAATTACATGTAATTTACGGTTTTCTTGATTTTAGAATCATGTAGAAAAGAAGCCACATTTAGAAACCTTTTCTCAGTGAAGATTAAAATTTTACCATAAAAAGGTAACGCTTCGACGCTTTGTTTCAAATTCAATCAATTGGATTTTGATTAGAAATAAACTGAAGGAGAGCGGTTTATGAGCAGTCAAAGACTAATCGTTGTAATTTGCCCATGGGGTATATAGACAGTACATAAACGCGATTATGCTGTTTTCGTGTCAGAAAATGTTGTAAGTTTCGTTAGATTTTTAAACATTTCAATAATAATTGCACTATTTCTTTTACTAATTTGACCGTTTGTTCGTTAAACGTCAGCGTTCCTTTCCGTAAACCATTGCTAGAAAGAAAGAGGTCAGAGATACCACCTTAAAAATCTTCATGAAACTTGATTCAGTTTGAGAACAAACCTTGCTCACACGGCCTCCGATCACGCTTCTTTTTTAATTAACAAGTAACGAATGACAGAACTGATTATTTAAACTGGTGATACTCTGGTAATATACTGAGTGGCTGCCTAATCTTAATTGCACTCAACTTTTACAGGAACTATGACATTACTATAGAAAATTAACTGACCTGGAAAGCTGAGAAAACAAAACAACTAATGTTAATCAATTAAAATATTCTATTTTTTCATGATCTTATTTAAAATGTTTCTGCGATTTTCACAGCTCACTTTCAAAAGTAAAGTCGGGTGACAAATTCTCCATTGACAAACCCTGCTCCGACTCACTATCGGAGAACATCGCTCTTCGTTTCAACTCAACTCAACTCAATTATTATTAATTATTCTTTATTATACGCACTATTTACAGTGTTTACATTTAGCTCTTATTAACAGGGTAGGAGGTCTGCATGGGAGAATCTTGACCGAGCCGTGAGTACAGACCGAACGCAGTGAGGTCTGTACACACACGACCGAGATCAAGATTCTCCCATACAGACGGACTAAGCTCGGTTATTATATGGCAAACAAGAACAATTTAAGAGTGCCTGCCTGTAAAAATCAGACAAATTCTTAATTTCACAGCAAGGGTCGAAAAGTCGATTTCGCTCATATTTTCATGGTAGATAGTCTAGGGCATGACAAAAACTACTGAATAGTTTTTTTGGCAAAATATCCTTTTATTTCAAAGAAATATGCAAATTATCAAATTCCGTTAAAATCGTCATTTGACGCACCATTTTATCAAGCAAGTTTGATAGCCTCGCATGCAAAACCACATCATTCTTCCGTCTTTAAAACACTCACTTTTGTGCAATGTTTAAATGTGTACCGGGTTGATTTAAGGGAATATTGCGCTGTCTGTTTGGATGCAAAATAATTAAATTTCGAAGATATGTATTTCATTCACTTAAAAGTACTTCGTGAATATAATTAATTTTCACCATGTGCGAAACCTTCAAATGGGTTAAGCTTCTGGTTGTTGAATCACAGAAGGATGGTCTACAGATTCCTGTAAAAAATTTTTTGGGCAAATGATTGTGAGCGACGCGAGAGCTTTTCAAAGTACGTCAAAAATGCAAATATTTGACCATCCGTCGTCAAGTTTCAATTTACGACTTAGACGTATATTTTAGCATGCGCCACATGATTTGACCTATAATAAGTTGAAATAGAAACAGAGCTGATAATTTCGAAATGTTCTATCCTTATTTGTTGTAAAAGGCAGGTCCAAAGTCGATTTGACGTGTTTCTAGTCGATCTCTCACCATTCGTCGCACATAAAGCAGGAAGTTTGCTTTTGTTTACAGAAGGTTAACGTCCGATGTACATCGCCAACTGTCAACCTATTATTGGTCGAATACCATGAATCTGTGACCATCTCTCTGCGCATATGAACATCACTGCATCTAAGTCAAAAACGGCTGAGTCATTTGCAGATAGTTGCTTGCTTTGCACTGCGCCAAAATATTACATTTGATCGATTGCTGACCATTGCTGATAAGCGTGTCGGCGCAGCACAATGTTACAGCCGTTATTTGTTCGTCATGCAATGCTGTCACGGCGTATGCTGCCCAT
The DNA here is from genome assembly GCF_964199315.1 of Orbicella franksi. Classification (NCBI taxonomy): domain Eukaryota; kingdom Metazoa; phylum Cnidaria; class Anthozoa; order Scleractinia; family Merulinidae; genus Orbicella; species Orbicella franksi. The sequence continues at coordinate 24,251,109 of NC_138151.1, forward strand.
TTTGATCTAATTTGTATAGAGCACTCTCAGGAAAAGTGAAAAAATTTAATCATTGTTCATTTGTTTGTTCATGTATGTAATATACGTATATTTATATAATCGTATTCTGTAGTGTACGTGGCCTCGGCCCAAATCACGTTTGTTGTACGTTCCGATATTTCAGACAACAGCTGATAAAGCTAGTGCCTGTATTCCCTAGAATTTTAAAAAAAATTGCCGTAAACAAATAATAGATCAGTGAAGCAAGAACTAGCTGAAATAAAATAGGAAATCACAACGTGTCTAATTGGTGAGAAAAACAGACTAAATTTGATTAGTACATAATTACGTGAGCAAAATAGGCCTGGCCATGCCATTTTATTTGGCGTATTTTGTTTGCTTAGTGGCGAGGCATTGGTATGTTTGTAACAGAAAATAGAGGACTGTTGTCAATACAGTCCAAAATTATTGTCAGTAAAATATTGTAAATAAAACACCTATTGACCGGTTACCTCCGCGGCCACCATTTGGTCGTTCCGATAAGGGTTTCATTATTGTCTTTACCACTATTAAGCGGCCACCCAAGATTTAAAAGCTTTGTTTTGGAAAGGGCGACGGCAGATAAGAGTCTGAAATTGAAGGTGCAAGACGAGTGATAATTCAAACACACGTCTATCTTGATTGTCTTGAATTGACTCCATGTTCACCAAGAAATTTATAACCCGATAGTGAAAAATTAGATATTCAAGGTACACCAACCTCTAGCCTCATTAAGCGGTCACCACCCATTTCCCCGAGGGTTAAGCCCACTGTATTACATGTAAACCAAAAAAAATTGCACAGCGCGAAAAGACCTACGTATGAGTTTAGCGTTACAGTATTACGCAGGGCACGTAGGTAGCGGTGGTCGAGTAAAAGATAACAACAGGGGCAATGGTAAACTATTCATTCTTTTCATTTCTTAATTTAATCTCTTCCTACTCGACACGATTGTGTGCTCCAAGTGGTTCCAAGCCTTACGGAGCCTTACGTATTAGGATAGAAATTGTCCTACCTCTACCCCCGCCTCTACCCCCTAAAATGGGATGACAGCATTGCGTGACGAACAAGGAACGGCTGCAAGCAAGCATTCAAGCCATCAAACCATGATGGTCAAACGTAATATTTTGGTGTAGTGCAAAGCAAGCAACTATTTACAAATGACTTAGCCGTTTTTGACTGAGATGCAGTGGTGATCATATGTGTCGAAAGAGGGTTACAGATTCATGGTAGTCGACCATTAAATAAGTTGACAGTTGGCGATGTACATCGGACATTATGTAAACAAAAGCAAACTTCTGCTTTATGTGCGACGAATGGTGAGAGAAACACGTCAAATCGGCTTTGGACCTGCCTTTCAACAGCAAAGTAGGTTAGAACATTTCGAAATTATCAGCTTTGTGTCTATTTCAACTTATTATAGGTCAAGTCATGTGGCGCATGCTAAAATATACGTCTAAGCCGTAAATTGAAACTTGACGACGGATGGTCAAATATTTGCATTTTTGACGTACTTTGAAAAACTCTCGCGTCGCTCACAATCATTTGCCCAAAGAAATTTTTACAGGAATCTATAGAGCATCCTTCTTCAATTCAACCACTACAAGCTTAATCCATTTGAAGGTTTCGCACACGGTGAAAATTAATTATATTCACGAAGTACTTTTGAGTGAATGAAATACATGTCTTCGAAATTTAATTATTTTGCACCCAAAAAGACAGCGCAACATTCCCTAAAATCAACCCGGTACACATTTAAGCATTGCACAAAAATATTTGAGTGTTTTAAAGACGGAAGAATGATGTGGCTTTGCATGCGAGGCTATTAAACTTGCTTGATAAAATGGTGCGTCAAATGACGATTTTAACGGAATTTGATAATTTGCATATTTCTTTGAAATAAAAGGATATTTTGCCAAAAAAACTATCCAGTAGTTTCTGTCATGCCCTGGACTATCTCCCATGAAAATATGAGCGAAATTGAATTTTCGACCCTTGCCGAGTTATTTTCCATTTTTATGGACAGGGACTCTTAATTCGTTTAATGTAACTGGTTTGTACTAACTGACATTTTGCTTGTGAACGGTGTTGAGCTGAATTTAACTCTTCCAAAGTTTGCTCGTCCTCATTACTTTTTTTTTCTCATCAGGCTTTTTGGCACTTCCATAAATAAATATTGTTAGAAGGAAATAGTCAATCATTTTGCATTGAAGTTTGCAACTTTTTACTGCAAAACATTACCGGTCTTGATGCCGGTCTAAATGGGAAAATCCAAACTGCTTTGAATATCGATTTCAGCCAGTCAAATTCGTAAATTTGTTAGTTCCCAGTCCTTGTGAGACAGAGCCATATAATAAATATATGTCATTTGCCGGCTGGGAGGTCCGTGTGGTGAAAAACTGTGACAGTTTCTTACCATACGGACCGACCCTAAGCCGGCAAATAACATGTTTATTTTTTTTTCCTGCAGTAAATTGGTTTTACAGATTACAAATGGGTTTGTTTACGCAACTCTTGTCATTGAATCGTCTTGCGCGCCGTCTACTAACGATTTGTAAAATATCTCGGTAACGAGCGATAACTCAGACAGTAGAAAAAGAAAGATGTATTGAAAAACAGATTTTTTTCCCGAACTATTTTGTGTTAGTTGCATTTATTTCACCAGTTAAGTTCTCCAAAATTGTTTTCGCGGTGTGAAATTTCGTGCGAAGTTTGAAGTTTTACTACTATAACAATTTCTGTCAGTCGTTGCTTTTAAAATCACTTCGTCACTTTTCTACCGTAATTTGAATAGGAGAAAGCGAGGAAACTCGTTAACTGTATTCCACAGAAATTTTTCTAAATACAGCAACGATCAGAGAGGTAAACTCGACTGAAAGTGACTCAAATTTTACGCCGAGAGAAACACAGGATTACGCGCCATTACAGTGCCAAGCTACAAACAATTAAACAAACTTAGAAGAAGGAATTGACATTGTTTGCTGCTATTACGAAGATCACTATGAGCGGAAATTACCTATCCCGACAAGCGATTTACGGGAATTAATGCGGCTCATACTTGAAGAAAACCCCTTTACGTTTAATGACAAACACTTCGTTCAAACTCACGGCATTGCGATGGGAACTAAAATGGCGGTCGCTTTCTCCGTTATTTTCATGGCAGACCTTGAAAAACGACTGGTAGCGGCTAGCCTACTGAAACCCTTTGTTTGGAAGAGGTTAATCGATGACATATTTTCTTTGTGGAACATTCCAATGGAAGAGGTTTTCATTTTTGTTAACTTCGCTAACTCGTTCCAGCCTACGATCAAATTTACTCGTGAAATGTCATCCCAAAGCGCTGTTTTTCTCGACACAGAGGTATTCAAAGGACCTCGCCTTTCAACTCTCAAAACTGTCAATTCACAAACCCACTTCAATCCCACTGAAACTTTTCAGTATACACACTTCTCATCCTGCCACACGTTCAATACTAAAAAGGGTTTTATCAAAGGAGAAGCATTACGTCTTTTAAGAACCAACCCAGGCAAAAAGAATTTTAATAAATACAAACGAGATTTTGAGCAAAGACTCTGTAACAGAGGCTATCCCACGGCGCTCGTTCATAAAATCTTGACTGAAGTTCAGTTCTCAGACAGAACAGAAGCTCTTCGTAACAATACAAAGAAGGCAAAAGAAATTTTACATTTTGTTACCACTTATAACCCAGCCGCCACACCGAATATTAAAAAGATTCTCATGTAACACCGGCAGATCATTCAACGGCAGCCTAGACTTGCACATATCTTTAACCAGCCACCGATTGTATCTTACAAGAAGGAAAAATCACTCAAGGACATTTCAGTCCGCGCAAAACTTCCTTCGATCACGCCGCAATCATAAAAAATTGTAAACAAAGAAGCACTTTCAAAAGGCTTGTTTTCAAAGCAGAAGGAAATTTACATATGATCTTTTTCTGCTAGCAACACGCTTAGCCTGCGTTCACACATTTCTGTCCGCAACTCAACTGAGCCAATAAACCTAACCCTTGATCATTTGCTAGGCGTTCCTCCATTTACACTTCAATCCTTTCAGTTGATCATTCATAGCGAACGTAGAAGCTGAGGACTCGTAGACTTTATTTAAATACAGAACTTCAAAACACTCAATTGAATTTACTTACAGTGACTTTCTTTGCCATTTTAAAGTGAACAGAGATCAACTTGCGTTGACTAATCGTCGATGGATGAGTAAAAAGGCAAAAGATTGACGATTACCGCTAACTTTTAGGAGCGAAATTTAGGCAGCGGGAAAAAAATCCGGCCCGTGGGCCGTATCACGTGCGTATGATTAGCCAATCAAATTCGAGGATTTAGGATTCCGGCCCGCTCACATGCTTGAGAAAAAAATAACAGTTTGTATTATACACACATACATACATACATGATCCTCTTTGTGCCTAAGTGGCGCATAAGGCCGCAAAAGTTCATTGGCTAAGGTTTCTGCAGCATATTCTTTTCTTGCGTGGTAGGGTCGCTGGCACTGCGCATCCTGGGCTTGGGACCAGGCAATGGAAAAAAATTTCTAACATATCGTTTGATAAAAGGCCAAAAAGATATGTACGTAATGACCAGAGTAGCCATTGCGTTTCGAGCTGCATTCCAAGTTTCGTCTCGGTCCTTACATTGCTGTTTGGGTTGCTGTTCAAGAACCCTCTCCCTTCTAATTAACACGTTTTTAACTAACCTTTATCAGATCATGATTCTGGATTCGATATGAGGTGTAAATAACCAACAATGGGCTTAAACGCCAGTTAGGTTATATCAAGAGAAGATCGAGATACTTAATTACCTTGATCTTTTCTTGTTTATAGTCATCTTATAATCACTGACAGGAAGGGATGAAAACATTGTTTTACGTGCATCTTAAGTATCTTTCTTGAGTGTGTTTTGTTTGGCCGCTCAAACCTGGAGGTTAAGGATTTATTTGCTTTTTTGGTTGACGAGAGGCTCAGGTTTAAACTTGAGATAGTCACGCGAGTAACAATACTCGAGTGACTCGTGCGACTACTATTTCAACGTTATCAATCACTTAATAATCAAGAGAGCAATTAAGAGAAACTCTCTCTAACCACCGCGTGACGAGCGGCACAAGGTCGGAAAAATGGACTCCTTGATATTTTCCGTCCTATGGTATGCTAAGAATCGTGATATAAGTTTTAGATTCTAGAGTTCTTACAGTTTTGAGAAAATTAGGAAAAACCGTCGACAACCCGTGAAGCCGAAAAATCACAGAATTGAGGTCAAATTTCGTGATCAGATAATCGAACTAGTGTGAAGGCGTATAGCAAATTATGGTTTTCCTTAGCTTATAATTTTATTTAGGAGGTATCGCTAAGCTGCTTTGATGATATTTCAGACTCACAATTGTAATTCCGAATTCCTGGAGACCAAGCGAAGAGAACCGAAATTTCTAGACTTTGGAAATCAAAAATTCCATACCGTTTTCAAACATCTCAAAACATACTTGGTATTATGTAGAATTCTTTCAAAATTCAATTGTAGCAAGTGCAAGAGCTGTTTTTGAACGTGATGTAACTTTTTTCTTGGCAAAAGTTATTTCTGAGGCGAGCGGCCCCGTGCAAGTTGACCCAATTTGACCTTTCGAAGAGATTTTGTTTAATCAGGAAATGTAAACAATTGGACTAGCCTTAGCTCGCTTTCTGAGCAAACCACTGAAAAACCCTGCCATTTCCCATTAAAACTACCTAGTAAACCTAAGATAATACTTCGATGACAGCTTACCTTCCAAATGGGTGTTTGAAGGCAAATAATTTTGATGTTCTTCGCTAATTTTCCTGTGTCTTGCTGTCTTGCACCGGCCATATTATACGGCTCCGGCATTTTCTAAGTGTCACCTTTCTCTGGCTTGTGCAATACTTTTGCAGGACCTGGATCCATGTTTTGCATATAAAGGATCCTCTGGCTATCTACTGAGTTTTGTATTGAATATTTCTAATGAAAAGAGACAAGAAGTGAAGGAACCAATTGAACTGAAAAATAGACCCAGATCGATGTCACGCAATCTTTACATCTAAGTGATCACGTGCCGCAAATACATCAGCGTGGCTATTTTTGTCTTGCTCTTGCTCATTTCTTCGTTTTCTTCCTTACTAGCATACAATGTTTTCGTTTTTTGCAACTTTTTTATTTGTAATCACAAGCCTATTTCGAAGGAGAGCTCTTTGTATGCAATACTTTGAATCGGTGCATACGTCACGCAACATATTTACTTTTCCCATTTTCTAATGACTGTACACCAAACTAGAAATCCTATCTAGTTTCAGCTCCAAAAGTCAAACGCCGAAGCAGGTCCATTGTTAATGATTTTCTAAAGCTAGATAGAAGGGAATAGTAATATATAACTGAAAAAGGGCTAATTACTGGCCGCAAAGCGGGTTTTGTCATTTGTATTATTGTATTTACCAATTTGCCCATGCCAGGTGAACACGCAAATAGGTCCCCTTCGTGGCACATCTAACTTTTTAGGAATGATGTTGAACAAGATACCTTTTAATTCAAAAGTAGATGCACGCTTTTATATGATTCTCGAAAACTATCCCCTTGGAAACTGAAAATGATTTCTTTTTGGGTTCAGACAGGTTTCTTTTCGTACAAGCAAAGAGCACGTAAAACTGTCGTTTTGAGAGTTGCCATCGAGAGAGATCTAAGTTTGAAACAGATAACTACCAAACACAAATAGATCTGTGGCAAATGGTTTGTTTACCTCTAACAAATTTCTAGATATAGAATTCTCACGGCGTTCGAGCTGTTATCTTTTAAAATCGAACTTTTCGATCGCTCGCCCGATAAGCGAAGCTAGCACATGGGAGGCTCCTAACTTTTTCTTAAATTCGGCAAACCTTATTACGCGAAAAAACTCCAAAAAATAAAACATTATTTACAATTCGGCATCCCGAGTAATTAGGTAGTCTCGTTTGCAGCCGTTATTAGGATCATCACACAACGCTTCTCCCCCAATAACGGCTGTTAGTAGGGGAGAAGCGTTGCGTGGCGAACCTAATAACGGCTGCGGAGGAGACTAGTAATTAGGACGCATGTGTTTACTTCCGCCGAAATTGAGTCATTTGCTCTGCGTCATCGGTTGAAAAATTGGAAGATGGAGAGAAATTGCTCGTTTCAGCGGCTAGTTGGTGGCCAATACAGTCAAGACCCTCGAAGCACTTAAGTCCAAGATTCAGTTCCCTTCCTTCTCAGAATCCATCTCACTAATATGCTGCAGGGGATTTATATAAGTTTGCGCTCTTCAGGAAATTTGTTTTCCGGCTTGCACCCACGCAATTTTGTTTTCAAAATCTTCCAGTCCCCTTCCCCCCCCCCCTCCATTCCCCCCTTTAATTTAAAAAAAAAATGGAATGGGCCCTCCTTTACCCCAAATACATTTTGTTTTCACTCACTTTAAATTCAAAGTTAGCACAAGGGCGGGGTAGAGGACTAGGGGGAGTGAATAGGGTGTGGTTACGAACTCTTAGCTATTTTCCACTACCCACTGAGCTGAGCAATAGCTGAATGCGCTAAGGAAAAAAAAAAAACGGGAAGTTGTCCCGTCTTAACTTGAAATGAAAACGCATTTTGAGCGAAAGCAGTTGAGTGAATTACTGTATTAAATATTTGGAACAAAAGACATGAAAAAATCTTGTGTATGTTTATATCACGATGGAAAATCTTAATTAAATTGTTGCAGTGGCCATGTAATGAACCGCTAAATGTATTGCGTGTAACATCAACAAGAAAAAGAAATTGTTTACATAGGAAAACTTCTTTCCCCCTCCCCCGTCAGGAAAAAAAAAAATAATCACCTGGTCTGGAAGTGAAGAAGGAAAGATTGCGTTACGCTCACTAGACCGAGATTTACGTCTTGCGCTTAGGAATTTTTTTTATTATACAAGACACTAAATGAATATCAAGAAGTTGCTCACTCAGAGGAAGGTATTGCAACATATGGATTGATGCTGCACAAGCTTAGCCTGGAACCCTAAATTATAACGTGTGGCAACAAGATAGCAATGGAAGAATTAACGGAGAACATCAAAATTATTTGCCTTCAAACACCCATTTGGAAGGTAAGCTGTCATCGAAGTATTATCTCAGGGTTACTGGGTAGTTTTAATGGGAAATGGCAGGGTTTTTCAATGGTTTGCTCAGAAAGCGAGCTAAGGCTAGTCCAATTGTTTACATTTCACTAAACAAAATCTCTTCGAAAGGTCAAATTGGGTCAACTTGCACGGGGCCGCTCGCCAGGAAAAAAGTTATATCACGTTCAAAAACAGCTCCTGTACCTTCTAGAATTGAATTTTGAAAGAATTCTACATAATACCAAGTATGTTTTGAGATGTTTGAAAACGGTATGGAATTTTTGATTTTCAAAGTCTAGAAATTTCGGTTCTCTTCGCTTGGTCTCCAGGAATTCGGAATTACAATTGTGAGTCTAAAATATCATCAAAGCAGCTTAGCAATACCTCCTAAATAAAATTATAAACTAAGGAAAACCATAATTTGCTATGCGCCTTCACGCGAGTTTGACTATCTGATCATGAAATTTGACCTCAATTCTGTGATTTTTCGGCTTCGCTGGTCGTTGACGGTTTTTCGTAATTTTCTCACAAAACTCTAGAACCTAAAACTTATGTCACGATTCTTAGGATACCATCTCTGGACGAAATAGCAAGGGGTCCATTTTTCTAACCTTGTGCCACATTTTTTCAATCTCACTCGGTCCTTATAGAGAGTCGCTCTTAAAAATGTAACCGCCAGGTTATACATTACAACGACCAAGGCATCTTAACAGCAGAAGTGGTGAAGAAAATAGTCTGCGTTTGCTAGTGATCGAACCAGTCATGTGAGAACAGCGTTATTGTTAGCCGTTAGAATAGAAAGTTTTGATCAGCTGCAAATTACGTTCAAATTTCGTTGATTTGAATAGCGCCACAATCGAGCAAAAAGAAAAAAAAAACCCTAGGTACTAACCAATCAAAATCGTCTTTTCTAACTACTAGCATTGGTACCGCTCCAGCAGGACTGGTCAACTTACGAACAAACTGAAATTATTTGATTCGTGCTGTGATTATATTAATATTTTCTGGTTGCCACTGTTTCTCGTTTATTGCACTGTAAGCTTTGTTTACAGTTACGCTTTTCCCAGCGTGTAAATTTTACTCATGAGGTAGCAGTGCTCGCCACAACTAAATGAATGCTCGAAAACCAAGTTCCCACGCAGGAACCCGTTGTGATTTATCCACTCGTTTTATGAGATGTTATTCAGGGGTAAACAATCTCGCAATTAGTAATGGATCTAAGGGAAAGGCAAGATGGCATGTCCTCCGTCCTGTTTAGAGCAATAATTCTCCCCACCCATCCCTATTCTGAACACTTCATCCGTCGCTGCTTCGCCTGCACTCGTATTTATTCTGATGTCAGACTTCGTAGCGGAGCTCCGGCGGCCCGAAGGGCCGCCAAGCGGAGCCCCATACTCATATAGGAAAGAAAAGGTAACCCATGAATGGATCCTCTCATGGTTATCATGGCTAGCGGCATTGCTTGTGGGCGCGTACGAACGACGACCACGACGGCGAAGTCGCGCAAGATGGCGGCCATACTCCAAATAATGTGTTAACAGAAAGATGCAGCCTTGGTTTACTGTGTACTTCTTTGATATTGGACATCCATGTTATGATTAATTGACTCCTGCCAAAACAAGGTATCCGTTGACCAGTATCACGTGACCATATCGCGGGCTCAAGTTTACATCTTATCGAGATTACGTGTTTTTTTGAAGTTGACCGCTCACCAAGTGCTTGTTTTTGATTGGTTCGCGGGCTCATGTCAGGTTAACTTGTTGACAACAGGGCATGATTGTTCGGAAGTCGGTTAACGCTAACCCAGGACTAAAAGTCAGCTGAATTATAACTTTTTCTTCTATACAAATGTTTTTCGTTGCTATGCCAGTTTGTGTACATGGTGGTTTTTAAAATTCAAAACAGAAGGCCAAAAAATATACAGAAAACCTCAACACAAAGTTACAAAACTCAAATCAAAATTCTATCTTTTTCTGGGTTGGCTTAATCGGGCTTTGAACAACCTGGCCCAGAAGCTACGCTTTTAGGGTGGCCTAAACCTATATATTATTCTATTCTATACTTTGGAAGAGAGGGCACCCCTCACTCCAATCCACCATGTTATAAGACTCTACATGAAAACGCCAACAGGAATTCTTCAACGTAGTACCTAGCAAATCATCAAGACCTGTCTGAGCGTCAGAGATACGCTACTGTACGTAATTATATTATTAACTACTATTTAACCGAGAGTGAGGTCGTTACGGGGAAATCTCAAACTGAGGCCTCGTCGTATTGACCGAGCGATAGCGAGGTCAATACGGTAGGCCGAGGTTTGAGATTTTCCCGTAACGACCGAACGGTTGAGGTTAAATTGTTTATTATATCGCTGATGAATTAAAGAAAAGAGAAAAAATTATTCGAGCGGAAGTCGTCAATTTACATCCGGCGATGCGCGTGTTTACCGATTCATTCATCGTCTCAAACCTAGGGCAAAAGTGAACTTCACCACTGTATTACGTATTCCGTTAAAAACACACATTTCTTTACGGGAAAAATGATTGTCACAGCCTCAAAAAGGCATTTTAGTATCGTGATGCCACAACTTGATGGGGGAGTTTTTCCGACTTTTGTGGCGAAGACAGAAAGTGCTTTAAAATAGTCCAAACAAACGGTCTTTCGGTGGAAGAAAATACTAATGCTTCAGAATGCACTGCTCAGAATAACTCGATCTTCGCATTCGCTTTCGACAACATATCTTCATCTCCTGCACTCTGGGATTTACGGATTAACTTTTCAAGCTTTTTTTGAACGTCTAAAACTTCCTACAGTTATCAGAAACACTCCTGCCGACAGAAACCGCCCGATTGTTTACATCTGATGATCCTGGAAGCTGATTTACACTTGCTTGCGTTAAAACGAGGGAATCTATATTGAGCTCTGTCAGTTGAAAAATGGCTCTAGCTCACCAACGAGCACGGGCACCCCAATTTTTTCCCCAGTGATTGTAATCAACTAATCATAAGCTTTAAGTGAGAAAAGACTGATCTAATTGCTATTGCTGAAAATTGAATAGATAAGAAAAATAGTAGATACACTGTGGTCTTTTCTATTTTGCAGTCGGTAACCACGTCAAGAAATTTGGTTCAAATTTTTAATCAAGGATTTAGCTTTCTGTCTGAATCAAACTTAAAATGTTTATTTGTGTCCGACACAATGTATTGACTGTAGTTTAACGCGTGTTCTTATGAGTCTGGGCTCAAAAAGATTTTACAATTACTGGGAATGCGTTTTTATAATAAGCATTAAATAATGCTAAAATGGGGCATCTTCAATGCCTTACTGCACCTTAATGAGCATGGGAACCCTCCTTTTTATTTCAAAATTGAAATATTCAGTGAACAAAGTTTGAACAAAAATCTATTGTCACTTTTATTTCAGAGGAATTACCTTAAGCAGCTTACAAGAGTGTTTCCGATTTACAAGAATGTTAATATCTCGCTCAAAAATAAATATAAATTGCCCTGATCTTTTCAGACAGCGCAGAAGACCTTATGAATTTGCTTTGATACTGATATCTTTAGTATTGGATGTATTTACATTGTAAGAATTTGCATGTTCACTCAATTTTCATCACCAATGTCTAGATTTTGTAAGCGTTACATTTCTCCAGTATGTAAACTGGGCGAATGCTTTGTATCATAGTTTGTCAGAATTAAAGTGAGAATGATGTATAAACTTTTGTGTTGTCATTTTATTCTACTGATTCATAGGAATGGGTAAAATTCATGGTAAACGTTTGTAAAGGAGAGAAGTCTTGGCTTTATTATATCTTCATACCAGTTAGGCGTTACACGTTACATTACAAATTCATGATTCATGATTTATTTCTCAAAATTTAACATTTGCTCACAAAGCTTTAACCTTTTTTATAGCTAGTTTCAAATTTGATCCGATAACCAGTTGCCATAGATAAGAAATTTCTATTTATTACTGTCTCACCTCAAAAGTGACAGGTGATCATGCGACAGGTCATTAAGCTTTTAAATTAGAGTTAAAGCCATTGTAATTTAATGTAAAATAAGTTGGTAAAAAATTGGTCGGAGGTCATCCGTTGAAACAACTCTACATGCATCACCATCAATACTTTGCTCTGAACGAAATTACCTTCACATTAGTCTCTAAAATAAAAGCATGCATGTAATTTCAAGTACACAGGTACATGTTTCATAGGACTCTTGGATCAGCATGAGTATACATGTATGCCCCCGGCAGCAGCTCATGTTATCAAAAGGGAACGTGCCGCTTGTAAAGAAAACAGTAATCACATTGTGTTTTTGTGTACATGTAGGTACTGCAACTCGACACTAAACAGGTACATTGGGATTCCCAAGGCTTGTTTTGTCATGGGTTTATGTTTGGATCTCAAGTGTTTTGTTGTTGTTGTTGTTGTTGTTAAACATTGGCCTGTATCGGGTGTGAGCTTTACCTATTTAATCCCCTCCAAAAAATTACAGTTCAACTTTCAGTGCATTTTTAGTAAACACGAGTCGTTCCATCACAGAAAGAGCGCTTCTGATATTTCGCGCAGTCGCAAAACCGCGAATTTCATGTAAATTGGCGAAATCCCATGAAATTGACAAAAACACTCAAAATACCGCGAAATTCACTAGCAATCATACCAAATACAAGTCAGTACAACATACTTCAAACTTATCTTGGCTGCTGGGCTGTTTCCTTACCGTTAATAACTTTGAAAATTTGTCGTGAAACTTCGTCACTGCAACGATTAAACAACATCCCAAAACTACCAGGCATTCTTAGATTAATGTTGCTAAAAACTGGGTACCTACTGTGGCCAGGATGTAAAGAGCTTTGCCATTGGCGCGTTTCTTGAGCGTATTGTTGTTAAAGAGCAAATGATGATCTCTGTTAAAACAACCTTGTGTCAAGCAAATACTAACACGTACAGTAGTCCAAACGAGTTGCTCAAATTTTCCTGTAAAGTTGCAAAGGCAACACTTACAAGTAGTCAGTGTTTCTGATGTTGTTGTTAATGCATAGGCTAACAGTCATCATTTTCCGAAAAAAATTGGCAAAATTGCCGTCTTTTTTAGTTAAAAACGTTCGTCAAATCAGTGCAAAACCGATCACTTTCCAGCGAAATAACCCGAGAAAATTTCTTCAAAATCAGTCATTTTTTAACTTGGAAAATATTATTTTCCAACTTGTAGTGGTGGCACGATTTCACTCCATCACTCCTGTACTCCTTCACTTACTGTTAGACATTTAGAAACCCGGCCGGGGGGAGGGGGGAACTCTCATATGAAAAGGTTAGACCCCTAAAAGATACCACTGAAAACGGAGTGGGTGCGATTACTAGCCTCTGTTTAAGAGAGGATCCCACGCGCACTTTTAGACCCAGCTAATGTAATCCAGAGACCAGCGGATATCAAGCCTAAAAACAGAAATGAAATGAGAGCATTTCTTTCCTTATTATTTCTTCGATTGAACCCTAAAGGATACTTTGACAGCTGAAAATGTTGACTTTTTTGTCATCAACACCCTAAGTGACACCAGAATCTTTGATTTGTACCTGAGATGAAAAGCACCCCGAACCTTTTCATACAGGAGTCTCCCCCGGGTTTCGAACATCTGCCGTCTACTCTGTTTTACAGTACAGCCCAAAAATAATGCGTGCACAAGAACTTCTTTTTGCGTCCGTAAGCCGGCAACTTCTTGTGGCTTCTTGCGGTTCACTTGCGCTTGGATCCTGCAAGACACAAAAACGTCTTTGCGATTAGAAGTTAATACCGCAAGAACTTCTTTGCGATTGTCACCTCTAGGATTCGAACTCCGGCCCCATAGTCCCGCAGGCTAGGCCAGCCCTCACCACACTGTACTACTTGTCCATTGGATTGCGTGAGGTCAAAGTATATCTACGTACTGAAGCGCTGGGTAGTTAGCACAGCAGGCTCAAATGAGTTCCGAGTTTTGTGACGTTGTCGAGCTTGTTCAAGTGGAGGTGACACGATTTACTCACAAACTGAATTGCTTTGATGGCAGTGTTTCTTATTGGTGGATCTATTAAGAAATGGTGTCATTTAATGGACTCAATGGAGTTGCAAGTTGACCTACAGCTCGATTTACTAATCTTTAACGACTACATTTTGAACAGAAGCTACGAATAGACTCGCATTATTTATGGAAGGAGAGTTAACTTCAGTCCTTACTTTAGGGCTACAAGTGAACGTAAGTACTTGAGCTCAACACCGTAAAGGACACAAAATTTTAATGTACAATACACAAACTATGTTAAAATTGACTAAAATGGATTATCCTGTCTCATACTATCACTTGGCAGAAATCCATGCTATTTAAACTTGATTTATGAGCTGTGTATCTTCATATTGTTTTCCGACTTCAGCCTGCTGAATTTCATTCTTAAATTTTGGTGTCATCCTACTGAACTTTGTAGTATATGCCCTGCTGCGGTAACAGCAACAATGTATTGATAACTTAGCAAAACTGCATATATCCACATATTTAAAAGACTGTTACCTAGGATGTGTTCAGAGCCACCCTTAATTTTCGAAAATTTAAAGTGGCTCTGAACCCTACCATCAGAATTTTTTAAAACTTTGCCAAAAGTTGCCTCTTAGTATGCTTATCAAAAGTTAATAATATGAAAAAAATTCACTACGCTGTCTTTGAATTATAAGCCCCTAAAGCTGTAATTAACGGTGTTTTTAGGAGGTCATAATGTTGCTATGGTAACCTATTGTGTCCCAAAAATGATAACAACGTGTTCACAAATGATTGGGCAGTTTTGTGATACCATGATTGTAGCATCAAGTGATAAAGAGTGGTTATAACGACCCATCAAAATCTAAGTGTTGGAAACTGTTTTGAGCCACCTTAAATGGAGTTATAATAAAGGTTCCATATCATATAACGCGTGCTCTGATTGGCTGAAAGAGCGTACTTTATCAGAGAACAGAGCACGGGTTGATGACGGTAAGTTGGCTTTCAAATTTTTGCTTCGGAATTTTGACAAATTTGACCCAAATTAAACACCCCCTGTGATTCAGACAAACGCAATGGAAACGAGCTATTTGTCTGTAGTAAATATGGCTCACAGAGACCATTGTTACCAACAGTAGTGTTAAAACTGTACTAAAATAACAAGTTTTGCTAGATTCCCGCCGACAAAACACGTGGCGAAATAAACAAATTCTCAACCTGAACAGTGCTTCGATTAAAGACATATTTGTTACGAAGGCAGAAATTATACTTAAGAAGTACAACAACGACAGAAAACAACAACTGAACTGTCTCTGTTTACGATGCGAAGCTTTATTTTTGTAAAAATTCTCAATTGCTCAAACAACACTTACATGTAGTGTAGTAACGCTCGTTCTCCGGTCATCTCAGCGAAGTGAACCGACGAGTGGTCAGTGCAAAGCTTGCTCTGATATTTTCTTCTGTGCTCGGAGTAGAACCAGTGGGAGCCGTTTAGTCTTTCTAACCTTTACGCTAGTTTCGGCAATCTTGCTGCATGCGTCTACAAGCCGTAAATAACTGTAGCTCCGTTCAAATTCAACTCGGCATTTTGCATTTTCATACGCAAGCTTTGAGCTCCGCGTTTCGTAATTTCCACTGGAAAAGTGCACGTTTTCATGGGCCACAATACGGCCGGATTCCTCTAGACTATAAACTTTCACCTACCTTCAGATCCGCATTTAAAATTTAACTTAAAGCGAACTTCGAAGGCATCGTTCTTCTCTCGAAAGCCGCTCAAACACGAAACAGAAAGCTTAGCTGAAGTCCAGCTTGTGATTGACAGCTGTCGCTTCGTTAGCCAATCAAATTATTTGAACAGTTCTAACAAGGATTGTGACTGGCTTATTTTAGCGTGGTTTATCAGAGAACAGTTCACGGCTGACGCCACTTTTGCTCGTTTGGAAAATAAAGTTTGGTTTGAAAATTCAGCCAAATGCGTGGGAAAATTTTCGGATCCTTTATCATAAAACAAATAAAGAAGCCTCGACTGTGCTCTGCTCTGTTGTAAAACACTTAGGAAGCGGTAGAGCACTCAAGAAGTAGGGAAAAACACTCGACTACGTCTCGTGTTTTCCCCTACACTTCTATCGTGCTCTACCGCTTCCTGCGTGCTCTACAATAGAACAGAGCACAGTCGAGGCTTCTTTATTTGTTAAACAAATGTTCAATTAATACGCTTTTACTACAGACAGTGCCACAAGCGCATGCATAAGCGTACAGGCACATTCGGACTTGGCAGTGATCTTCTTGCCCGAAAAAATTATGCAATGCCCTAATGTGTGAGTGTTGAAATCGGGATGCAAACCCACTCAGATTGCATGAAAAACAAAACCTTTTACAGTTCTCACATCTAAGAAAACTGCTATAATCCCCAAAATAGTTGTATTGAAAGCTTGCCTACTCAATGACTTCTATCATCAGTCTCAATCTAGTAAAATCTAAAAGTTATTAAAAGAAAAAGTTTTTCCTTTCATGGCGTCCGTACAGCGATCGGCAGATCAGCAACAGAGACATTTGTGTTTCAAGATGGACCATTTGGACGTGTTACAGAACCTGGAGTCTGATCTATTCGAGACGAGCTTCTCGATATACTTGAGACGTTAAAAGAACAACATGAGGCATAACAAGACGTCTCAGTCTAGTTTTGGCCACAGGAAACTTGCAGCGTACACTGCAAGCATGGCCTTCTTTGAATTCAGAAGCAGCGTAAATACGGTGAAGGACAACATGGACATAAAAGAGGAACACCTAATAAGAAAAATTTAATATCATAAAAATTCAAACACCCCTTTGTTAAGACATTACAAACTCCGGGCCGTTTCAGAGCCACCGCAAGAACAAAAGTCTTGGTCTTCGTTCGCTTTGATTTTTTTATAGCTAACAGCAAACTCAAGGTCCCTCATGTCATTTCAGTCTTACTCCTTTTTGGCAAGGCCAAAGTTGTACAAAGTAGCTTACAAGCCTTGAAACCTAAAAAAACAAAACAGAGGGCTCGTTCTTTCCGGAGCCTGAAACTGACTACCGTGCAGTGGGGTCTTTGGCGCGCCAACGATACTTCAGATCAGCAGCAAATATAAATTTTACACTTTACACGATACTACTTTAATAAAGTGCTAACTCTCTGAAGAAACCACTTGACAGTCTAAAGACTCCTGGTCAGGCGTCTTATCACCCTGAGATTCATAAAAAGTAACTAACTAGAAACTTTATATATATACGACCTTTGAAAATTACACCAATAGCATTCTTTTCTAATGTGTCGTTGCCCGAATCATGGGCGTTTTGACCGAAAAAAATTACATAATTTCCGCAGCTAGGGGGCCTGTAGCCTCCCTCGCCACCCCCCCCCCCCCAGCTTGTACGTCTATGAGTGCATGTGCGATACATGTATACGTTGACTCTTTGCTACATTCTTTGCAGTTGAACCCAGTATAACCAGTGATAGTGGCAATCAGACTAACAGTGAAGGATCAAATGTAACTTTATTTTGCAACACAAGTGGAAAACCCGATCCCAACGTTACTTGGACCATGGAAAGTGGTAATGATGGTGGGCAAGTGTTCTTTGGGAACCCTTGGGTTATTAAGAACATCAGCAGAACTGACACAGGAATATACCGCTGCACGGCGTACAATGGAGTTGGAAATCGAGTGAGCCGTTTACTTTATGTCAATGTCACTTGTAAGTACAAGAAGACACTTCATAGGTAAATGTGTAGATATATAACAGTATCTTCAAAACAAGCCAGTGACTACCAGAGTTCTGTCGCCTACTGTCTGTCGCTCAGCAGTGCATCTTATCAATAAATCTTTAAGGCAGCAGAGTAACTTCACGCTCAATTTTGCAGCAATAATTTTTTTTTTTTTTTTTATGCAATAGGAAGTAAGCTTGTTTAAAGAGAAAGTTTAAAACGTTCGCTGTATTTTGTGCCCTTCGCATTATTGTGTTTTAGTGGCCATTTTGCAGTTTTAAATAAGTGGCCGGGCTAACTTCATTTCCATGTTGTTTCTAGCATCAGGGCAGTGAAACAATCGCTAAAAATTGATCTTTCCACGGTCAATGCAATATGCGCGCCAACGGTTAATTGATTCAGCGGAGCTACACTCAAAATTATTTAGCTTAGTGACCCCTGTGATACTTCGAGAATCATCTAGTGTTTCAGTGTTGGCGTTAAGAGCAGGAGACCACTTAATCTTCCACGGCATACAGATATCCGACATTTCCGGAAATACCCTCTCCCCCCCTCCCCGACTGTAGCTACAATTAAGAGCCATTCAAAAACAATAAATAATTGTTCCTCGATAGGACAGCTTTAAAAAGCGCATTTCAATCTACTGTCACTACTTTAAACTTGTAGTCGGTTTATGTAACTTGCGAAATGTTGAACATTTGTGCAAGAGCAGCGAAAGCGTAACTGGGCTGTTCGTACGGTTGTGTGACAACTTTTACTGAGTCTCGAATATCAGCCACGCAGCATGGTTGCCGATATAATAAATACAGATTCATGAGGCCCCTGATTCTTACAGCAGAAAGCTTGGGCTCTTTAAGGCAATGCGGAGTGGTATCGAGGGGAATCGACGGCTTTTAGGTATGTTTTCTGTAACATTTTCGGGTTAAATTAATCGTATTAATTAAGGGCGCGATTTTGATTTGCTTCAAGATATTTCAACTCGATTAATTTACAGTCCTTTAACGTCCTTGATGCTAAACAGCATTCCAAGTTGACCCATTATTGTGTCTTAACGAACTTAAAGCGTTTTGGTGAATCGAAAACATTAAGTTTCCAGGAAATCTCTTGCGTTTGTTATGACAACCATTCACGTGTTGTTGACATTGAGGAAATACACGCGATGACAAACTAGACATGACGGCGGACACGAAATTAAACAAAGTTAACGCGCGATGGTTCGAAAACGTCTGAAAACAGTTTTTATGCAGTGGACATTATGTTTCTACTGACAGCAGTGAATTGACGGGATTCTAATTAATGATAACCTTTTACTTTCGCCATTGATTTGTCTCTGGTTCGTGCATAATTATTGTGTTATTTGCGCCCAACACATTGACATAGATTTTCGCGTTTCACAAAGGGAAATACTGCGAGTTCGAGCGTGAAACTTGGCATGGTATATCTTTAATAATGATATTTTAAGGCTGTAAAGTAAAATAATCGGAAAGTGAGGTACCAGATGCATTTTTATGCTGTTAAACATGACCTATATTTTGTCGTTATTTTTCACACGCTTCATAGCTGTTTTTAAAATGGTTCGGAAAACCACTATATCAACATATCTGAGATTAGTTTAAAGCGAGGAGTAAATTAGAGTGGTTGTTCCACATTTGTGTGAAGTTTGAAGTCAATTGAGTTTATTTTAAGACTTAAGCAGCGCTTCGTCCTCGCACCTTATTTCGGTCATTTTATTACACGAAAAACCGCACTTTGACCGCGCTTTCAAATTTTCGCGAATTTCTGAAAAATAAAAATTCGCTGGAACCTTTAAATATGATTTTTAGAAATAGGTCACCTAAGGGTATCTTTGGGCAAAATATGAGCGATTTGTCAAATGGGACGTTGACCGGCGTTTCTCGATCCTAACAGTCAGCCATTCTTAAAGCGTTCGCTGTATTTTGTGCCCTTCGCATTATTGTGTTTTAGTGGCCATCTTGCAGTTTTAAATAAGTGGCCGGGCTAACTTCATTTCCATGTTGCTTCTAGTATCTGGCAATTAAACAATCGCTAGAAATTGATCTTTTTTCTTTTGGCTTCAAAAAGTCATGCCTCGCAATAAGGTGAAAAATTCAGGCAATACACACAAGTAATCACTTTATAAATTGTCACACTTTGTTACTCGGTTTATTCTACTATATGATTACTTTGTTGACAGACAAGACGGGAGATCACGGCCCACAAAAATACTGATATTAAAAGACATAATGGAAAGTCTTGAATTTAATTAGCATGTGCATTGGAATCTAAAATAATACTGCTAATGACTAGCAAAAATTTGAGCTCGTGAGCACAACTATTTTTATTTCGAAATGTGACTGTGTTGTTTCAAGGATTTCAAATGAAACTATCCTGGCCTTTTTGAAATTTATTTAATAATAAAAAAGAATAATTTTTATTTTAAAAAGATAGAAAATTTGCATACCAATTAAATAAAATAATGTGAAAATTGAAACCTTTAACCAATGTGATGATTTTATCACTTGATTTTTGCCAATTTAAGATGATAATCCTAAGCTGGCAACTCCTTATGGCATTTGCTAGCTTCTACAGTTTAGATTTCAAAATATTCTAGGGGAAGGAGGGCATGACCCCAGACCCCTAGGATGAGGGGCCTTGCCTTACTCTTCCAACTGCAGACGCTGTAGTGTCTGCTGGGCTGCCTGTGGCTGCCTGTAACAAGTATTATGGGATAGGTCCCCTGAGGCCAACTAGGGAAAGGAGGACACCAGAGTATTTAAATGATTATGAACTCTATTGACCTCAAGGAGAACACTTTGAGTTACTTAGTATGCTTATGAACTGTGTTGAAACTTGAACAGCAAGAAACGGGACACTGAACAGTAAACTTGTTGAGAGTTTTTCAGGTCGAAACGTTTAAACAGAGTTATTCCAGTCATGTTGAAATTTGTTAACCAGTTAATCAGTACTTTAATCCAAGGAAAAGAGGGGTTGTAGTGTCTGGTGGGCTACCTGTGGCTGCCTGTAACAAGTATTATGGGATAGGTCTTGTTGTTATAAAACACGTGTGCGTGAAAACGGAAAAAGCAAGCTTATACTGTCTTCGATGCGGCTTGAATGCGAACAAAAGAGCATTACAGGCGCCTAGCTACTTCAAAACATTTTGAAACCCCTGATATAAATCTCAGTGTGTGTATATACAATAAATTAACCATGGAAATTTCAGGTCACAGATAGTCTTGGTACAATGCTTTCCTAGAGCTAGCTTTTGATAGTTCGAACAAGAGGAAAAAACTCTTCTGCATGCATTTTTAGGTTAGCAAGACTAAATTCACATGTGATTTTGTCATTATCATTCACACACAGTCTTATCTTTGAATCATGATTTCGTACAATTAATTTAATTAAGAGTCAGTATGAAATCCAAGTCTTGAGGTTAATACAAACATAAACATAATTATCAAGACCCAGGTGAAGAGCTGATCTGTAGCTCTCTAAAGGTACACATTGTTTCAAAATGACTATACAAGAATGTTCTACATCGAGAATCCATTACATTTCAAGCCGACTACAGCATCGGCTATAAATCTGACTAAGCAAAATGTGGAATGTTTGTTACATCCCAGGTATACATGTATGTATTTGAAATTGATGGAGCAGTGAAGTACCCTCTCCAAACTACAACACTGCCCACATCACAATTCTAGCCGAATATCAGCAATACCATGCAGCCACAAATGCCCATTAAATTGAAGTTTTAAGCCCTAATTGTGCAGCTAAAGCTCTTTGCCATCTAAAGAAAGCACAAAATTGTCGCGAAGGTGCAAACAGCCTACTGAGGTGACTTGGTCTTCACTTGTAAATTTTCATCATTCATTTATCACCACATTACCATGAGTTGTGGAAATTGTAGACGTGGCCACTGCTCACCGCTACAGTGAACTGAATTAGCAGCTGAAGGGGAACTCAACTGGTTGTCTGGTTGAAGTGGATTTCTTTGCCATCAATGATGTTAGACAGTTGTCGCAGCTCGTCTTCGTTCGGGCAGTCGTAGGCTTCAACGCTTTGTTCTTGTCGATGAACAGTTATTGTTGTTATTTCGCATTTTGAAACTCCCTTGGCCTTCAGCTTTCTGACCACCGTTTTCCGATAATCAGTGTTAGAGATCCAGGTTCGTAATCGGTTCCGTCTTGTTTACACACGAGGGCGTAAAACCGCTCCAGTACTTCATCCAACTGTTCAGGAACAATCATCTCCAGGTTTCTCTCAAGGCTATTTTCGTCACGCCACTTCTCAAAAACCCTCACCCAGTTAATTGTACTCTTTCGCGTATTTAAGTTTTAATCCGCTTTTTTTAATTCCGTGAATTCTTCAATGGTCACGGTCTTAAATCTCGACGCCATCTTGGCACTGATCGAGATACAAGGGAAGTTGCCATAGCAATTTTGTAATTTCACATGTGAAATTATGAATTAACGCTGAAATTTCGCGCCAAAATTAAGGAGTAATTTGTCACCCATGATATTAAATTGAAAATATCGATGCTACACCTAAGAACTGTCAGAGTTGGGAAATTTTTCTTAGCTACATTTTCTATGAGTTTGACACAAAGCTTTACATTCATTTGGAGACTACAGAAAAAGAGTGCTAAACTTACATTTATTGCTAGTATAGTAATGGAAAACTCATATAAATGTGTCACATGTTCATTTCTTTTTTGCAATTTTAATTGTCACTATTTGAACAACATGGAAACATCCAAGCTTAGATTTACATCCAAAAACAATGTAGCATACATCTGAACGTTTTGGCTACATC
This sequence comes from Orbicella franksi, assembly GCF_964199315.1. Classification (NCBI taxonomy): domain Eukaryota; kingdom Metazoa; phylum Cnidaria; class Anthozoa; order Scleractinia; family Merulinidae; genus Orbicella; species Orbicella franksi. The sequence continues at coordinate 24,273,809 of NC_138151.1, forward strand.
AATTTATAAGTGGGAAATATACAATCTATATCCAAATACACTGTTTTGAAAGAAACCATTTTGAAGGGAATATAACCATACTATCCTATTCCCAAGGCTGAGAACTCTTTCTTGAGTAAATGAAAATCCACTTTACACTTTTTTTTCTTAGTCTCCCATCACTGCCACTCAAGCTACTTTAAAAGTCTCAAAGCTTCAACCTAGTGCACAAAAATTGAAATATTGTTTGTTTCTGAAATTGTTTGTTATTAAATCGTTTGTTTCTACATATAGGCCAATGGAAGCCACTATCTTGGGCTTGAAAATAAAGTTAAGATGCCTCTCTTATAAGAGTGTATTAACACATTTTCCAACTTTAATTTTCTCTCTTCCCTCGCCAATATTATTCCACGTTTGATAACAAGGTAGAGATCAAACCTACATTTACATGCACTGCTATTTTCATACAAGTTGTTGCCTCCATCGTTTTTTAACTGGTGTTTTACAAACAGTCAAATTCATGGCTATAGCACCAGAACAGCCTATAATTAACACGTGCATCAATGCCGGACTAATCTGAAAAAATTCAAAATTCTTTACCAAGGTCCCAAGATCTGAAATTCCCCTCCTGTTACAATCACTTCTTTGTCAAGTTTTTTCAATTAAAAAAAAAAACTGCTAGAGTTTTTAGTAAAATAACTACTGAACTGGCAAAGCCGGACACTGTAGCACTATCTATCTAATCATATTGCTATGTGCGAGGTGGCCTCAACTATAAGCGTGGTGGTTTCTAGAGGTCACCTCGCCATACATTGAAATATTTATAAATGATTGATATATTAGGTAGAAAGGCAAATAAACAGACTGTTGAATCTTGAATCTCGTGAGCACCGTTCTGTCCGTTCTGTCCACTGATCTGTGCATTTTGTATGCCACATACATGCAGACATAAATAAACAATAGATTATTTCCTCATAAAGTCATTTTTTCCCTTACTGACGCATAATTTAACCCAAAGGTACCTTGGCAGGATACTGATGGATATTTTTGTGTCAATTGGAATTCTCATAAACTCAATGCAGTGTCATAAATACAGTGTACTTTTCTTTTTTCCCACACTTTAAATCTACAGATCCAGCAAAGATTGTTACTAGTAGACACAAAAGAGAATGTGAAGTTGCGGCACAACAAAGAGTGTCTCTTGACTGTCCAGCAAAAGGAAATCCCAAGCCGACTTATACTTGGATTCCATGTGATCCACAGCAAAGTGCGTGTCATGAGAGCACACTGATTATTCCTGAAGTTCTTAAGGATACAAACTATAGCTGTAGAGTAGAGAATTTTCTCGGCAGTGATACAGCAAATAGCAGTCTGTGTAAGTAATAAGTAAAGACAGATTAGTAGTAGCCAAATGGATTTGCATTTGTATTGATCACTAATTTTCTAAAAAATGTAATCCTTTAAGTAGATGTACAATATAATGACTAGTTCATTCTGTAATTGCTGTCATTTTCTTTTGATAATTAACCCATTACATTACATGTACATCAGTAGTTGCTGCAGGGAATTTTGTCTATTGCACGTACATGTACATGTATAGTCATGCTAGGCAGCCCACTTGTATTGTCATGTTCCCCCCAACAGCTCCCTAACCCTTATTTTGCTACCTGGTAAGTACAGTGAATGTTTGCTCCCTACAATAATTGACACGGTGTTTGTGAATGTTTTGGTCTCATGGGGGTACACAAGAACCATGGCTATTCCCATAAGATGTTTTGTTTCCCATCGCCTTCCCTCTCATACAAGTGGTTTGGTCAGTTGAGGCAAAAAAGGAAATTGAGTGAAGGTGCCTGAGTCCAGCACACCGTTCTCCTTACATAGTGCTGTTTATTTAAAAGGCCACAATCAACCATTGCAGCCAGCCACTCCATCCGCAGTATTTTCTGTAATGCACATATTACTAATCTCCCGAGTGCATTTGTATATAAGGATCAGCCCATTAATATTTTGGAGTAAGGTGGGCAATTTCTTGCCTCCCCCCCCCCCCCCCAACCCCCACAAAAAAAAATTCCTGCGCAGCATAAACTGCTGAAATAAAAAATAATTGTGCCAAGGGGAAAAATCAAGCAACTCTTCTCTACTATCATTATCAAAATACTATCACTATCAAAATAGTTTAAGTGTATTAATATAGAACGTGGCCAGTCGCAAGTATGGTTATACTAGGTGACCAAAGTGTACTTCATGAAGCTAATTTTACCAGTACTTTGTAACTTTTGATATGTATTTTTATCAAATGAATAAAGACATTTTTGTTAGTAGTAGTAATAGTAATTGGACCTCGGGTCGTACAATTCAGGGAGAAATCACGCGAGTAATTTCAAAATTAAAATTACGAGCACGATTTCTCCCTGAGTTGTACGACCCGAGGTCCAATTACTAATTAATCGTATCTGTAACAAATTTTGAGAAATAAAAGTGTCTTTTCAGATTTTCTTTTGAGCGAACACGTCTGTAGCGCTTTTCATAAGTTTTGAAAACTGTAGGAAACATTGCGAATGAGGTCATCAAAGCGCGCGTAGTTGACGTGCGAATAACGCGGGCATCTAATTACAGGTATCCAATTACAAAAAGGTCAAATTGCACACCTGTAATTGAACACCCACTTGATCGCGCGCTGATTACGTGACAAATAGGCGCGCGGAGAATCAATCACGATCTAGAATTTTGTTATAGATACGACTGTTATTATTATTATTAGTAGTAGTAGTAGTAGTAATAGTAGCAGTAGCAGTAGCAGTAGCAGTAGCAGTAGCAGTAGCAGTAGCAGTAGCAGTAGCAGTAGCAGTAGCAGTAGCAGTAGCAGTAGCAGTAGCAGTAGCAGTAGCAGTAGCAGTAGCAGTAGCAGTAGCAGTAGCAGTAGCAGTAGCAGTAGCAGTAGCGGTAGCGGTAGCGGTAGCAGTAGCGGTAGCAGTAGCAGTAGCAGTAGCAGTAGCAGTAGCAGTGGTAGTAGTAGTATTAGTAGTAGTATTCATGTACTTGTCGTCATGTCCTCCCCAATAGCTCTCTTTTGCTTGTTTTGCTGAGTGTACTTGGCCCGTGCAATTAAAGTTTGCTTCTCACAATGTGAATATTTCAGCCAATATGACACACAAGGACCAGAGGCTTTTAAGTTGGTGTGTTACGTTTAAAATATGTAACCGCGTTTTAACTTACAACCCAGCTAAATTAAATTAATGGCAAGGTGTGGAGCCAAACATCCAAGTTAATTTTTGTTGTTGTTGTTGTAATTTCTTTTTAAGGTCTTGAAAAGGCCCAATTTGTTGTTATCTGTTTAGTGCATGCATGTGTTGACATCTAAATTGTAAGCTGGAGTGATAAATTAGCTTTTTGTCCAGACCTCTTTCAATTGTATCTTCTTCTTCTGGCAGATATTAATATGACAGTAAGAATAGACTCTTAGCCCTTGTAATACAGCAGCAGCACAATTCATAAATGAATGTTAAATCATCTGACACAGCTAAATTTGCTTAAAATGACTTGGCGGTCTAAAACTTTGTACATGTATTATTAATTTGTGTATGGAAGGTACAGTGCTGTGGATATTTTTCATTTCTCTGGTTCACTGAATTCTTGTTTTATTATTAGTCATAGCAAGTGATGTAATCAACGTGACTCTGGTTATCACGGGTGAAGAGTGTACTGATGGGGAATACAATCAACTATGGGAGAAACTCAGCAAAATGGTAACGAACTCGTTTGTGTAACACACTTGTACAACCAAACCTGTCTCATGCAGTCACTCTTGGAAAATAGACAGGTTTAATCATGACTGCTAAGGCCTGCTTCACCCTGACGACATGACATAAAACCAGATAACAACATAATGACGTAGCGACTTAATCGCTTATCTCGGTAATGTGAGCCTCGGCATAAAGACATAAGAAAACGATCAGTTTTTTTCCCTTTATGTCGTTATGTTGCTATTATGTTATGTCAGGATGTTCACATGCAAACATGCGGCATAGGGTTCTTATGTCGTTATGTTTATGTCGTTGTGTCGCCAGTGTGAACTTTCAAATACATGGTGAGTAAGGAGGTGAATTGGCGGATAGACTGGGCAGGAGTTAGAAAGGCGATTCTACAGATGGACACATAGGTAAATGTTATTAGGGGGGCCGAGAGACAGACAGACAGACAGACAGATGGATTTTGCTTGTCTAGTAATAGATATCATTGTGAAAGATTAAACATGTTTCATATTTGAGATGAGTTGGCTGGTTAAGGACTGTTTGCTTGGAAAGGGCCATTTTCACTGCACTTGTTTGTTAACAATATTGTATTCATGTCATTGAGTGGAGAAATAACAAAAAATACAAATACAAATACAAAAAAGGACCATTTAAGTACAGCCATGAAGGGTCGTGGGTCCGTTGCAATCATTGGGTTCAACTCGCACTAAATATTCCATTCATGGTCGAATTTAGGAATAGTTAAAATACTGCGCAGTGAACCTGACGCTTGAAATATGAAAAGGTAATGATGTTGTCGATGTTGTGTTTTGTTACGGTAAACTTCATATACATTACCTGTTATCGGTATCAGAGTCTAGCAGCTTTTAACGTCACATGTAATTCAATTATTTGTTTAAGCAATTACTATGAATTAGCTCATTTGAAAATGTGCAGTAATGAAAACAACGATTTATTCAAATTGTTAATTTTCAGATCGAGGAGATCTTTGCTGGTAAACTGGGCTATGAAAGTGTGCAACAGAAAAATATCAGGTACTGTCACGAGAGAGAGCGGCGGAAATCGAGCCTACACTTTGTATTGACGTTTTGTTTAGTGTTAATTCAATTAATTAACGCAAATGCTAAAAGCCTGTGTTATTAAAGCTTCTACATTATAAATAATGGTCAGATAAAGGGATAGGCAAAACAAAGGCACAGAGAATACAAACACCAAAAGAAGGGATAGAGAAAATTGGAATGCTTTGAAGAAGAAAAATAAACTAAAACAAGAGACTAGATCATCGCCTTTTAACTAAAATAAATATTAACGGGGTGAGGGTACCAGTGGTTTAGGGAGCGCGATGAATACTCAGAAAATATTTTTTCCTTGACGTTGCGGAGATTTCACCGGTTTTGATTGTTTTATTTGAACAATCAAAATTAATCTGCATTCTCCGCACAAACTTATTTTCTCTTATTCCCCATCATTTAGAGACACAAACTAAAAATCGAATGGTGTAACAACTCCATCCGTTCAATTACGTGCAGTGGAACTCTCGACAGAAAACGAACTCTAATGAATGCACATCATTTTTAAAGGAAACTGGCTCCATTTCATTCTTTCAAACACAAATTTTTGAAGTGAAGGAAGGTTCAGTTCATTTTAACCACCAATTTAGTTTGAACTTAAATTATCGTTGTTCTTCTTCCAAGGTGTGGAAGTGTGATTGTTGATCTGGCCCTGAAGTTCGCTTCCACTGTAAGAGAAAGCGAGGTTCTTTCTATACTTCAAGAAGCTGTCAAGAATGAAAGGTTTAGGGATTTTAATGTCAGTGCCATAACAGGCACACGAGACACAGGGATACACGCCACAACACCTACCAGCTCATCCGACAGTAAGCAAACCATTGTATATTTTGATTTTGTATTCGGTGGACTGGTGCCCTCTCTCAAATACTAAATTGGCTTCATCCATTTTGTAACATAACATAACACAACACAACGCAACACAACACACACAACACAACACAACACAACACAACACAACACAACACAACACAACACAACACAACACAACACAACACAACATAACATAACATAACATAGCATAGAATGCTTTATTTCCTCACAGTTTACATTTATAAATTAAATTACTTTTTTTAATGTTTACAATATGTTTTCGAATTTTGTACTCTGAGCATATTCAGTCAAACCTTTTTAAAACGGTCCCCCAGGGGACAGATGAATGTGGCCGTTATGGGAGGAAGGGGGGGGGGGTAGGGGTGTAATATTACACCTGTTTTTTCGAGGGTACAACATTTTATATTTAAAACATGCGGAAAAATGAAAATATATGAATAAAACAGAAACCAAACAGAAACATACACCAACGTCGCGCGGTACGGATCAAGTTTCGTGACTTTTTACCATTAAATGCCTTGGTTGACCTTGCTCATTTAAAACAACCACTAACAGACAAACAGATGGAATGATGGAAAGCAGGTACGGGAAGCCAGCCAGTCAGTCAGTCAGTCAGTCAGTCGGTCGGTCGGTCGGTCGGCCAGACAGACAGACAGACAGACAGACATATCTGTCATGCTTAGCACGCGAAATAAGTCTGTTTTAAAAGAGTTCTGATGACATTGTTATTGTACTATTGACAGTTCAAGCGTGTGGGGATTGTACTTGCAGCTGCACCGTATTGGGAGTTGTGATCGGTATCCTTGTTGTCATAGTCATTGCTCTTGTTGTCTACATCTTATGGCTTCACAAGAAAGGTAAACAATATTCTAAATATTCTGAGTAAGTCTTAGCAGTGACTTCCAGACTACTTCACTTGTTAATTCGTTACCTGGTTCTGCTAAACCTCCGACTTTAATCTTCTATGGTGTTGGAGTTAAATGCTAAAACAGTTAAATAACTGAACCAGACAACTGAGACGGAACGTTAATGCCTTTTATCGGAAGTTTTGTGGTTTTCTTTCTTGCTTTTAAGATTTTAACGCCTTATAAATCCTTCACCAGCATTCCTTGCAACACTGACACCCAACGTGGCCCATAATGCCATATTCAGAGACCTCTGGCATCAGTTGAACTTTTGTGGGTTACTTCCTAGAAAGGGGTAACGAAAAGTCTTATCAATTTCTCCATCCTTTCTCCCCCCCCCCCCCCCAACTTGATGGTAATGTTAATAAATTCATTTTTCCCCCTTTTAGGGACTGCAACAAGGGATAGGTAAGCATGTTAGAGCAGCACTGCGACATTTGCATTCGTTTATTTTATCACTTGGGTCTTAACGCTGATTCCGCCTAATAATTTCGCCATTTGAAATGTGCCATTTCAATGGAGTTGTGGTGGCTTGGTGTCTAGTGTGCTGGACCCGGGTCGAGTGGTCTGTGTTGGAGCGCTGGCAGGGTCGTTGTGCTGTGTTCTTGGGCAAGACTCATTACTCCTATAGTGCCCCTCTCCACCCAGGACTATAAATGGATATTGACGAAAAAAATGTTGGGAGGTAACCTGGCGATAGACTCGCAGGAGTAGCACAAAACTACAAGCCCATTTAAAAGTTGATAGTACTTTTGGAGTAATGAAGCCTTTCATTTAACAACATGTTAATTGAATTCTCACACTTAAAGACCTTATGTTGGGATCTGGGACGAATTCATGACAATGTATTTTGAAGGGTCATACACTACAAACTGAGCTACACTGGATCTGTATTTGAATGCGGATTTTCTACATGAGAAAACTAATTTCTTAGTTATTTTTTAGGGTAAATGGAGCGGCATCTAATGAGGAAAGGGGCAAAATGCATGTAAGTCTTTACGTAACAGAAATTTCAAGTAGTCAATATAAAGTATTACACGAGTAGCCTTTTACTTGACTGCAATTGACCCTTTGATGGTGGAGGGTTGGAGGGGAGGGCGGAAAATTTAAGGCCATCAACCTGTCATGCAGAGAGTAATAAAACCATGGCTATGGAAAGGATTTGTAGTACGTTTAAACATATTTCCTTTGAAGTCCATAACATACAGAGATAACGTCATAGGACTTTATTATTTCTGAACAGACGTCATCTTTGAGCCATCGTGCATTGCATTAAGTATATTGTTACAAATAGTTAAAAACCAACAAAGAAGGCTTAGAACATCAAGAGGGTTAATGATTTTAAGTACGACAAAGAAACATGCCTGTGACAATACGGTTGCCATGAAAGATCAAGATCCTTGACCAATGAAATACGACACTTATTTCTTTCCAGATAAATTTTAGGCAAGTCGTCAAATTTGAACTTCATTGCTTTAGCGCTTTTAAAGGTACAAGCACTCAAAGTTTGAAGGCGCCTCTAAAGTTTTCATCACCCCTCTGGTCTGAATTAGTTATGCAGTTGACTCTGGTCAGCTTACGTCTCGCTTTCAGAAAAAGTAATTTGTAAACGTCAACTGTGTGTTAATAATTTTTCGCGCATTAGACTCAAATAGAAATGGATAACATTGGACCGGACGAAGATCCCGCCAGGATTCGAAATTCTGAAGTTTCCTTTCAAAGCCAATACACGTCACTGAATCAGGCTTCTCGATTACAAAACGTATCAGAAGATACAGGGAATAATGCTTCATCAAACGCTTCCCAAAGCAGCCAATACGCACCTCTTCATCCGTCGACACGCTCCTGGGAGGTTCCGAGACAACATGTGACTCTAGAGAAGATAATTGGTAAAGGTGCGTTTGGTCAGGTTGCCAAGGGAACAGCAGTAGATCTCCGAGGACGGCCTGGGAAGACACTAGTGGCTATCAAAAAGTTAAGAGGTGTGAAATGCTTTAAAAATAGTGGTAAAACAGTGCCGAATATGTTATCCTATTCTAATGGTCCATTTCTAGCTTGGAGTCTTGGCAGACTTTAAAATACTCATTATGCTAATGATTCCGAGCTAGTATTCCGTCAAAGTAACATGGTTAGTGTGAAATCGTGATATCGCTAATTTCATACTGATGTCAATTATTTTTAACTTTGTTTTCCAAATCGATTAAAGGAAAACAATTGTTCTTAATTGTTGTTGATGTAATGAGGGTTTGACCCCGAAAATTTGGCATATTCAAGTTAGTAGCTGCGAAACATCAATGTATAAATCATAAGTATTGAGTTTTAAAAAGCTCATTTGGGATTATATTGCAGAGAATGCGCCCGAGACAGACAAGAGAGACTTGCTATCAGAACTTGACATAATGAAACAGCTCAAGCTTCATCCTCATGTCATCAAACTTCTGGGATGCGTCACTGAATCTGGTAAACTTTACGATAAAACCCTTAAAGAAACGCTTCTCAGTGTTTTTAAATCTCTCTCGACTCTATTCAATACCCTTACCTTTCTTGTTGTTGAGTCAACTAGATGAATTTATGCATGCGTTGCACTTAGAATCACTTCAAAATAGAATAATTCTTCATTACAGCTTCAGTGTACCGGTGAAAATCAATTTGACCACTGCTTTGGCTTTATATATATATCTTTGTCCAGACACGATCCCTATTATTGTTTAACATCACCAGTGTTTCTTTCTCCTCTCTCGTTTTCTTCTCAGAGCCGTTGTTAGTGCTGATAGAATATGTTCCATTTGGAGACCTACTGGGATATCTGAGAAAGAGCCGTGGACTGAATGACACTTATTACAAAGACCCGGATATCAAACCAAAAACAAGTCTGACGTCACAGCAGCTGATGAAGTTTGCTTGGCAAATCGCTGATGGAATGTCTTATTTGTCATCCAAACGAGTATGTAATGTACTCATTTATTGGGCCTTTATGTTTTGCGCCCTTATTGGTCTATTGCGGATTTGCACTTTATTGCTGGAAGCGTCTCACTCTAACGGTTTCCACTATGCAATGCTGCGATGTTGTAGCGTTGGTCTGTAAGGAAACTTAAAATCGGCTTGTGAATTTTTCGTAGAAGGAATTGAATAAGGTGTGAATATTTGCCCATAAAGAACTGTAATGATGATAGCCAGTTTTTATTCACATGACATGTACAGTCGAACCCCCATTAAGCGGCCAGCTATTAAACGGCCACCTTTATTAGGTTGCCAGTAATCGAAGTCTTGATGAGGGTTTTTCTTTTCTTTTTAGCTCTATTAAGCGGCCAGCCCCCTCTAAGCGGCCATTTACCAGAGGGTGGCTGTTTAATGGGAGTTGAACTCAAGTTACACTGGTCGTCTCGCATAGCGAGAATTTTCTAGGATGGAAAAAAGTTCCACCTTGTATCCAATTTTGCACTGTCACTGATCTTCATAGATTGTACGGATGCACTCGATTTCTTTCTTTTTTTTAACGTCTATGATGTTAAAAGATTAAGGAAGGCAGTTCGCTCAAGACCTTATAAACTTTTTAATTGCAATATAACTTGTCGATTAAATAAACATGTACATGGATTTTAATTCACGTCGAAATGTTTGAATGCTAGTGGTTCGCGACATTTGACTTATTTGTTTTGTCTCCCACGTATCGAAATATCACCAATAACCTTCTGTTTCAGATTATCCACCGAGATCTGGCAGCTCGTAATGTGTTGAAACATGTAAAGTCACAGACTTTGGAATGGCCAGAGATGTTCAAGACGACAATATTTACGAACGAAAAACAAAGGCAAGAGACAGGATAAAAAGTGCCAGAGATTTGTCTCTTCAAAACCCTTCGTGTGAACTGTTCGCGGGACAACTATCTGAGACAAAATTAAAATAATCCAACCGCAGATCAGTATTTATTTGAATTATTTTTCAAAGTACGCTTTGCTCTGAAGAGGGGCTAACGCTCGAAATGTCAGCGTCATTAAGTCGCTGTGGGGGTTAATTTACATTTTTTATTGCCCTGGCATATATCTCATTGATACACCCATTTTAACAATTTCAGTTTCGCTTTTGGAGAGCAAAAGAGTGGAAGAGATTACCTTTCTCCCAAGATTTTGAGCTAAGTGTCCCTTTGCAATCAGTGCCCTCATGTACAAAAAACAAGGGACCAGTCACTGCAACCTCTTCCTCCGTGTAAACTCTTTAAGAGACTAATCACAGGGACTATTCCGCCGGGTGGCTTGCAAAACTTTATAATTATACCGAGTGATGGGGTATGTAACAACAAACTCATATATCAAGCCAAAGTACAGACCTTCTCGACTGCTTTGTCTGCTAAAAAGTTCTGTTCTTTCTCTAGGGGCGTCTCCCTGTTAAGTGGACTGCAATGGAAGCACTGCTTTATGGGACATACTCAAGAAAAAGCGATGTGTTAGTACATGTACCGTGGTTCAACGTTCTACATAAATGTTTTCCATACGATGGTTTACTCCAGGATTACCATATTACTTTACATACTTGACTTATAATAACAATGACAACTTCTCTTGCTCATCCATGATAAAACAGAAAAGATACACTGCACCAATTAATGTTAACTGATTGGACATGTCCCGGGTTGTTTGAAAGGTGGATAACACTATATCCAACGGATAAATGACTATCCAGGAGATAGCGTGGTTTGGTTTGTCAACACATAACCACTGGATAGCAATTTATCCGGTCGATAGCGTTATCCTGCCTTAGAACAACTAAGGCCAGAGTGGTAGTGGTGAATTCGTCAAAGATTTTGTCCTCCAAGGATTGTTTGTTGTTATTACTTCCATGTAAACAAGGATTTTTGTGCCTAAGACATAAGAGAAAGAACTTCAAAATCTTGTCATACACATGCACTACTACTACTATCTACAACATCATCCCTTAGAAGGGCAGTAGTATAATAGCATCCAGGAAACAAGCCGAAGAACTTCCAATGCTTTTTGTTTTTAAGTAACAAGGTCTTTTTCACCATATCATAACTATTATTTAAACACTTATTTGTCTAACAGGTGGAGTTATGGAGTTCTCCTTTACGAGATTTTCACGATAGGTAAGCCAGGTAGCGGCTTGCACCTTCGTAGTTTGTTTACTGCGCCTTTCCATAACACGTGATATCTGCTCAATCGAAGGTCACGTGCTTCGCTATCGACAGTCATTTTAGCGGCCCTTTCAGGGCACACAAGCTAACTTCAATGTTTTCAAAAGTCATATCTGTGGGATGTGAGTGGTAGATTTCGATCCATATTGTTTGTTTCTTTTTTTCCAAAGTTCGTTGGTGGTCGTCGTAGTTATGACTTTCTGCAGCCAAAAACACTATCTTTAGTTAGGGTTTGAACTTCGCATGTTGTTGAATGGCGCAGAAATATATGTAATAAAGGAGGTTACTGTCAATTTGGTGGAGTAGCTATGTTGGGGTTCTCCGCTTAGAAGCTAGAGCGTCCGGGTTAAAGTTCCTTTCTGACGTTAGATGGAGTTTCTTTAACATAGAACCGAGTTCAACTCCTCGACCAAGTTTGTAAGATAACTAACTGGTATGCTTCCTCTCAAATAGCATTCATAACTTGTTATATTCTGTTTTCAATATTCTTTTCTAATGTGTGTTTTGTTGTCCCCCGAATGGCCTCTCATTAGAAGAGGATACTTAATGATATTTTCAATAGCAACCATTCTACCTAAATTGCTGAAAAAAGAATTACAATTAATATTTTGAGTTTATTTTGGAAGAAATCGAGGTCTTGACGTCTTCTGAAAAATGTTCCCTTCCAGGTGGCTCACCATATCCACGGATGGATGGCAGAAAAATTGTACAATGGCTTCAGCAAGGACACAGAATGTCGAAGCCACAACACGTGGATGAAAAATTGTAACCAGCTCTTCTTTTTCCTTTTGTGTCAACATTATCGTTGAACATGAAATTAGTTGCAGTAGTTGCTTGAATTAGTCCTTAGACGCCTACCGGCAAGGAGACAAGATGACATGAGATGCTAAATAAATACTAAAATCAAGAAATTATTAATCTGAATTATCTAGTTTACCAAGAAGCCTAACTAAAACGTCAGCACCCCAGCCCCCCGCCCTCTTCCCTCTTTGCCTCTTCCCCGTTCCCCTGAAAGAGATGCCAATCCATTTAAGTTTATCCACCCGGCATTTTTCTCTTTGGTCCAAAATTTCAACAATACAAAAGCCTTAAGGGCCGTAGCCATGGCTCGAACACAGACCACTAATAATCAGCATTAGGCAACCACGCCTCCTAACGGATGTAACATCATGACTTCTTAATTTATTCAATTTTAGATATGGAATAATGACGAAATGCTGGCAAGAAAACCCAGATGAAAGACCAACATTTACTGAACTGAGGATTGAACTCAAAGAAATGGAAAACCAACACAAGGTGAGCTACTGGGGGATTGATTTTCTATTGCCAAAATTAATTTCAGTTCTAAAACAACACTGGGAATGTTTATCAGGAGTTATAATGAACTAGCCCAGACGGCTGCCGTTTGGGTTTGTTTTTTTTTTTTTTACAACGCGCTTAAGAAATCAAGTGAAAAGATTGAACAGAACTCATAGTAAGACTTGGTGATAGTTCTTTTCGAGGTAATTTTTGTTTGTGGAATTAACAGTGCTGGATCCAGGGGGGGCTCGCCCCCCCTGTTTTGGATAAAAGAGGAAAAAATCACAGAGGAAAGAAAAGCTGGCAGGACAAGCAAAACAAAACCACCCTCCCTCCCCGCCCTTAGCTCAAGGGCTGGATCCACCACTGGAATATACTGCAATTCAACGGGGATGCGAGGCAATTTTGGGTAACAACTACAACATTGCCCAAAAGTACCTCTCTTTCAAGTGTATTATATTATGCAAGATGCAAAATAAGAAACAATTACCGTGACGAGCTATTGGATACTTGCAGGGTAAAAGTTTCAAAACCCACTTGCAAACCAAGTGACTGTTTTGATTATTGACCTTTTTACTCGACACATCTGTTGTTGTTAGCTAGAGCTTAGCAAATAAGAAAAAATCAGATACTTTTCTTTCATACACGTAAATTAGGTGCCGTAAGGTAACACGGACAAACGTATCAAATGACCGATTACTCTTGTCATATTTTCTTCTCCGCAGAGGTTGATCGACATGGAAATGTATGACAAGCAGTTGTACGCAAACGTTGAAGATTTGGTCGTGTAAGAGAACTGACGGTCCTTTTCTAATAATAGTGTAGAAGACAGGACTGACTGACTGTATAGACATTATAACAGTTACTCCCATAAATCATCAGAATTAGTGTTGTGATGATACATTTTAGCTTTGGAATCTAGATTTTTTAGAAGATATGCATTTAGTTTGAAACCGTTTTTTTAGACTTACCCAAAATTTCCTCAGTAGAAAAAAAAAAAAAAAAAACTTGGATGGAATTATTTTATTGAGCTCGCGAAAGTAATATTTCGAGAAAGTAATATTCCGGGAGGCCCGTGAGGAAGCCGCACCAATCACTTCTGCTAGTGCCACAAAGCGAGCATTCTTGTCTGAATGGTGTTGTGGTTCAAGCCCTGACTAGTATACAGGCGGAGGATGTGAGTGAAATCACACCCATGGCATAATTTTTTTCAAACTTTTATTCAGTAAAACATGCACTGGTTATGCAATGTTGTCGTGTGGTGTACCATGGAAAATCCCACGTGTCAATTTCTCTGTTTATACACAAGCCTTTAAGCGAGTTTGCACACCAAGAAAATACACGTGACAAGTGGGATATTCCATCGTATCCCACGATAAATTGTTGCATAATTATTTTATACCAAGCCGTGGAAAATACAGTGGCCAACCCAATTAATACAGCCCCCAATGGTAAGGTCGAGTGTAACATTGTTGAGTATTCAACGGCTTTCCTGTTTGGTGCAGATTGGCTGTATTTCCCATGGCATGGTGTAAATCATAAATATAAATACAGCTATGTACTAGATTTTTGCTGTATTTTAGCAGAGTAAAGTAACTATACTAAGCAGTAAGAATAGCTGTTAATTTAAACAGAAAGCTTTATTGTTGTGTTTTTGAAGTTTTTCTTTGAGTCAGTTTTACGTTGATTAAAATTTGTGGTTCATAGTCCGTCCTAAATGTGTTTTCCTAGTTTTTAAGTAAATTTCGATTATTGCATGAGAAGACAAAAAATCTGAGATACTGAACGTTTATTATGGCTTCAACTCTGTTCCTTAGTATAATTAAGGTAGACCTTAGTCCCTGTTGGTATGAACCGTCGGCGAATTCCTACTGTTATGTATTCCATTTTTACCATTTTTATTCCCCCATAAGGGAAAAGCGAATTACAACTGAATTATAAATTGATTGATTCATTGATTAAGCAACATCTTTTTCGGTTGATATTGGAAAAGATATCACTTTCCGACTAGCCAATAACCTATTGTGCAAGTATTGCACTAAAAATGAAAAGAAAAACGAAGACCGGATCACATTGGAAACCAAGGCGTGCAACATTGCTCTCTTAAGTTTGCCAACATCTAATAAGTAACAGGATATTCATGCATTTTTTTTTTACTTATCTCTGTTATCTTTCCTGTGCGCTGCTCTAGCTTTGCATATTTCAGTTTCCCCGACATTTTGTGATGTCAATGCTTTGTTTTGAGAGTACTGTCGTAGAGCTCTCGTCTAGTGTAGACTAATGTTGCCTTCACTACACAATTAAACACACTCAAAGGTTGAGGCATAAGCGCATTGGTCAGCCGGGCCCAAGATAGAATGTCACAAGTTTCGCAACCGTCTCTTTTGACAAACGCACTAACCGTGAGGCTTCGCGTACTACGCTTGCACCCAGTTCTCTGTTCAGTGTCGGCAAAATATTAATTTTTTGTCAATACCGATTGTCATAAATTAGCGATAAAAGAGAGTTAATGAACTCTTTTAATAAAAACGCCCATTCCATAGGACTTCATATCCAGGAATTAGAAATAGAAATCAAAAGGTGCCTGACCAAGCAATGAACCTTGCCCCAGCAAAGACACACCTAACAAAAATATGACAAATAAGATTCACAACCTCTTTTTTTGCAACTTTCTTTATTTATTTAATGACATGTTAAAATTTATATAATAATAATGATAATGATCTTAATAATAATTATTATTATTATTAACGTTATCATTATTATTATTATTACATCTAGCCGCTTTACGTATGTACAATACAAACAATATATTCCTAAAATAATCCTGTTATAAGGAAAGCATATCCTTTATTCCACATTTTTGCTTTTGCATCAGATACGTTGTCTTGGCGATAACGGTCACGTATAAACCTTTTCCAGTCGTCTAATTGTTAGAGTTTAATTTGACAATCTCCATAGAAACCCTGCCGTTTTTCTGTCATATTGGCAAGTGTAATTGTAGTGCTATATGGCGTTTTTATCGCGTTGAATGTCTCCATACTGGCCTCAAGAAAAAGTCACAAGGTGGCGTTTCGTTTTTTTTTTATTTTTTTATTTTTTTTTATTTCTTTAGGCCTGAGAAGGAAATAAACCTCGTGGACGATACACGGAAAATAGATATCCGTGTATCTATCGATACACGGATATCTATTTTCTAGAAACAAGGGGTCGCTGTATTGTTATACTGAAGTAATAAAATTTCCCACCTTTAAGATGTAAAAAAACATTTTCATGTATATTAATACTCTCCATACTTTGGGTCAATGCTTTGTTTGGGTACGTCAGTATTCACACCTTGCTTTTTTTGAACACCGCTCTATTGGATGCTTCGCAAAAAAGTTGGGCGAAATTTTCAAGGATATTCTTCTTCTTGTAAGTCAAGAGCCAGGGTTTGTACCCTTTTTCAGAAACAAATTTTCAGGACTTTTCCAGGACACAGATTGATTTTTTCAGGACTCTCAAATTCAAATTAACCCTTTCACTTCCAAGATCTCAATGTTAATTCGCTGCATTTTTTTTTTTTTTTACCTTGAGTTTAACAGATTTCCGGAACTTTCCAGCACCAGTAGCCCTTTTCCAGGGTTTTCCAGGTTTTCCAGGACCCGTGTGAACCCTCAAAGCGCTTGTTTCGAGGGAATATACCACCGGACAACCTGCTGTTTGAGAGATTCGTGCAAATGAATATTAAGATACCTGTAAAAAATACAAATACTGACTGATAACGGTGCTTAAAACTCTCACTTAAAACTTGAATCTCTGCCGACCGCTGACTTAAAATTTGCAGGAGGCTAAGGCAGGTTATAATCTGTATATTGAGAAAATGTTCACATGAGAAGGATGAACGACGACAAATAACCAGATATATTGGTACGATATTTTCTAAAGCCTTGCTGAAGGCCTTCATTTGTAATTTGAGACAAAGAGACTGTTTTAAAATGTGAAAGCGGAACCGAAACTCACGTGGATCGTGTTTGTTAATGTTGGACATTGCCTCTTTTCTGGGCTGTTCCGAAAACGCGGAGTGCGGAGTGCGGAGTGCGGAGTGCGGAGTCTAAAAAAAATAAAAAATAAAAAAAAGAAATAAATAAAAAAAGAAATTTAGAAAAAAATAGAAATAAAAGGATTTAAAAGTGAATTAAAGGAATGATTTTAATTATCCCTTTAATTCACTTTTAAATTCTTTTATTTACGTATTTAAAAATACGTAAATAAGCTAGAAATAGAAATTTAAGAAATAAAAATAATAGTTATTTAAAAATTCGCACCGCCTGAGGTGGACTGTTCATATCACGTATATTTCATTCAGTCCATATGCTATATTCAACTCGCGATTTTCATAATTAGCAGTTCACTTTTAGGAAAAAAAAAGTAAAGAACAGTCCAGTTTTGACCATATCTAGAAAATGTGAGAAATTACACCTCCGGTTCTTTGGACAGTCGTGTTGCCTCGAAACAAACTCAAGCTTTGCTTTCCAAAAATAAACTACCCGTGTGAATTAACCCTTGAACCATTCAACAACTTGTCAACTGCGCGTCCTAAAGTTCTCGCAATTTGATTGATGGAATTTAAATTACAAAAACCTTGAAAACTTTTTCAGCGCTGAAAAATAGTGAGATAAAAGAAAAATGTGGATTGAGAAATAAAGAAACAAATAAATGCACAGGTAAAGCTGCATTTCGAGAAAACAAATTCTAACAATAAAATATTTTCCCAAAAAAGCCATTTTAACTGGCAGCGCCACTTGTCTCGCCAATTCCACGTGCAACTGCGGCCATGTATGTTTTTTCTGTTGGAATTGAATATCTTCTCCGATCGAAAATTACTGATTTCAATTTGGAAATAAAGTAAGGTTAGTACACACTACATAAAGGCTTTTAACGCAAAGCAAAGAAAAAAAAATTCGTAAAAGATGTCATTCACGCCGTGAAAATGATTTGTGTTTGAAAATAATCGAAACCGGGGAAACTAGGAATAAGTTAAGCCTCTTCCAGGCGTTCAGTTAGGCCCTCTTTACACGACCCCGGATTGCTTTTTACCCCAGGTTGAATCACCGCATAGAGTGCTAAAAATATACACTTTACACAAAAAAATCCTAGAAAGTATAACGGAATATATGGTGGGAGGTCCTGATGTAGAAACCAAAAAAAAAAAAAAAAAAAAAAAAAACCCGAAACAACATGGTTATTTGACTGAAAGTACCAACCCGGGTTGGCTTTTGGCCCACTGTTTACATGTAAGAACTGCAGAAATTTCAACCCTTCTCGCCGGGTCAACCCGAGTTTCGACATACCCGGCAAGGGGGGCTGACCCGCCTAGACTACTGATTTCATGTAAACGCTTATAAAAAACTGACTGCAAAAGGGTTACCCCCCGCGGTGATTCAACCTGGGGGAACCTGGGGTAAAAAGCAACCTGGGTTCGTGTAAAGAGGGCCTTAGTTGGGGCGCAGCGCAAAAAAACAGCGGGAAATCATATGGGAGAAACGCGGCGAGAGAAAGCGCTTCTCCTGTATTTTTTCGTTCGCCGTTTTTCGCGCTGAGCCCCAATTAACTGAACGCCGGCCTGGAAGAAGCTTAACTTATTCCTAGTTCCCAGTGTTTCAATTATTTTCAGACCCAAATCATTTTCACGGCGCGGATAGCATCTTTTTCTGAGGAATCTTTTTCTTTGTTTTGCGTTAAAAGCCTTCAAGTAGTGTGTACTATTTCCAAATTGAAATCAGTAATTTTTGATCGGAGAAGATATTAAATTCCAACAGAAAAAATACATGGCCGCAGTTGCACGTGGAATTGGCGAGACAAGTGGCGCTGCCAGTTAATGGCTTTTTTGGGAAAATATTTTTTTGTTAGAATTATTTTGTTTTCTCAAAGTGCAGCTTTACCTGTGTATTTATTTGTTTCTTTATTTCTCAATCCACTTTTTTTTTATCTTACTATTTTTCAGCGCTGAAAAGACTTTCAAGGTTTTTGTTTGAATTTCATCAATCAAATTGCGAGAACTTTAGGACACGCAGTTGACAAGTTGTTGAATGGTTCAAGGGTTAATTCACACAGGCAGTTTTGGAAAGCAAAGCTTGAGTTTGTTTCGAGGCAACACGACTTTCCAAGGAAACCGAAGGTGTAATTTGTCACATTTTCTAGATATGGTCAAAACTGGACTGTTCTTTACTTTTTTTTTTCCTAAAAGTGAACTGCTAATTATGAAAATCGCGAGTTGAATATAGCATTTGGACTGGAAATATACGCGATATGAACAGTCCACCTCAGGCGGCGTGAATGTTTTAATAATTATTATTTTTATTTCTCAAATTTCTATTTCTAGTTCATTTATGTATTTAATTATTCTTTTAATTCACGTTTAAATTCTTTATTTAATTTTTTTCAATTTCTTTTTTTTTCTTTTTTTTTTTCTTTTTAGACTCCACATTCCGCACTCCGCACTCCGCACTCCGCACTCCTCGTTTTCGGATTTTGATTTTTGGCGACTGGGGACGTCGACACGGCAGAGCCAAAATACTCTTGACGACACCGAACGAGCCTGATATGGCACCGAAGAGTACCAAAAAAGGTACGATTAGGTATATTTACCCACACCCGAATCTGGCCACAAATCCGGGAACATCAGTGACTTGGCTACTACAAAATAATAGGACAATAGACACGGCTTTTGATTGTTTAATTGTGGATTTGGATTAAGTAATCGGGTGTAATCAAACCTGACACTGTCATTTCTTTTATGCGTGGCTGGTTTGAGTTACTATAGACCTTATTCATAAATGGCTGCCGATTTAAAATTCTTTTGTATACATTTAAACTAGCCCGAATAACTTCGCGTGAGAATAAAAATCGTTTGGATTATTAACTCAAAAACGAGGTTAATTGGGCTAATTTTAATACTTACACAATAATTTTCAGTTCGCAGCCATTTATGTGTAGGGTCTATTCTGATAGCGAATTCAACAAAACTAAGAACAAGAAGCCGTCGTAACATTAGATTTAGCTTTCAAGGAGACATTTTCTTTTCAATAATGAAAATTTTAAGTTGTTTAAGACTGAAATAAGTTGTCAGGGCTGTGCTGTAGAGGCGTCCGGGTGCCACAGGCGAGCACCCAGGACTTCATGGTTAGGAACCTTTGGGCTCCTTATAATTTTTTTTCGACTTCAGCCTTGGTTGCATGAGGAAATTTCAGTTAAATACATTAAAATGCTTCTAGGGTTGGCTACTTCATATTTTTGATATTTCATTCCACTAATTCTTCACTTTCAAAGCACCACCATATTCACTGAAAAACAGCAAGCTCAGTTTAAATGACATTCAAATTTTTGTTCTGATATACACTATGCATTGTGGTTCCAAGCAATAAGACTTCGTTTTGCTTTTAAATACGAGAGTAAACCCTTCCTAGAGGGCAGTTTCATGGTTTGAAATATCTATTTAATCAACAGGATGGAGAACTCACCCAGCAGGAGGTAGGAACATATTCCTGATACCCATAATTCTCTGGTTTATTTTTATAACAACTGATCGAAACTGACTAACCGGTTTGTAAATAAACAAGACGATCTAAGATCGAAAGTCGGGCTGTAGCTAGACGTGCTACTAGCTACGAGTGTTGATCATTTGCGGTGCGCAGCGATTCTAAAAATAGCATGTACAGATGCATGTCCCAAAGAAATATCATTAAACCGTAATCATCACGAAAGCATTGCTTATTTTAACTGACCGATAGATGAAAGTGAAAGCCACGGTAATCGTAGTGAAGTTAATTTGAGTTGTGACGTCACTTACGTGTTTGAGGAGATTGAGGTCACTGTCTTTTTCTCTCACCCTGTTCGTGCGCTGCGGTTATTTCATGTGTACTACAGTCTGCACTTCTCGGAGTTCATAACAATATTGTCACCGAGTGAGGGTTTATAATAGCGTGGAAACCCTGTAATAAGTTCGCAATGGATGGTACTTCTAACAGTACACATGCACCTGAGGGCTTGCTTCTACCATATTCGTCTCTTGCATGAGAATCAAATATCTTCAAACTCCCATTATCAGTATGAGAGATACTGACATCAATACATTCTATTGTCAGAATAAATGAAGAACAGTTTTGCAACAAGACTGATTCGAAAGCCCTGTCTTTAGACATAATGTACTGATATCCCTCAATTATTGAATCACAGTGATGTAGAATACCAGTGCAGCTTTCACTGTAATTAATTAAGATGGTAAATTATTTTTCTCAGACATAGCGATCTCCAATTGACGATAATTCTGTCTGTATTGGATATACCCCTGCCCTGAACATTGTGACAGTGTTGAATACAATAATTGATTACCATCTCCATAATTTGCACCAGGTCATTACAGCTATGTATTCCCTTAATCTTATTATAAATCAAAGCGCTCAAACTCACAGCAACAAATTGTTTTCCAGCATCATCACCAAAGTACATAATATCACATTGAACATATGGTCCTAATGATTGATAGAGTAGGATTAATACTATGAAGAGGATCTGTTTCAATGTCACTACACAGAGTAGCACAATGACCTATGTGGCTCGCGTTCCTGAACACATTAGATGATGTATTACAGCTATACATATACAAAGATAGATATTTGCCCAAAGAATCTCTGCAACTCGATGATTTTCGATTCCGTGTTGACCGTGTAGAATGCCATTTCTTTCTCATCTTTTGTACAAACTTGAAACTGTCATTATTGCTCCTAATTCACGTCATCAAAACTAAAAATCGTAACCATTTAATAAATAAAGTCAAGAATCTGGGATATGCTAGACGATTGATAGATGAACAACCTCGCCAAGTGATTAGACTTCTGCAGTTTTTCATTCGCGCGTTATCCGGAGAATTTTATAGAGTGTTGGCGGCCGTAAAGTAAGACAAATATCTGTCATTGAGTTTTGCAATTGAAACGAAAAGTTATAACTCCAGAGTTCCGGCACGTTGAAATTGATACTTCTTCTGGTGCAAGAACAGCTGAGTTAGCAAGAACTAGAGCGATAACTCGTCCTTTGACCTACGCGAACGCCCTCTCGGGCCGCCATTTATTGTCACGTAACGCAAAAGCTTGGAAACAGGAAATACGAGGGTAAACCTATTGTCGCTCGCCCGACTAATAAAAAAAAACCCGTCAGTTTTAATGGATTTTCATTCTTAACCTAGATCCACCAGCCTCAATTAAGGAATAAAAGTGTCATGGAAGGTGACAGTGTGGAAGTGAACTGTAATGCAACTGCCATCCCTGATTCAACTGTTATCTGGGGCTGCTCGTCGGAAATTGTGAATAGAACCCCTGAGAGGTACAAAGACCATGTTTTATAGGCGTGGCTTGAAATGTTTTTCTCCCATAGTGAGTACCCATTCGAAAGCAACACATTAACTGACGTCACCGGTACGGCGAAAGTCCCCGCTGTGGGACCATTTGACGCCTAACACCCTAAGAGGTAGCAAATCCTCTTTTTAACCCCTAACAGTTACGACGAGCACCCCCGTCCATTTTACATGGGAGACCCCCCCCCCCCCTTAGGGCGTTTGAATAGTTTCCTAAAGGGTTTTCTTTACTGCAAAAGAAAACCACTATTTAAAGATTATGGCCGAATTAAAATTGCTATTTGAATTATAAGGAAAGTTTTTTTTACGAAAATAACAAATAGGAGAATGAAAAGAATATGATACATAACAATTAAAAACAAATACTTAAGAATGACATGAACTCCGGGATGTATTTTCCACTTCCAAAAGTATGAAATACTGGAAGATCTTTCTGGTAGGTGCATAAATCGAATATTTCCTGAAGCCACATTACATGTGAATGTTGAAAATGAGGCGCTACGCGGTTTTGATAAGCACCAGCCTAATGGGTCACCAGACTCGAATGCAGAATTAACTGTACTTTACCTTAGAGTTTTCCTAACATAGAAAGCACACATAGAAAATATTATTTTTCGTTTTCTTTTCTTGTTGTAGGCACCAACTTGATAGGCCACAGGATTACAAATGCAGACTTTACCTTAATTACCTTTTTTATACAGACTCTTTCTTGTTCTTAGAACTTAATTTTTATCTTTAAAGCCTGTGATCGTGGAATCTTCAGTCGTGTGATTAATTTCTTATTATAGCGAAGGTTTCTCTGGACAGTATGTGGTCGATATTGGCCCTTAGTCTTTTCTGTACAGCTCGGTCCGTTATGCCAAGACCTCAAACCGATATTCTCCCAGTGTAGCCCTTACGCCTGGTTAATGAGTTATGCAACATTTGTTGAATTACAATTTGTGACAATCATCATGGTTGTTGCAACAAGTGTAGATAAATGACTACTACCAGCCTTGGTTAAGCTAGCTACTAACCTACAAGTTGTTAATAATGTAGATGTCAGGTTCTACATGACTTTACATTGCACACATGATGTCCTTCATATGCTAGCCATGCGAATAAATGTAAGGAGACAATAAGAGCATATTTTTCTCTGAAGTAACTATTTATAGCGAGAGGTCATAATTGATCGTTTTGTTTAATTTCCTTGCAGATGGACCTGAAAATGTCATCTTTACCACAAATACAACAAGCAAAGTTTGTAGAGGAATTGTAATAAACTTCACATGCACTGCTGAAACCAATCCACCAGTGCACACTTTTTCGTTGTATGAAAATGACACTGATTACAAACATGGGAATATCAGGAACTTGGATTAAAACGATAGATAATGCTTGCCAGTTTGTGTTCAGATGTGAGGCTAATAATTCTGTGCAGGGCACTGGAAAAGTTGAAAATTTACAGAGTATGTAAATAACATGTAATTAACATGAAAATAATCAAAAAGAGACTGTTAAGAACAATTTACATGATTTTTCCCCCTTTTACATGTTTTGGAGGTTTCATGTAAAAAACATGTAAATATTTTAAGTGAAACATGTAAATGATGAAGAAAACACTGTAAATGTTTCAAAGCAAAGGGCTAAGATCATGTAAATAACATGTAGACTGTTCCTGCAAATACTGTAAATAGCCTGTAAATTTCTTGTGATTCAACCTGGAACCCCGTAAATAACATGTAAATTTAATACAGGGAGGCTGCCATAATACTGTAAATAACATGTAAATAAAAAAAGGTGAGGCTGTAAACAACATGTAAATAAAAAAAGGGAGGCTGTAAATTACATGGAAAATAAAAACAGGAACCTGTAAATAACGTGTAAATCAAAAAAGGGAGCCTGTAAATAACATGTAAATCGAAAAGGGAGCCTGTAAATAACATGTAAATCGAAAAAGGGAGTCTGTAAATAACATGGAAATCAAAAAAGGAGCCCATAAAGAACATGTAAATCGAAAAAGGGAGCCTGTAAATAACATGTAAATCAAAAAAGGGAGCCTGTAAATAACATGTAAATCGTAAAAGGGAACCTGTAAATAACATGTAAATCGAAGAAGGGAGCCTGTAAATAACATGTAAATCGAAGAAGGGGGCCTGTAAATAACATGTAAATCGAAAAAGGGAGCCTGTAAATAACACTTAAATCAAAAAAGGCAGCCTGTAAATAACATGGAAATCGAAAAAGGGAGCCTGTAAATAGCATGTAAATGGAAAAAGAGAGCCTGTAAATAACATGGAAATCGAAAAAGGGACCCTGTAAATAACATGTAAATTGAAAAGGGGAGCCTGTAAATAACCTGTAAATTGAAAAAGGGAGCCTCCAAATAACCTGTAAATTGAAAAAGGGAGCCTGTAAATAACCTGGAAATGGAAAAAGGGAGCCTGTAAATAACATAGAAATCGAAAAAGGGAGGCAGAAACCCTGTACGATAAATGACTTGTAAATAATAACTTGAAGAAAAATGCATGGAATGTACTGTTTTATTGTAATCAAATCTGTTGACCTCAATTATAATAGTAGAAAATATGCAAATTTATACAGAATCAGAAATTTATTGCAATCAGAACAAGCTCAGTAAAATTCAAATAGTTTTTATATGCCATGAATAAGGTTTACAATGTATACATTGCAACAAATAAAACATGTTTTCTTTTCTATCTATCCATAACAAGATGACTTAAATGTAATTTTGTGCATGGCCAAAATATTTTAAATTACCATGACTGAGCTCCTTTAACCGAATTCAAGCACTTTTCAAGAAGACTACCAAAATTCAAGACCTTTTCAAGATTGTGCGAAACCATGTCATATTCAGCTCTATTTAATTCATAAATAATAAAATGATTAAGAACTATACTGTTGTCAGCTACAACTAGTAAAAATTTTGCAATTTAGGTGTATTACTAAATGAAAATTGTTTGCGAATGGATACCTGTCTTAAATATATACTAAATCCACAAAGTCAAATGTAACATGATGATAATAACTTCGTCACAAAATGAATGAATAAACTGTTTTTCCTCACTAAGTAATTAATGTAGGATTAAATTAGCCTTAATAATTGTTATGAAAAATGGGGGAGGCACGATGGCCTCGTAGTTACATGTAGTGCGCTCAACTCCTGATCCAGCGATCCGGGTTCAAGCCCTAGGCGGGTACATTCTGTTGTGTTGTTGGGCAACACACTTTACTCTCAGTGCCTCTCCACCCAGGTGTATAAGTGGGTACCAGCCAATTTAATGGTGGGATAACCCTGCAATGGACTGGCATCTCATCCAGGGGGAGTAGATATAGTCCTAGTTGCTTCCTGCTACAGAAAGCGGGATAAGCTCCAGCCTGTTGGGCCACGTGGCTCATATGCAGACTTTACCTTTACCTTATTATGAAAATTACTGTAATGTAAGTGTGAAGTATTGATCAACGTTTTTCATAGAGTGAATTATTCTTTTGAAATAACAGAAAAAGGGAGAAAAAACATTTACCACAAGATAGAGATTGACATTCATAAAAACATTCATGCCAAAGGAATACTACATTGCATAACATAAAACAAGGCTTCTGACATCTTTTAGGCTATGTTTACAAAGTCACAGTTTCCTTCTTTTTCCAAAACTGTACAGAATCCAAACAGTATGTAAACATTTTGGACCCCTGACAAAACATTCACTGTAAACAATATTCAAAATTTTACTTTTTCTTTTTGTGATAAAAAAAACTGTACTGTAAAAAAAAGTTCATAGGGGCCTGTTGAAATTGAAAGGCCTATCTAGTACAATAGTTCCCATAACACATCATAAGTTAATAAATTATTGTTCTGGTACTACATGTATGTAAACATAGCCTTTTCTTTTTATGATGAAATCTTATAGCTGCTGTATTGAACAATAAGTATCAACCTAGCAATCTAAGATATTTAAATTTGATGCTAATTCACTAACACAGGTACAGTGTAGGTGATACTTCAAAGCATTAAAAAATGTTTAAAGTGGTTGAATTTATACCAGAAAGCTGCCAGAGCATATCAAAGTGTTGAAGGTCACCATGTTAGACTGTAATGCACCAGGGGCCCATTTCTCGAAGGTCCCAAAAAGTTTTCGCACCCAGAAAGCCATACCAAAATCTGAAATCTTATGCTTACAGAGCTGTTTTAATAGCTTATTCTCAATAGGAACAGCGGTTTCCTTCACACAAGAAGTTTCAGGCATATACAGCTCTTAGTTTTTAGACACAGCTCAATTAAAGATGGCTTTGTGGGCCCGAAAAGTTTCCAGGGCCTTCAAGAAATGGGCCTTGGACCCCTTATAGAGTCAAAAGTACTGTAGACTTCTCAGTGGCTGATTTTTTCCTGATCAAGCATCAATGCCAAGGAGTATGCATGTATTGACCACTCTCAATTTCACTTCATCCTAAAAGTAACATAAAACATTTCGTTAAATAAGATAAGTTATGTCTGAGTATGAATCTGCAAATTCTGTGTATGATATCAATCAGCGAATTTTACACTGGAGTTATTATTTTGTTTCTTATCATTCCAATATATACTGTGTCCTTTGAAATCGGACTGTAGCCAGTCATGTTGACTGGCCAAAGTAATTTTAGCTCGGTCACGTCTCGTTTCTGACCAGTCAGGATATTTACGCAAAAATCAAGTACATGTAATGTGAGCCAAATTAAACCCACAAATATAGTTTGTTTGTTCCAGTCACTGCTAGACCGTTTAAAAATTGGCTTAATATTTTTCCAAACAGATTTAACCCCAGTCACTCGAATGGCATTCCTATCGATCTTGAATGCATGACAAACAGCAAGCGAATGGTCTTTAGCCATTTGAACAGATACATGTATGCATTGGTGTATGTTTTCATTAGAGGTCATAATAAAAAAGAGATTAAAAACTCTCAGATTTACAGTTGGGGATTTGATTGTTTATTCAAGAATGAACAACGTGACCGTCTCAACATGACATGACTGGTCAACATGACCGGCGAGTGAAGTTTTTGGCCAGTCAAGTCACCATTCTGGCCAGACATTGCCCGTTGACCGGCCATTATTTTGAGCCCTGAATATTTAACAATCAAACAGATCTTACATCTACATCTGTAGCTACTGTGTGACAAAAACTTTGCATCTCTGATTGGAAGGCACTGAATGTCAGAGGATGTAGAAGAACTAAACTCAAAATGTGTGGCAGTAAATATTCAATGTTCACTATCTTCTACATTCTAATATTCATGCACAATAAATCAAACTCCTATCAAACAATGTTTAAATAATAAGTCAAGTTATTTACAGACACAATTTGATTGTTTCTTATGTGCACTTATGCTCTATTGGTGGACAAAGGTACAGCTGATGTCATAAATGTTTGTTTTTGTTTCTGTTATGTATTACGAAGCAGATAGATTCTATGTTGTCACGCATCTGTTCAGAAATAGATCACAGAAGACATCGAAATGTGGTAAGAACATCAGTGACACATGCCTGAAAAATTCACAGATTCTGTGACACACTCTGGTAATGGCTTATGTGAATATTCTTTGTTTTTACCACATTTTGGTGTTATCTGTGATCTACTCAGGGCAGGAAAAACCCAGGTCTGATTTCCTCAGCCAAGTAAATTTTGCTCTTGGACAAGTGAAAATAGAAGTTTAGTGGCCCGGTAGGCAAGTGAAATTACAATGTAGCCTCAGTTGTCTTGTGAGTCTGACTAAAAATGCCAGCTTGAGAAATGATAATTTCCAGTCATTCCATTTCAAAACTTAAGACCTAAAGATTAGTTAATTATTAGGTTGAAAGCAAGAATTTATAGTTAGGAATTCGAGCGTACTTCATTCGCATTTGTCCTCTGATTTCCTCACTGGCCACCACACTGGCAACTAATATTTAAATGGGGGCAAGTGAAAACTGAAATTGACTGGCCCACTGGGCAAGTGACTTACAATTTTTTTTCCTGCCCTGCTACAGATGAATGAACAGATGCATGACACATGAAACCTACATGTATTTGGTAAAAGCCCACTTTCGTCCAAGTAAAATGTACAGCTGTGACAGGGCTCTAAAGTGCTGTCTGGTCATCCCAGGGTGAGGCAATCGATTGAAATTGATCCATAAATTGATATAAATCAATAAATTGAAATTAATGTAAGTGTTATCAGTGCTATCAATCAACTGAAAGAAATTCATACTCACATGCTAGAGAAGTTTCAAGTTATTGATTTGATTTTACCAAATTTATCAGTCATTAGAGAATCAATTGAAAGTTGGCCTCTCTTTGTTAGTTCACATAAACTGTAGAAAAATTGTGTCCCTCAACACAATGTTTGATTGTAACTTTTTTATGTAGATTTCAAAGGCACTACCAAAGACCCCCAAAACATAGTTCCCGATACATGTATGCCAACAAAATATTCTGTTTACAAGATACAATGTTATGTTTTTATGCAATTGTATTCATGATTTCATATTTCACTTTATATCTTTCTTATTAAATGTTGCTTAAAAGATAAGCTAGTATCAGCAAAATTGATAATGCTTATTGAAAATTTGATCACAATCGATTACTCATGACGAATCCTTTTATTGATTTCTGATATCATTGACTAATTTCTATTGATTGTTATGAAATAATCGATTGATTATACTGTGTCGTCCAAGACAAGTACATTTTCCTGCCTGGGCAAGTTACTCTTCCTTTTTTTTTTTTTTTTCAAGTCCTGTGTAGTTTTCATGACAGTTTGAGGTACATGTATACCTCTTTATAAAGTATCGTAGTGTTTTTTTTGTGAAAGAAAATTTCACAACATTTAACTTACTATTAGCACCAGTGGGTGCAATGTCCACGTACAGTTGAGTAGCATATTGTAACTTGCATGTAGGTACAACTGTAGACACTTGAGTAACTTCAGAATACTTACATTAGCATAAGAGAAATTTCTCTGCTGAAGATGGCACATTACATTTTAGCTTACTAGCATTCACATCAGAAGGCAACATAACCTTACAAGAGAATGCATCAGAAGGAATCATAAGGTGCGTATAAGCCAATAACAAATGTCGCATGCTCTTACTCGGTTATCGAGAACAGATAATAACAGATCATAAAGCTCTTTATGCACGGCTGGTAAACATCAACAAAGTCGATGCCACAAGCAATGTAACTTCTCCTTGATAATGACACATTCACAACCAAAGGCAAAACGAAATGTATACGTATTTTGACGTTACTTAACTCTACTCGTTCAATTTATGCAAAACTTGCTCACCTCTTGTTGTTGTTGTTGCCTGTAATCGCTATCTTCAGCTTCTGGGTAACGGAAAACTTTGCCTTGAAACCGTGCACGATGACGAAGCGAAGGTAGAGTGGATTTTGGCCTGTTAAAACAGAGCTCGAGTTCGATGCAAGTTCCAACGAACTGCCAAACATGGCGGGAGAACCGAGAGGACCTGGTACCTAACATGAAGACCGCTGATTCCTGTTTGTTGGAGATCGGGCACTCACAAGGCTGGTATGCTCTTACAAAGGGACTGGGATAACAGTGACGGCAATGAAAGCACAGAACGGTAGAAATCACCAAAAAAAAGACAAAATGTCATTTTGGGTTACCGAAAAAAAGTCAGCTATCATTTTCGGAAAGGCGATAAGTCCTAACGTTTTCGGGAAATGGACAAAAAAGCCCTAATAAGTACGAGAATACTCAAGCTCCTCTAGAATAACCGAACAGATAATTTTTTTTTTTTTTTTTTGCGCAACCTAAAATTAACCTACAGAGCTTTGAAAGTACACCAGATAGCCTAAAACAGCGTTTCAAAGCATTCGAGAGAAAACGGTCGTTGGGCCGGCCGTGTCCCTTACGGTTCCTTGCCTAACCTAACTCGCGTCAGTTCAAACTCGGTTACCAGGGCTCTTTCCGTCTTGAACTCACACAACACGCGACGCTTTCATGGTCCTTCATGAGTAAATACGTACGTGTCCGAGAATTAATTTTTCTCTTCTCTAGAGACGTAAGCTTGGGACGCCTGCATGTGCAGTAACAATTCTAGCTTTATTTTGTCGTTGTGGATGCGCGGAAAGTTCACAAAAAGACAGCTTAGTGCGGTGTCGATCAACGCAGCGATTTAGTTTGGTGCATACCTTCTAACCCAACTTCAATTTAAAAGACTGAAAGTCCGCGAATCGATCGATTTTCGGTATCAGTGACTCCTGGACGGCTTATTAACTTTTATTAATAATCTCTTTTTCTCAATACATCGCGCTCGTTTTAATATTTTATCCTAATTTTTGTTTTTTTTTGAAAATGTTACCTGAAGGGCCCATTAACCGATTTATGCGCGCCCTCGCGCGCGTTGCTCAGGAGGTGAAATTTTAATTCCGGTCACTTACGTCAGCCTGACCGCGGAAAATAAAAACTCAATAACTTGCAAATTCACTTACATTTTAGATGTTTTTCTTTGTTTTTCACAAAATGCAAAGTAAAAAAAGTACAAGCAAAGACAAAATAAGAGAAGGACAGAAAAACAAGAGCAATAGAAAGAGAAAAACTAACTCCATGTGGCTTTGCTAGATCTTACGTAAGTGCACTGGTAGTGTAAATTGCGGAGGCGCTGATAGAGTAACTTCCAATATATATCGGGCGCACTTCCGGTTTCTTTAAATGCTAAAGGAGACGCGGTTTTTCATTTAGTAATATAAGCACAATACCGCTGGACACTAGCCTGCGCTGATGCTTTGATGATGAATTTTAAAATAACAGCAGTAGCAGCTTAAACGATAAAATTGTGGCCGTCTTCATCTTAATTTAAAGTCTAAGATTGCTGAATGCTGCGCCGGAGCCGATGACAGGACGGAAAACGCGTGCACTGTAAGTACCTACCGTTGTCCCATACAAAGCCTTAGGAAACTTTCCTAAGGCTTTGTATGGGCTTTTATCTGGAACTATTTGGTAGCCCTCCAGGTTGCTCCATTATGCTTACCGCAAGGCGTCATAATCTCGCCGCTTTGTGACAGAAATGTTGTTGAACTAAAAGTGAACCAGAACACCAACAGACCTATCAGATGAAGGAATGTTACGCATCAATGACACGTCATCGATCGCTTGTCAAACTTTGTCAATAAACATGACTTCCTCTTACGTAATCGGCTCAATGGATGTACTATTATTATACCACTGGTAAGGGAATAATTAAATAAATCCGATCTTAGAAGCCTGCGGCAGGTCGGATGATATTGGAACGCGTGGAAAATGTATTTTAAATTTTAAAAAAAAAAAAAAAAGCTTCCCGGTTAATTTTTATCGTTTTATCGCGTTCAGATAGGCCGCTGTCCATTAGAATTTTCCACAACATTATTGAAACGCGGACACACACTTAGCAATAGGGAAATCGAGTACCGAAGGCGATCGCCGACAAAAAGCGCGCGCTTGAAAAAGTAACAATTGCACGTCAAATTCGTGAAAATACAATCGAAGAAAAACGCAGGATGCGGCATCAAAGAAAGAAACGCAAACGACTGACAAGGACAGCAAGGGAAAGGGAGAACAGAGAAATGCGAATTTAAAAGAAAAGAGATGCAAATTCTCGCGCTAAGGAATTGGCGCGAATTTACTATGGCAAATGGAAAGCATTAGCCGAACAGAATAAAAAGACCCTGGACAAAACCAAAATAAGTCTGTTAGCGTCAAAATAGAATATAATAGGTATCGGAAAATGAGCAGTTGGTTACAAATCAAAGGAGACCTATGGCCAAACTCGTGTATTAGGTAATCTAGAGATGAAACATATTGGTGCAAAACAAGGACTGGTAAAGGCTAAGGGTTCTTGGGTCACGGAGGACACTCCACCCAGCAAATCATAGAGTACTCTCCCCCCTCTTCTATTCAATAGCTGCTTCGTTCATTAAAAGTTGTTCGTTTCGCTCATATAAGCTCATTAAGGTCGAGTAATAAGACACATTCTCATCAAAGCTTACCACATTAGCTTTTCAGGCCACTTTCCAGCAAACAAATGCACATCTCCTGGTCATTTTGAACGCCTGGACGACTCAAATGCTCCTGAAATTCAGCCTTCAAGTTGGCCATAGTACTAATTCGAACATTCGAAGTCAACTCCACTTCGATTTAGCGAAACACCTATTATTAATAGTCGTGTAAAAGCTACAAAATCATCAATATTCGGGCTGGCACGATGCACGCATTGAGTAGTAGGCTCACAGTGACTGCACGGTTACTATTCCAGTATGGCGTCGGGCTCGGTTACTATTCCAATATGGCGTCGGGCGCGGTTACTATTCCAACATGGCGTCGGGCCGACTAATTACGAGCAGTGTCTAGACCTGAGTGAGTGTAAGAGTGTGTGAGTGTGTGAGTGTGTGAGTGTGTGAGTGAGTGAGTGAGTGTGTGAGTGAGTGAGTGAGTGAGTGAGTGAGTGAGTGAGTGACATATCTGCATATCGGAGTCCCCGCAACAAACACGTTTCTACGCTTCGCGTATCCACGAGTTTAAAAACGATATAACCGAATGGAAGCTCAACATAAACATAACTAGCATGATCTTGCATTGTACACAACGTCCCGGAGTGTGACTTCAACATAAACTCATAGGGGGAAGGGAGAGTGCGGCCCTCGAAATTCGTCTCCTTTTTATGATGAAATTGAAAAAAAACTGCTATCATTTTCATAAAATAAGGCAGGGAATTTGCCACATTCTGAAATGAATAAGCGGGAGTTCATTCATCTTTGTTTGTCAGGCAGACAGGCAAAACTTTCGACTGAAAAGGACAGTTATTGAACTTTGAGCATTTTCCCTTCGGTTTTAATTTCCTGTGTAGTGTGAATCTTGCCCTACCAGGGCTACCACAGATCTAGAAAATGGCCAGGGAAAGAAATTTCAAGGTCAGAGAAAAGTCAGTGAAATTGAAGTCCTTACACTACTGAGCTGGAAGAAATATTTCAGATCTCAACAATGTCTTAATGAAGAGGGCAAAAACTGCTGCTCAAAGGCTGAAAGGGCAGGCTAGACATTTTGTGTCTATTTGGTCAAGGAAATTTTATTTTTATCGTGGATAGGTCAGTGTAGGTCAGTGCCTTGAGAGTCAGGGAATTTTGGAAAGTTCTGTTTGTGGCAACCATGCCAACCCTCTGTGTGTCTCTCTTCATATTAAATAGTATGAGCTGTTTTCAGAAACTCACTGTCAAATTTTATGGTATATTTTTCTGTAATAATAACTAATTATTATCATTGGCTTTCCATTGTTAGTCTTTGACCTAAGCTACAAAGTCTCAAGGTCAATTTTTTGACCAACTGGAGGTAAAACTAATTATAACTTGCTTGCACATCTAAAAATAAACAAAGCTGAAACTTGGTGGGTTACCTTCGGAACCCATCTGTTCTGTTTTCTAAATTCCCTGTGACCAGTCCCTTCGTTTGAACTCTTAAGGGGACTAGTTGCAGGGACTAGTCCCCTCGTGTGGGCCGACCTTTAGGAATAAGTGCAGCATTGCACACCTTCTTCACACTAGTGCCATGGTACACATGTAAACAAAGCTCATACAGCTTGATGAAGCGCAAAAGAAATAATTACGCAGCTTAATATTCTGCCCATCAGAGCTGGTGCATGATACAGTTCTTTGGGTGTGTTTCTACATGACCAAATGATCCGCTTCGACCTGTTTTAAGACTTATCGGCATCTATGGTACCGTCTATCTAGTGTATAGATGTAGTACTTTTAAATGAGTTCAGAGGATTTATTCATTTGATCATTATCATCTGCCACGCAAGG
Source organism: Orbicella franksi (assembly GCF_964199315.1). Classification (NCBI taxonomy): domain Eukaryota; kingdom Metazoa; phylum Cnidaria; class Anthozoa; order Scleractinia; family Merulinidae; genus Orbicella; species Orbicella franksi. The sequence goes on from NC_138151.1 coordinate 24,308,000, forward strand.
GGTCCCACTGCATAAAGGAACTATTGTTTGTGCATGAAACAAAAGCACACCTCTAGTACATATTTTGGATGATGCGTATCAGTTGGTCCTTTATATTTCTCTTCTCAGATAATCCCCCTTCATCTGGTGTTCTTCAGATCTTATGACAATTATATGGCAGTGAAATAGATTACAACACCATGCATATCAATCGTGTCTACTAATAACATTTGCAAATAAGAAGAAAAGAATGTTAACTTTTGAAACCTGTTGCTATGTTTGTCGGGCTGAGGTCGATAATGACGGTACAAATACTCTGAGCCAATAAAGAGGAAAGATTGATTTCTTGAATATGGAACAAAATTTAAGCATCTATACTTGTGGCAAAACTTTATAGAAAAGGCAAAAACTGAAATGCCAGTAGAATGGAGATGTCCGTTTCATAGAAGTAATTTTTTTTATTAATCCTTGAACTGTGTTTCCTACTACATTAGTGATCACTGTGAGATCTAGCATGATGTAAATGTAGGCAAAAATGGTATACTGAATTATTTGAGCCTAAGCCTTCTTGGGGTTGTGAGGTTTGGAAAGAAAGGAAGAACAAGAAAATAATCAATAATAGAGAAATTGCGTATATGCAAGATAACACTTTGTTTGCATTGTTACAACAGGAAATCAGTATTCCTGTTGTTAAGATGTCACATCTTTTATCAGCAGGACTGCCAAGATGACTCATCTTTTGTCAGTTTCTGCTTGCTGTTGTCACAATAACTCTTGCATTCTACTAGCAAAGGCCAAAAATTACCTTTAAGATGAAACAACAAGGCTATGGCTCAAGAAACTTTGTATTAGGACACTGCCAGCTTGAATCTAGAAGTCTGCATTTAGATTTTGAGTTTAAGCAGAGACTCTTCCTTTTTCTAAAATTTAATAAGATCTATTCGCAAGAATAGATTATAAGATTATAAGAATCATTTCAGACAGTTTTGTTTCAACCATGAACCTGAAGTGAAGGGAATGTTTTTATTTACAATTTACAGAACGAAACAGTTGATAAACTCTCTCTCTCTCTCTCTCTCTTTTTATTCACACAAGACTTGGCTGATTTAGCTGCTTCCCCGTTTTTTTTGTTTTTTTTTTTTATCAGCAGCTCCTTTTCCGAGGTGTCGATTTCTGAATTTTAGCAAACGTCCTGAATGTTTGGGGAGACACTGCTTGCTACTTTTGACCACTTTGTTTTGGTGTCATCGGAGACGCATTTTCTACATTTAGTGATGATGAATTCTAGGAGAGCTTACGAGCTACGCGAGGCCGGGGTTGACCTCTTGAGGGTATCGTTGCTGGATCTGGAAACGGAGTGCCACGTGAGATCTCTTCATGTTGAAGAGACAACGCACCAAAATCAAGGTCGTTTAGAAATGTTTTGAGAAAACCAAACCTTGGATCCTTTAGCCATGAACTCTTTTGAGTTTGTTGCCGGAATAAAACAGCGAGAAAACCAAACGATGACGCCACAACAACAAAATCTGACCCAACGTTGCCGCCAAACATCGATCCGTCGACTTGCCGAAGTGTAGCTCTTTCGATCATTTAAATTCTTCGGGAAAACTTTGAACAACCACATTTTTTCGAAAATATTGGCTCGGGCTAGCGCCACAAAGACTGGAACTTAGAACATACCAAGATATAACATATCTCTCAAGAGAGTTCAGCTTGTCGCTGATAACACGAGGAAAGGGCGAGAAGCCCTTTCTCAGTGCCATCCTGCCACCAAAAAACGACTCGTGGTTGAAGGCCGGTTAGACAACAGGACAACAGGCAAAAGAATGGAGTCTTTATTAACATTAAAGAATCATGTTACGACATTTATAACATTTACCAGGACTCCATTAACAAGGGATGATAAATAGATCTCTATAGTTTGAAAGGTTATAGAGTCGCATTACAACACTTACCAAGACCCCAATAACTGGCGATGATAAGTTGGTCTCCTACAGTTCAACACGTTTCACACATTCCCAACAGACCTGGGGAAATAACGCTGCAGGAAATGATACCTACAGTAATAGCCATGTCCGTCCTCTAATGAGTGACGAAAACATAATCTGACAATATGAACTTGATTGCGAGTTAACTAAGACAGGTTATATTTCAACTACCGCCAGAATATTTACTATTCCTTAAGTTTAAGGTGGTTCGATACAGTTTTCACTCGACCATACCTATCATTTTCAATTGGTGTTTTACCAACCTTCCCTTACTCTGATCGATGTGGAAATTACATCAGTTTTTGGAAAAAAAATTGCTAAAATATTCAGATGCGTGTGTGTAACATTCTCCCTTGATCAATACATTTCGCTACACTACCTGAATACAAATTTGCGGGATGTTTTTTTTTTTAAAAACGGATCAAAGGGACCTTTGGCCCTTCTTTCCATGCCAGCGAAATGACTGTTTCCAAAGAATTCCAAAGCACCACCTCGAGTGGCAAAGAACAGTAACGTATTGAGGAAAACAGTAATTTTTCAGGAGAAAAAAGGCTAAAACTTGCGCACAAGTAATATTGCCAATACATTAACTCAATCACTGTTAAAACGAATTATTATATTTTAAAATCTGCATCAACGAAATGTGTAGATCACGAAGGAATGTTACACACATAGATCTGAATATTTTAGCATAACGTTTTTAATATCAGGATTTTGTGACGCAACTTTTTCGTGGGTTCGAGCGCCTACTTCATCGACAAATTTAAAAGTGTTCCAGTGTATCAATGCTAATGAAACTGGAATAAAATTGTTAACATTATCAGGCATACATGGGTAACGTTTTAAAATAATCTATCGAGCCGTTTTAAGATGTTCGAAAAAGCGCTTAAAATTGAAAATTGTTCTAAATTTATTATGGAAGTGACGTTGAGAAAAAGCCTTATTCTCAAGATCAAGAAAACACAAACCAACAAAACTTTCATGGCTTGAAAACAAAACTTCAAGACACATTTTGGCGTCTTTTGGAGCAATTTCATTGCAATATTCTCCTTCCTTCAGTCGATTTAATTTCATTAAACAGAAAGCATGGCTTGAAATGTTTTCGCGATTTATTCGAAATCAAACATACAGAATTTTTTTATTCTTGCATATTAGCCTTGTCATACATCGTAATTTCAGAAATTGGCATCAGATTTTCTATAACAGATCTGGTTCGTAGAAAATTCATGCTTTACCGATTTTCATATTTTTAGTTTATCGTTTCCATGGAAATATCGATTACCTTAAAAAACACATTCAACCAAACTTCAATCTTTTTTCAAAAACTGGTGTACTTTCCATATCGATCAGAGAAGGGGAAGGTTGGTAAAACGCCAATTGAAAGTGCTAGGTATGGTCCAGAAAAAATTGTATCGAACCACCTTAAACTTTAAAGGAATCCATCTCCAGGAAATCTACAGATTGGTCGAGACTTGAGATTACAATCCAGACTCAACAGAGGCAGTAACACCATTCTTACCTGTAAGAGGAAGAAAAATAAGAGTAACTGCCAGGAACCAAACATTATTTGCAACAACTTCCGCCATGATTCATTCGTCCGATTATTTATTTACAAATTGGAAGCTTGATCAGTGGTTATAACAATGAACCAGAGAATTATGGGTATCAGGAATATGTTCCCACCCCCTGTTAGGTAAGTTATCCACCCTAAAAAAAAAAAATCCTGTTGATTAAATAGTTTAAACCATGAAACTGCGCTCTAGGAATAATTTACTTTCGTGTTTAAAAGCAAAACGAAGTCTTATCGTTTGGAAACACAATTCATAGTGTATATCAGAGCGAAAATTTGAACGCCATTTAAACTGAGTATTGTTGCTGCTTTTCAGTAAATATGCTGATGATTTGAAAGTGGAGAATTAGCGGAATGGCAAACGTTTGCCTTAAGGCAAACTTTCGTCGCCTGTGGCACCCGAGCGCCTCTACAGGACACCCCTGACAACTCATTTCAGTCTTCAACAACTTAAAATTTTCATTAATAAATAGAAATGGCTCCTTAAAAGCTACATCTAAAATTACGCCGTGTTCTCGTACTTAGTTTTGTTGAATTTGCTATTAGTATAGACCCTATACATAAATGGCTGCCAATCAAAACTTATTATATAAGTATTAAAATAAGCCCAACTAACCTCGTTTTTTTGAGTTGATAATTCAAAAGAATTTTACTCTCAAGCGAAGTTAGTTGGGCTAATTTAAATGTATACAAAATAATTTTAAATTGGCAGTCATTTATGAATAGGGTCTATAGTACCTAAAAACAGCCACACATAAAAGAAATAACAGTGTCATGTTTAATTGAACCCGATAACCGAATCCAAATCCACAATTAGTCAATCAAAAGCCGTGTCTATTGTTCTGTTATTTTGTAGCAGCAAAGTCGCTGATTTCGTGTTCCCGGATTTGTGGCCAAATTCGGGTGTGGGTAAATATACCTAATCGTACCTTTTTCGGTACTCTTCGGTCCCGTATCTGGCTCGTTTGGTGTCGCCATGGGTGTTTGGCTCTACCACGTCGACGTCCCCAGTCGCCAAAACACACAATCCTCCAAGAAACGAGGCGATGTCCAACATAAACAAACACGATTCACGTGAGTTTGTGCTCCGATTTTGCATTTTAAAACAGTCTCTTTGTCTCAAATTGTCAATGAAAGCGCGAGCAAGGCTTTAGAAAATATCGTACCTGTATATTGGTTATTTGTCGTCGTTCATGCGACTCGTGTGTACATTTTTAATCTTCTCAAAATACAGAGTTGTGACCTGTCTGAGCAACCTGCAAGTTTTAAGTGAGCGGTCGGCAGTGTTTCAAGATCTGATTCCGACGGCCCCATACTGAATCCACCGACGTCTACAGGCTGGAAAAAATATTAAGGATACAAACTGAATTAAAGTTTAGGCTTATCAAGGTCTCTTCCCTCCTCAAAGTGTTAAGACCGTTATCAGTCGGTATTTGAACTTTATACAGGTGTCAATATTCAGTTGCACGAATCTCTCTAACAGCAGGTTCTCCGGTGATACATTCTCTCGAAACAAGCGCTCTTGACTTACAAGAAAGAGAATCCGTGAAAGTTATCTAATAGAGGGGTGCTCAAGGCGTGAATATTGGCGTACTCAAACAAAACAGAATGACCCAAATATACATACTTTTTTTTTACATCTTAAAGGTGGGGAATTTTATTACTTCGATATAACAATACAGCTACCCCTTGTTTTGTTTTGTGTTATGCATAATGCAGCAATTAGTGCCTAACATGTTACACTTCCCCCATTTGTTTATTGATATCTTACCTCTTAGTTAATTTCTTTTTCTTGTTTATTTTCCAGCCGTATTTCAATGCTCAAGGTCAACTCGTGAGGCCTGCACTGCAAGATTTAGGTGATTTTCGGAGACCAGAATCTTCAAAAAAACGCTTAGCCCCGACCAGGGTATACCTGTAAACCAAGTGCAGCCGCGAGGGTCTGAATCCGAAGATAGAGATGAACAAGAAAACGATTATATTACTTACGTGGTGTGAGGAAAAAGATGACGTCACTGCGAGAGAAGAAAATAGATTTCCGTATATTGTCAACGAGGTTTATTTCCTTCTCGGGACAAAAGAAAAAAGTGGGAGACATTTGACGCAATAAAAACGCCATATAGCACTACAACCACATGTCCCAATATGAAATAACAGCGGCAAGGTTCCTAGAGAGATTGTCAAATTAAATTCTAACAATTAGACGACTGGAAAAGAGAGACCGTTGTCGTCAAAACAACATATCTGTTGCAAAAATAAAAATGTGGAATATAGGATATGCTTTGCTTAATAACAGTTTCATTTCAGGAATATGTTAGTTTTGTTGTACATACATTAAATATATTAAATAATAACATATAATTAAACAAATGAAGAAGGGTGTAGAAAAAGAAGTCGTGTGCGTTATTTGTCATATGTTTGTTTGGTGTGTCTTTGCTGGAGCAAGATTCATTTCTTGGTCAGGCAACTTTTGATTTCTTTTTCTAAT